>NC_134828.1:73340704-73671371 GCF_004210375.1 Tachypleus tridentatus | reverse complement strand
TGCAGATATACAGCTGTGTCACTGAGGTGTGTTCCTGATGAAAATATTTCTTGTGTTTATGTTAATATACGTGAAACAGATTGAAGTGTGATATAATAAAAGTATAAGAATGTTCTGAGCACGATTGGTTATTAATTTAGTGCTATGTATTTTTCGTACATCAAACAGATTGTACTAAAGAGACATCAGCCTATTGTTCAATTTACTGACAGTCATGCATTTATTTACTTTAAACACTAAACAATAATATTTTATGGCATTGCCACTTAAATTTTAGATTATCAATGATATACTGTATTATTACTAGTCATCATGAAACTAGTTCATTAAAATTTACTTGAGTGGTTTAATTATAGTTAATAAGCTAAGAGAGTAACAAAATTATCTAGAATAAGAAGTGAAAAAATAAAGGTTAATGTACAGAAAACGGTTTTACAAACGTGTATAGCCCTACACTTGGTAGTGTAGACATGACGTGCGCCATATTTGTTTCAAATGTTCTAGGGTTTGCTTGGAAACTACTTAAAACATTTTTTGTTTAGTGTGGCTGATTTTCTAGAAGAAGGGACAGTAGTCTATTGATACATTTATTTTGAGTGTTAAAAAAATCAAAACTTAAACATGGGAATGCTGATATTTATGTAACGATTTATAACGTGCACAAACCATTAGGAACAGAAACAATTTAATTTACTGGCGTTTTGTTGTAAATAACTAACAAAATCAACATGTTATGGTGTGTCTGTTCTATATATTAGGCTTTATTTAGAAAGCTAAGAAAATATTTACCGAGTTTTGAATCGCACTTTTGACACCACCGATAGCCTTAAAACTTGTACACATTTTAAACAATGCCCCACTTGTTTATCTCAGTTATATTTGGAATAGTTATTGACACTAGCTCCACCTACGCATGAGTTTTCTTGACCGTGGAACAATGGTGGATAGCGGATATATTTGAGCTGTTAATATCGTTTTCAAGATTTTAGAATAAATAAGTACAAAACTGTATCCGGCCCACGGATAAAGAATAAACCTGAAAATGTCAGATCCAGAAAAGCGGATAAAGTGTATTATATCACTTATTAAAATGTATTATATCACTTATTGTCAAATAAATGCATAGTCATTAGTAAACCCTTTATGTACTTAAATGAATTGTTTGAGAAGTTGTTTATAGAAGTTCAGGTGGGTTTTCTCTGCTGTTAATGCCTACCTTAAAATTTAGAGTTAGCCATGAAACGTTAGTATTACTTTTTAAAGTGACATTACGTAACTCGCCTGGTCGTGCAAAGAGGGTACTTAAAGCTTTGTCAATTAACACAGGCCGCCTACAGCATAAAGCTGAACGACTTATCAGTATGAGTATATTATTAAAATGGTTTAAAATTAGTCTATGTTTAATATATCGTATATATCGATTTTTTGCTCATTAATCAAACCACTCCAGGTTGTATTTGATGCCAATATAACAGAACTATTGGCACTTCTCCAGTGGCAACTACAGATCTTTGTTATGTTCCCTGACGTTCTTTTTTATTTTAAGCAGAGTAATTACTGCATTTTACGTGAATTTATGTACTGTGAGCTAGCTACGTCTGTTGCTGTTTACTTTAGATAGTCAAGAATTTGAGTTAGAGTACTCATTTTTGGAAACAGACTTAATATTTACTAATTCAGCCAAAATGCTCATAAAGAAAGAAAATTATTCAACCATTATTCAGTTTACTTGAATATTAAGAATTTTACAAATTGACAGTTTGAAGCTGAATTCCAGAAATCTAAGGAAATATTAGAAAAGTGTCGTTGTTTCCAAAATTCTACGAAACGTTCCCAAGTTTTAACAATATATATATATATATCGAATAAACAACATTTATTCGGGAAATATGATGTTGAGAAACAAAGTAAATACTAAATGCAAAGGGTTAGGGTTAGCGTCTTTTTCTCCTTGTTATTTTTTTATAATTGCTATAAAGGGAGAAAACAAAGCAGTCATTTACGTAACTTGTTTTCGAGTGGGAAATGACGCGTACGCTAAAAATCGTGATTTTAAGGTTAATGTCTCTACTTGTTTTCATTCTGCTGTAGTTGTTATTGCTTGGAGTTTGATCAATGTTGGTTGAAAACAAGCAGTATCTGGATTTTCCTAGAGTTTTCATATAAATTACGACTCACTCACTTTATGTAGTTCTATTGCTTGACAGATCCATGCTTGTCGAATTTCACCTTCAGATTTTGTTCACATTTTAGATACCGCAGTATGATTCTGTTTTATGAAGATTACATTTTCTTTTTATGAATCGATAATTCGTTTGAATGAACTTATATTTCTTTAATAACGTTTAGTATGATCATATTAAACAATATTAAATATTTCATTTGTTTTTATCTTAAATTGTTATGTTATTTCAAGTAAATTTGGTTGTGAAATTATTGTTTCAACAGCAAGGAAATAAATTTTACAAGTGTCTTTTATTTTCAGCTACAAATCTAAACAAGAATCAAAAGAAAGTTCATAGTTACCCAGAGTGAGTATTGCTTTTTAACCTTTTTGTTGGTGGCCAGGCATGGCCAGGTAGGTTAAGGCGTTCGACTCGTAATCTGAGGGTCGCGGGTTCAAATCCTTGTCGCACCAAATATGCTCGCCCATTTCAGCCGTAGGGGCGTTATAATGTGATGGTCAATCCCACTATTCGTTGGTAAAAGAGTAGCCCAAGAGTTGGCGGTGGGTGGTGATGACTAGCTGCCTTCCCTCTAGTCTTACATTGCTAAATTAGGGACGGCTCGCGCAGATAACCCTCGTGTAGCTTTGCGCGAAATTCGAAAACAAACAAACAAACTTTTTTTGTTGATTAAGTTTAAAGACATAAACACCAGGGTTGAATCGCCAGATAGTCCTGGTTATAAAGAACTTTTAACAACATTTACCACCAGTTTTACAGTTAAACATTTTATCTGCTAGACTGACACTTCAAATTCTACTTACACAACAGCAAAAAAAAAACAAAAACGATGTGGCTTTGCTATAAAAAAATGCACCCACAACAAAGAAGAAACTTCTTTTGACATTTCAAACATGTTTTCACACTACAGCTCTCATTGAATTTACTGGAACTCAGGAAAACATCATTTGTTAGCTAATGAACGAACTTAAGCCTACAAATGTTTTTGAAACTACTTGCTTTCAACGCTTAAGTAGTGCCAAAAATATTTTTGCCTCTCTTCTGCCCGATCGCCTGTAATCGCAAACATTATTTACAGTGTATTTAACTTCTGTACCGAATTGAGTGCTTTTTAATATAGATAAGTTGTTTTGCTTTAAATGGAATTCGTCGCCTACTCCGGGTTAGATTCTGTGATTATCCCTTTACAAGAGTACCGTTTCACTATTTTCTATTATCCCGAACTTTACCATTATAAAGAACGTAAACATTAAATATAAACATCGTTTATGCATTTGTACAGTTACTTTAGTGACACACAATATAACGATGCCACTTGGTTTAAATAGTTTTAGGTTTTCATCTGAACTTTTTTAATGCATATATTTTATGTTATCTTGATATTAAGATTTATATTAATATACTCACGAAGTTTTTCCGCAGATATAATATTAAAAAAAACAACTTTCATTTGGTGACTATATTAAAACCATAAACGCAAGTAGAATATTCTTCAAAGAAAAGAAAATATTTTAATTTAATGCTTTTAGTTTTTTTGATGAAAATATATCGGTACAAAGTATCATAAACAGCTAAGTAAATTTCATTAAAAATATTCGGTAACTATAACGTACCCACTTTTTGATATGGGTGTGGTCGTTAAGTTAACGATCCTTTTATTGAATTTCTGATGAGAAAATAGAATATTTGTAGCGTGATGTAGTCGAAAGTCCTTTGATTTATTAGGAGTTAAACACATTACATGAACGTTCGTCACCATTTGTTTTCTGTATTACTCTGTCTCGTGTTTCAAAGGAAGACACACCTAGTTGTGCTTATTAACGCTTACTGCATCACGAACTGTAGCATTCTTGATATTCAATCATTGTTTATTTAAACAGAAACAAAAGAAAAAGCTGGACTAATAACGATATCGATGAAAAATTTATGTTTCATGTTAACTTGTTTTTATGATTTTGAGTTTGCGTCACGCACAAGATAGTTTTCATCAATCGTAGTTCTAGTATGGCGTACGTCTATAAAAACACACCTGTAACCAGGCATTCATATACATACAGAATCAACTTTTACAGATTAGAATATCTTTTAACTGCGTTTGTATAATATTTTAGGTGTTTATCGATTCGTATTTTAGGTGCAGTTATAATATGGGATTATTCATAACTAGCGTTTGTAATATGTATCGATAAGGCAGGCCTTGACTGTAATAACATAATACTTGTGGGGACTGTACGGCTCTGACATTAGAATCTGTGTGCTATTGATGTATAGCACAATCTTTAGGTATTATGCTGTAATAATATAAGTTGTTTATGTTATGTCTGTAAGATTTGACTTTGTGTTTTATGGCTGTAATAAGCCCCGTGTGTGTCAAAGTAATAACAGAAGTCTCATGCACATCACAGTTATAACAGAAGCTTTGTGTGTATCACAGTTATAATAAAAAAAACCCAAAAAACTCGTATATATCACATAAAGCCTCATGTGTATTGCGGGTATAACAGAAGCTTTGTGTATATCACAGTTATAATAGAAGCCTCGTGCATATCATGGTTTTAACAGAAGCTCCGTGTGTATCACAGTTATAACAGGAGCCACATGTATATCATAGCTATAATCCCGTGTGTATTACAGTTATAAGAGAAGCCACATGTTTATCATAGTTATACTCCCGTGTGTATTACAGTTATAAGAGAAGCCACATGTTTATCATAGTTATAATCCCGTGTGTATTACAGTTATAAGAGAAGCCACATGTTTATCATAGTTATAATCCCGTGTGTATTACACTTATAAGAGAAGCCACATATTTATCACAGCTATAATCCCGTGTGTATTACACTTATAAGAGAAGCCACATATTTATAATAGCTATAATCCCATGTGTATTACAGTTATAAGAGAAGCCACATGTTTATCATAGTTATAATCCCGTGTGTATTACAGTTATAAGAGAAGCCACATGTTTATCATAGTTATAATCCCGTGTGTATTACAGTTATAAGAGAAGCCACATGTTTATCATAGTTATAATCCCGTGTGTATTACAGTTATAAGAGAAGCCACATGTTTATCATAGTTATAATCCCGTGTGTATTACAGTTATAAGAGAAGCCACATGTTTATCATAGTTATAATCCCGTGTGTATTACAGTTATAAGAGAAGCCACATGTTTAAAAGAAGCGTTACGCTTATCACTGTAATAACATAAACTTTTGTTTTACGTTAGTAATAACAAAAGCCATGCGGGTATTAAGATCGCGTCATTATATAAATGATTGAAAAGATAGAAAGAATTGTTACACGTAATAGTGCTAAACAATTTAAAATGGGTGAAGCAGTCTGTTATGTAGCGTTGCTTCACTATTGCATTTGGAAATCTTTGTACACTGACCTCTCTCTGTGAAATCGTTAAAGTGAGATCATATGAAGTTTTGCTGGAATTATTTCACTTTTTAAAGGATATTTCCAGAATTATGGTTTAAGAATGAGTTTGATTGATATGCCCCTGTCCCACATTTCTACGGTCTCTCTCAACTCTTCTGATAGCTTTAATAGGAATCAGTGGTATGTGTGTGTGCGCACGCGCGTAGACTCAATTTCAAGTAAGTTATGATTCGACAAAAGTACTACAACCAAGGTTTCAGGCCTAATTTTTTCTCTTATGCCCTGTTAATTTAGTTCTTCAAGGGAGTATCTATCGTTTCCTGCATCTCTTTTTGGCCACATAAAAAGTATTTATTTTGAGGGACCATATGTGTATATAAAAGAAAGTCGGCCATTTGTTCTTGCCTATACAGAAGTATACTTTAATGAAAGTCTTGATTTAGGGAGGGGATCGATAACATTATGTAACAAAATTTTTAAGTTTTCTTGTTCCTGGACAGAAAGTGTTATTTCCCAATTGCTTATGCCTAAAGTAAATGGAAAAGACCTATTTTTCTCTTCAAACTTTGCTTTTGTGACCTGGGAGCGTATAACGAAAACATGATAGGAGACTATATTTTGGGACTGATATGTGAAAGTGATTTACATTACAGTCGCAAATATCGAAAAATTACTCACTTCTAAACATTTTTGTATAACTTTAGTATAAATACATGTAAATTTTGTCTCATATGTTGTTTTATTCAGACCTTATGTTAATGAAAATGTGCAAATTTATCCGTTTTTACAAAGAAAATATGTTAATTTCTAAATTTCATTGTCCAGGTCACAAAAGCAAAGCATGAAGGGAATAATGGCCATTTTTTATACTTTTACAACATAAACAATGAAGAAATAACACATACTATCCAGGAACAAAATTTGTGTTACATAGTGTTATCAGTATACTTTTACAAAAACAGAAAAAGGGCTTACAGATAACTGGCGTAGCTTGAATGGCCATCTGAATACTGTATGCTTAAAAAATACTTAGTTATATATGTGTGTGTGTATATATGTGTATATATATATATATATATATATCTTTCTCATTTATATGGATTCTTTTATGTGGCACCCAAAATTTGAGAAACGCTTCTCTCGACGGAGTTCAAACAGTTCATTCAAACTAGGACCATTTTAGTCTTTTGTTTTAACGTGTTTAGCATTATACAGCAAAACATGGGCAGAAGAAAGCTTCTCGTCATCTACCTAATTTTTGATATTTAAGAAGCCGGACAGACAATATTTGTCATAAAACCGGGACATTTTATGTTTCTCTCGCGCTCTTTGGTGTTCGGCGATAGTAATAAAACAGTGCTTGGGGTGGGGGTGTTGGACTACTCTTCCATAGCAAGAATCGATAACAGCTTCCTATTATAACGTAACGCGGTAGCGTAGCTGAATAATCTGTACCATGTGCTTCATATTATTGATCCTAGAGGGAAAGCCGCTGTGACACACATACAAGGCAGAAGTTACAAGAACGTGAGCCTTCCCGCTTAATTTTGCGTTGGAAACTAAGTATCAATCAGCCAGCCGCTCCATACGAACATAAATTAGGCCCCTGCTATTACTTGGGTTTCAGACGTTAAAGATGTTGCGAGTGGGAATTAACTCACTGGGTACTTACTTGTACGAGATTAAGTACACATCTTTGTACTCGTGCATACGAAGAAACTAAGGCAGCTATATACAGACCGTTATTAGTAGTTTCGGATGTATGGTAAACAATATCAAGTCATGATTATGAACATGAAGGGAAACTCTTACCAATGTTGATTTTTTCTAAGCTATTGCTAATTTTATGATGATGAAGTTGTGGGGGATTTAAAAGTTTCGGTGCCTAAAAACCACCTGTTCTACAAAAAATTCAAACAAGTGTAAATCTTTCAAGTTCAATAGTGCTAAGTTTCCCTGTTTCAGAACAACGTTTAAAGATAACTTTACAAAAATGTCTATTACTTTTATACACAACTGGAACAGATTTATCTCACTGTGAGATCGTGGATCGATTCCGTGGTAGAACTATGAATTTCGGAGGTGGCGTGACCAGTTCCAGTGCCACAAAGTATTACGCTCTCGTTGCATTATAATAAGAGTGACAGTCAAACCCTTATCGAATATATGTTGTTAACTGGTTGCATTCCCTACGGTCAATAGTTCAAAATTAAGAACGGTCTAAGATAGCCTTAGTTGTATAAAATACAGATATTTTAATAAACATCTAGCACTTTAAGGAAAAAAAAATCAAAGTCCACCCGTTAGATTATATGAGAAAGTCAACCAACACGATATTGTAAATCAGGTTTATAAATTGTATTCGTTTTCCTATATACTAGTTGAAATATTATTTATATTTCTATAAATAAAGGTGAAATAGTAGTTATTAAAAATTTTGCATTTAAAGAAAAGATATAGTTCAACAGCATCGGCCGTATACATCCACCTGGCTACCACGTCAAGGTCAACTAGGACAGATCATAACCTCAAGGAGGAGTGGTAATGTTCGTGATTATTATGTGTAATTGCCAAAACATCCCTACCACCAACAATAGTGTTGTTAAAGCACTACATAAGTAAAAGTAAACCTAAAATACAAGAAAAACGAAATGTAAGTTGTCAGAAAATCTGGTAAAATCATTATTATAATATAAATTTATATAGATATACATAAATTCTGTAGTAGTCAAAATCAAAATTAGGTCACAACAAAACTTAGCTATTATTTTATTCACACTACTGGAAATCAATTGATGTAGGACAATTTGCGAATTGTACCAATTTGAAAGAGAAAAATAAGAAACGGACACGAAATAAAGGCTGAAGAAAAAAAACTACAGTGAAAGTTATATTTACATGAAGAGATTAAAGAATAAAAAAGAAGGAAAGAAAAGCTAGGAAATCATTAATCAAGTTAAGAAAAAGTGAAATAAGACAGTGAAAGGACAATATTAAGTATGTGAGAATAAGGAAAGAAAGAGTTGGAAAACGGAAAACCCTGTGGTTCCGCAGGGTTCCTGAAAGTGTTGTATTTTAAAAGTAAATAAAAAACAAAATTAAGAAACATTTTTATTCCTTACTTTTGAAGATCATTTGTCATGTTGTGTTGCAGCGTACAGATTGCATAATGTTTCTCGTGATGTATGGCATACGCACGTTTTCTGACGACACGACAATACAAATTTCAATGTTAAGAGTCTATTACGTGACGTAATTTTAGTGTCTACTGACTGGCTGACAACTCGCCACCATATATTAGTGCGAATGGTTAAAACAGGTGATCCTTCAGACGGTCTTTAGCCCCTTTTTAAGGAACTTTTGCATAAATGAAAAAAATAAGTGTAAGAACTATAACGTGAAAGAAACTGTATAAAACCTCGTAAGTCATAAAACCCATTGCAGTAACATTATTAAACTGAGAAATTATACTATTATATTATCATTATGTTTAAAAGCCTTTTACCTTCGACGAAGGTGGGTGGAGGTTATGTTTTCACACAGGGATGTGTATTTGTTTGTCAGCAAGATTTCTCGAAACCAGCTAAATAGATTTGGACTAAAGTTGGAACAGGTTTGGACTGTGACAAAACGTAGAATTCGTTAGTCTTTGGAAAGTTAAGGTCAAAGCTCAAGATCACAGCAAGGTCTCGAAAATAAAAAAAATCAGCATCTCTTGACATAGGGACCTGTTTTTCACAATTTTTGCTTTTGTAACTCAGTAAAACATAATTGAATTTTCATGAAACTTGTTGTACGTATGTAGAAGGTTATTTCCCATTGTCCTGATAAAAATGGTTCGTGTCTGTTGATAACAATGGACATACGGACACATTTTCGTTTTTTTGTTGTTTTATTTAGAGTAGAATATGATCAACGTTGTTTGATGGAAACGTGCTCTATTTAGTGTCCGTCTAGATAAAAAAATGATTTATCAAACTTATGTCCTTCGTGGCATTGTAGTTTGGACACTGGACTCGTAATCTCGAATTGTGAGAACGAATCCAATCACTAAATATGCTCACCCATTTAGCTGCAGGGAGGGTGTTATAATGTGTCGTTCAGTTACACTTTCATTACTAAAGAGTAGCTTAAGACTTGGCGGCTGGTGGTGTTACTTAAACTACCTTTTCTCTGTTCTACCACTGCTAAATTAGGGACTGCTAGTGCAGATAGCCCTCGAGTAACTTTGCATGAAATAAAAAAAAACAAACAGAATACCAAAATTAGTTTTAAATAGTCGTTGATTAAAAAATGTTGTAACGTTAAGAAAGTCATCCAGAAAGAAAACTGTTCAAATGTTCATAAGAAAATAGTTATGTGGTAGTGTCCAAAAGTGTTAGGAAAAAGCCAGAAATTAAATTTCAAGCTACTTTCAAAGGAAAATGAAAGGTAAAGCACAGGTGAAACATCAAACTTTTACTAATCTTCATATTCAGTAAAATAGAAACTCAGTGGAAGTGATTGATTTCAGCAAACAGTTAATAATTTGTGTGGTCCACTTTTGCTTTAATAACTGTAGACAGTCTTTCAGGCATTGTTGCACCATATTTAATCAAAGTGTCTTTAGGCATCTTACTCCAGATGTTTTTAGTACACTCCCATAAAGTTGCTTTGAAACTATTGATTTCTCAAGTCTTTGATCTGTCAAATTCAAACTTCCTCAATTACGTTGAGATCGGGACTCTGTGGGGGCCATACCATCACTTGAATGATTTCAGCAGCTTCTTTCTTGGCTAAGTGTTTGGAGTCAGTATCTTCTTGGTAGTAGAATCTTTTATCAATAATACGCAAACCACTGGGTATACCATAACGTATCAATATCTGATGGTACTTGCGTTGGTTCATTATTCTATACATTTTGCAAATATCTTCTGTCGCCTCAGCATAAAAATACCTCAAAGGATCACGCTGCATCCATCATGCTTCATGGTTGGTGCTATTCACTGAGGTAAGTACCTTTAACCTTTCTTCCGCCTGTAGTACAACCTACGCTTTGAACCAAATATTTCAAATTTGGACTCATTCATCAATAATACCTGTTTCCAATCATCAGTAGTCCAGTTTTGTACTTTTTTAGCAAATGTCAGTCTTTTGACAATATTTGGAGACTGAAGTAAAGGTTTTAAACTAATACACAACAAAATATTCCATTCTCGTTGAGTCTTCTTGATACTGTAGATATGGACACTTTTCTGTCATTTGGTACATGGTCGTTCATCTCATGCTTGAGATCACTGGTAGTCTTCCTTCTGTCCCAAAAGCTCCATAAAGATACTTAACACTAGTATCATTGAGTTTAGGTGTTTTGTCTCTTCCTTTCATATATTCAAACTTACCTTTCTCAATCTCACGATGTAGGGTCCACCTAATAGTGTTTGGGGAGCATTATAAGTCTGCAGCAATTTATCGGATAGTCCAGTTAGCATCACATAAAGTTTTTATGAGAACTTTATATTCTAGTGACAATTCTCTGTTTTTTTGTACCGTGGCATTACAACAAAACTTAATGCTTAGTGTATTAATCAAGGTTTATTTGTGGAGTCTTATTTAACGAATTTTTTCTAGCATAAACCGATACCATACGGTAATTCTTTCCTAACTTTTACTATAAAGTTAAGACACTGCAGTATGACAGCTATTTCAGACTCTAAATTTGATCAGTATTATAACCATTCAAACATAACCCCTACGAAATACTTTTGGTACAAGGATACGGAATTCTAAAGAATGATAAGTATTCTCGCTCTGAATCATTCAGTTGTCAATATTTATAAGTGAAACATTAACATAGTTTTGAAATTTACACTCTGTAATGACATAAAATGGAAAACACTCTCGTCGTAAAACTTTTGCACAGTACTGTGTTTGACAGGGTAATCGAAAGTACACTTGTATAAAAAAACAAGGCTCCCTCATATGTGGAGTGTGTGATACGTCTTGTAATATATTTTGATCTAAAATACACTTTAAAATCGAAACAGTTTTGCTAAGTTCCAAGCTGTAAAATTGCGGGACTTATAATATTAAAATGCGAGGTTATTTATCAGCGTACGGCACAGCACGGATTGTCCATCATACAATTTTGTGCTTTACCTCAAACAAATAGTTCCAAGGCTAATAACTACAAGGCTCGGCATGGAGAGGCGGTCGCGGGTTCGATTCCCGGTCGCACCAAACATGCTCGCCCTTTCAGCTGTGGGAGCGTTATTGTGTTACGGTCATTTCCACTATTCGTTGGTAAAAGAGTAGCCCAAGAGTTGGCGGTGGGTGGTATGACTAGCTGCCTTTCCTCTAGTCTTACACTGCTAATACAGGAACGGCTAACGCAGATAGCCCTCGAGTAGCTTTGCGCGAAATTCAAAAACAAACAAACAGTAACTATATCTGTGATAATGGCGTCAAATATTGAAGATTACAGAGACATTTTAAAATTTGTTTCATAGAAGTATAGCAAAAGATTATTAAAATATATTTTTAGAAAACGGTAAAAATTATGTTTTGTTTTTAGAGTAAAACGACATGGGGTTATCTGCTATGTTTATCACGGTAAACATGTTTTTGCGTTGTAAATCCGTAAGCTTACCACTGACCTACTGGCACCCAAATCGTAAGAATAACAAGAAGATTACTCCAATAAAAACATCGTAACGAATGATGTAATAGCTTGAAACCATCTGGACACTACATGTAACGTGTTCTCTCTCTTAACCACATTCGTAAAGTGAACGAACGTGATTGTAAGACACGTCCAAAAATACATATCACTTTTGTTTCTTAAACATGATAACTATGCTTCTTACTACTTCATTTTCAATATATTAAGTTGTTTCAACGAGGAGCAGAAACTGAAATGTAAGTGGTAGGCTTGAAAGACATACCTGATCTATTAGTGTAATAAAAGTGTCTACACATGACAGTTAAGTTAGCAGACTTTCTGTAATGTTTTATAAAAGTTAACTTTCGGATTAGTTAGTGGGTAGAGCACTGATAACCCATTGTGTAGCTTTGCTCTTAACAAAAAACAAAGTTGTAACGTTCATTAACTAAGTAAAATACATTAACAGTTCATGTGTTTTTTCTGTTCATAGAACAAACATATGTTTGTTTGTTTTTTACTGGAGAAAGAATGTTCAGGAAATTTATCCAAAACACGCCGCTTTTTAGTAACGACTAGAATAGGGAGAGGGCGTTACTATTGCTCTAATCTAAGAAGCGCTAGAACTCTTTTTTTTCTCCACTTTTCTAATCTTGATACTCTGGGTATCAGGTAATATGGCCGCGAAATAACGCCAGTAAATTACAGCTTGAATCGGCAGAGGGCGCTACTATTACTCTAATTTCACAAGTGCCAGAAGTCTTTCTCCATTATTGTTGGGGAGTTTTAATCCTGATATTCCAGTTACAAAAGAAAACAGCACTTTTCAAGGCCCAGTTCTTAATGAAAAAAAAGGAGGGATATTAAACTTTACCAAACCAAATGGTAATTAAAATAATTTAGTTAAGAGGCACAAACACGTGGAAAAATCCACCTTCCCATCCTTCTAAAAAGAGGAAAACAAATCTCGCCTTCCTGAACACAACACAAAAATGACAAATTACAACCGAGATATAATAACATAAGTTGGCAATTATATAATTTAAATTTTAGTCTTTAGTACCCACTCGAGAGCTATGAATACCAATATTTTCTGTCACCTAATTGATTATGCTTAGGTTGGCGCCACAAAAGCATACATTAAAGTCATATATTTGCTTATAGGGTCGCTAAGAAAATCATATAAATGGCTACAAACTATTTAAATATCCATTAAAAACTCGGAAGAGAGTAGAAAAATGTATGAGTACAGACTTGGGTTCATGCGTAAATTCTGTAAATTATCAACAGAAAACTGAACAATAGTTCTTGCTGAGCCAGTTATATAATATTTTGATGGAAGAGATGCAGCCAATATCCGTCCGTATCTGTATGCGTCAGTTAATGTTTTCAAGAAGTTGGTATGATTGTTAAGACAGAAGTGAAATCTGCTTATGTTATTCTACCTATCCTAGTATCTGTATATATTTGTTTTTAATATACAGATACTAGGATAGGTAGAATAACATAAGCAGATAAAAAAAATTAATATACAGATACAGTGTTTTTTTAATTCGGGTGTTTATGGTTTAGGTTTTACGCTGATGAACATCTGTGCAAAACAAGAAACTGGTTAAGAAAAACGATTTTAACGTAAAAAAGCTTCGTGGAGTTCTACAGATTTTTAGTATTATTGTTATTCTACACATTTAGAAGTAATAACGATAGGATTCTTCCAGAAATGCGTGCTTGTGTAACATAATGCGCAGTTACAGAAAACTAATACTTTGATAAGATTGCTTTATTCTTAACAAGTACTTATGTAGGGCTATCATATTCCAAGGTTTTTATGTTTATTAAATTATCATGGGTATATGTTCAGGATATACTACCTGGAATCTACTTGAGAAAATTGGGTAAAATTGAGTAAACTGATAATGTTAATGACATTTGCCGTTTACTTAAAAGGCAAAAAACAAAACAAGTTTTAACATAAACCTAATGTTTTAAATAATCTCAAAGTTTCATATCAATTCCAAACTATAAGGTGGATGGTAGATTTTCTTTTGAAAAATGTTTCTGTTGTTTTTGTTTTTCTTTAATGTAGACATAAAGTGTTTGTCTTTTGGATAATTGTGAATTTATGAGTAATAATTTATACATTTGAGGTAAATACACCTTTGACGTAAACCTATTCTCGTACCCCAGCGCTCTTGTTTCAACAGCATTTAGGTTTTCTTTCATGATTTTGTGAATTTGCGGTACTATTAGGAAACGAATTAAACTTGGGTTAAAAAAGAAGTTATACCATAGCCAGCTGAAACCGGCGTTTTTTAAGTACATTAACTTTCATTCTATCAGGCAGATGGAAAGTAATATTAGGTTGTTAGTTGAGTATTTATGAGACATGAGGGCAATCATTGGTTTTTCTTCTATTACACAACGTTAAAGGTAGATATGTAGACAATAAATTTGATCAGCAGTGATTAGTAAAAGTCCGTGATAAATTTGATTTACAAAAAAAGAAAATTGTCGTTTCAAAATTGAAGTATTTGTTTTTGGTAGTCATGAGGTCGTGTTCATATAAGTGTCCCCCGCTGGTACAACCGTAAGTCTACGGATTTACAACGCTAAAATCAGGGGTTCGATTTCCCTCTGTGGACTCAGTAGGTAGGCCGATGTGGCTTTGTTATGAGAGAAAACACACACTCATATAACAGTAATAATAGAAGTTGAAATGGCTAGAATACAGAATTAAAAATCGAGGTAATGAAACACGGCTACATCTGAACACGTTAACATATAGAAGTTTTCTTTGTGTTATTCGGGTTTTTTGTAGGTTAGTGTTTTTTGTTGAAGAACATCTGTGCAGAAAAAAAACTGGTAGAAACATTTAAAAGAGGGAAGTAGGTCAGAATGAGTGGGACCTGGCATGGCTTGGCAGTTAGGGCAATCGACACGCGAACTTTTGGTCGTGGACTGTTATAATGTAACGGCCAATCTCATTATTTGTTGGTAAGTAGTGGCCCAAGAATAGTTTATAAATTAGAAACGGCTAACGCATATAGCCCTTGAGTAACCTTGCGCAAATTTCAAAACACAAATTTACTGAATTGTAACCACATTAAGCTTATTTGAACTTATCTAAATATGAGTGCCGTGAATAAAAGCAAGTTACTTGGATTTTGTTTTACGAATAAAAATGTTTACAAATGCATTACTTTTCTTTGCAAATTGTATTACTAATGTAATTTTGTTGTCCATTGGCTTTTCTTTTTAAATAACATTTGTTTTTAAAAAAATATGTTTTGCACTTAACTATGTTATTTTGCAGAGCATATGAAACTAAATAATTAAATAAACTAATTGAAAAAAGAAAACAGTTGTATCTTATTTTAAAGTTTCGAATAGGATTCTACTTTCGGCTTCATAATGCTATCTATCCAGATTGGAATGCGCATGTAGAAAAGTAAATATTTGGTTTTAATAAACATAATAAGAAAAAAATACCGTAAATTCTGTGTCGCAGTTCATTTTGTACCTACAAACTGGAGAAGACACCATATCCTCTCTAATAACGGATTGTTTGAAATAAAAAAAATAACGCTTCTGGAAGAAACGTATCTGCAGGTTATTTCAGGCCAACTGATAGGAAGGAACTGTGAATGCTTTCTCGTGTAAATTCATTCTCATAACATCAATCACTTCATAGTATTTTCGGTGATTCCTGATCATCGGCATGTTACAATGGCTATCCAGATTGTGATGAAGAATAATGCCACCACTTCATGTAATTAAATTTTAGACAGTTTAAACGTAATATCTAATTTTATCCAGGATTACAGCAACAAGTTACAATAAGACGAATGTCTTCAGTGTTGTTGGTTCCAGAAAAATCGTGTTCGTTTGTCTTATTCCACTATTGTTAGTGAATATGCAGATACGTCTGCTAATGTCTGTTGAAACTTGTATTTTACGCTTCTCTGGTTTCTCTAATATACATGATGGAGTTCTTTGAAAGAGAAAAGGGGTCTAAGAAATGAGAGCTACTTGATTACTACTATTCGCTGTCTGTAAAATCAGACTCAGAAGTGTTATCGGAAACAAACCATTTTAACGTCTACCCTGTTGTGGTAGACATAACACTTGTTTACTGTTCCGCGTTGCCCATAAAGTTGGACGCTCGAGACACACTTTTTTATGGCTTTGTAAAGTTCTTTAAGTGTAAGATGAACGTGTGTTCACTATCATAGGTCCTAGGAATAATAATCTCTTACAAGCTCATTGATTTTTGTTGTAACATTCTACTTGAATGACTGTAAACAGCAACAGATGCGCCTTTGTAATAATCAGGCAGTTTTTGTAAGAACATAGAAACTGAATGATAGAATTTACTGTTTTAAATAACTTTTAATGTCACTTCTCTTGACACTTTTATAGAATTTAATTTTAATCTGAATAAAGAATCTTAAAGGATTACAAATCCAATTGAGAAGTGTTTGATATATTTTTTTATATTTCTGTGTGAGGATGTCGTTTGACGATATTCATTATATATTTTCCTTGCACGTGTGTGTGTGTATACATATATATAATATTCACTATGTGTGAATATGTGTATCTATTCATTACGCTATGTGTGTATGTAAAAAAGTACTGTTTGTTGAACTGGCAATAATACATTTTAGAATTCATTATAAGCATACACTTGACATCGGTCTAACATTTTTTCTCACGTGCTAAAAACTTTCTAGTGAATATATCAACAGCTTTTAGAAATATGCATATTTTATTTTGAACGGTCTTTTAAACTTCTGTCGTCAGAACCCTAAATTACATGCAGAATTTCTACCTTTGTTTGTTTAGTTGTAAAGAATATATGCGATTTCATAAAGGTGCCCCAGTGGTACATCGGCATGACTGCAGACTCACACTGCTAAAATTTGGTTTCGATACCCGTGGTGGCCAGAGCACAGATAGCACATTGTGTCGCTTGTACTTAATTGTTAAACAAACAAACAAACCATAAGGGAGAAATGTGAAATAAACAACAACTATTATATTCGATATATGTGTACATGTAGAACTCGCTCTAATGTTGTGGATCTTTTACCATTTATTGTAGAGTTTTTACTTGTCTGAGAAAATTACACACTCGCGTATGCTTATAATACAAACAGTTTCGACTCTAGTATATAAACGATCATTTTATACACAGCTACGTACACAGGTACTTTACAAAGAACGTAGATGCATCAAACTACCGAACATTAGTTTTGACAGATCTGTCGTGCTTCAGAGACGCTATAAAGCGTCGCCTACCCTTGTATATATGCATACATACACGCTTGCCGTACTCTAGTGCAGAACAAAAAGAAATAGACTAGGAGGTTCCCACTGAGAAACGGATTTCAGAGGGGAGTTTCATCAATTCATGTGTCATTTCCTATAATCTTGCCGACATAAGTCTCTTTCACTCGTATACTGTCTCGTTTCAAAGTGAAAAGGCTTAAATTCTGGAGTGTTCACCAACACACTGAATCGTTATTATATATTTCGCAATGTTGAAATAAAATCGAGTTTTAGCTGGACGTTACTAATGTTAGAGATGTAAGAAAGAAAGTAGCTTACTAATATATAAATTCCATATGTACGACATTACCTTCATTTGTACTTTTTTTTTTATTATTATTCTAGGTACATTGTAGTGCAATGTCCAGTTGGCTAACGTTTCGTCTGGAAAGTTACCCTTATGAAACGCTAGTCGTTTTTTTAGTTTACTTTTCGTGAATTCCACTAATCGTCAATGTGAATGTGACGGACCGATGTTTGAGAAACACTGACCTAGTTACAAGAAACATCTAACCATTCTTGTAGGGATAAAGATATTGATGGTTAGTATCAGGAATGCCGTCATTTATATTTTAAGCCCATAAATATTTCCATATTTCCTCCATCTCCAGCGCTAACTTGGGGACTGTGGGTTTGCACAACTTCAGGGTGTTTATCAGTATACGTATCCATAAATTTTGTGAATGCTCTAGCATTTCAGTAGCTGACACCTCAGGTACATTTTGATACCCGATTAACAAATATTTCAAATGTAGCAAACGTTATGTGTTGGTAGTTTGGGGTTTAATGGTGCTAAACAACTAAGCTATCTTGTCAAACAACCGGTAAGAAGTAAAAAGAAAGCAAGCAAAAACCAGACAGTACCCAGAAAAACAGTTAAAAAAATAAATAGAATGAAAAAGTCAATGACCTATAAAAATCTAAAAACATAATCCGGACAGTGTCACTATCACTATCATTCAACGTCAAAGGTAACTCATAACAACAACAAAAAAGTCTAAAAAAGAATGGTGCCACTGTTAGTACTTATAACGACAGTACCAAAGCAACACATGATCAGTTGTGACCAGTGTGACACAAAGGCCACAATTTGGCGTGTCAGTCCCTGGTGAAAGAAAACCGTTAAAAACTATGGCCAATGCGTAATATTGATATATTATCTATTAGTTAACCAATAAACTTTAGTTGGCTGATTGTATTATGATAATTCGATGACTGAGACTGTAAAGCGATTTCTTTTTTCAGAAGTCTTTGATGAATCTTAACAGGATTTCAAATATGCTTAAAAGAGGCTCAAATAATCGAAGAATCAACGGGGATGGGACTTTATTGAAGGTCATTTATTTTTTAATTAACCTTTACTGACCACATCTTCTGGTGATGAGGAAATATTCTTATTTGTTTTGGAGTTAGAAGATCAATATCATAATTAAAAAAAGGAAAAAAAGAAATCGGGTTGCTATGCAAAAGAAATCTAGTATGTATACACACACACACCACTTTTATGATACACCAAAACAAACAAAAACAAATGGTTGTGTGTGTCTTCTGTTGTACTAATAGTTTCAATATATAAGGCATAACGGATTTACTGTTATATACTTACTTTATGTTTGTTTCCGTTTATTATATATTTAGAAATGCATGTAACTTATATTGTTAAATGTGTATTGCGAAAGTTCCCGCCTGTTCTCAAAATTTGTAGAAAATTCTCGAGCGTAAGAATCAATAATATACTATGTGTGTATTTAAAATACTAGTCATCGCCAGTATTATTGCCAACTGAACTTTCGAGAACCTCGGCTTAACATGTATAAATCGACGAGCGAAAATACAGTTTAATATTGCTGGTTTGCTACGGTTAGCATACTATAAACCTCGGAAGCTATAACTGTGATAACGCTTATTAATCGTTAAACTACAGGTATTTGACCAGAAACGTTTATAGATTTCGAACATTAAAGATCGTTTAACTTCGGACGTTAGTCTTCGAGGAAAATAGATATTTTCGTCTGGAAAACTCGTATATGAAGCTAGTGATCTTCCCCTACAGACAAATGTACCTGTGTATCAACACAGAATTACTTCGTTCATCACGTACCGTCGATAAACGATTCAGTTCCAGACCAGATAGAAGACTGTATTGCTCGCAAGTTTGTAAAACATTTATTTCTAAAACAATATTTTGTAACAAGCGTTATTATAAACTGTATCGCTGTTTGTATATTAAAATATATTTGTGTTAAGAAAGAAAATTGTGTGAATCAATCGTGTCAGCAAATATCATAAATTTTAATTTATGATTAATTTTTAATTAACTTCTAAATTAAAATTAAACTTTCCGGCTATTTAAAATAGTAATACGAAACATAATAAATGGGAAACTCGTTCGGGATAGGTTATGATACGTAGCAAGTGTCCAGTAATTTTGGTAGCACTTGAAAAATCATACCTGAAAAATCGTAGATAACAGAGAAACACAGCTTGTTAAAAGTGTTTTTTTTTTTTATAGCAAAGCCATATTGGGCTATCTGCTATATCCACCAAAAGGAATCGAACCACTGATTTTTAGCTTTACAAATCCAGACTTACCACTGTCCCGTTGGGTAATTGTGAAAACTGTGATTTTTCAAAAGCGTATTCAGAATTCGTAGACACCCTGTATAGTCAGTCATCTGTATCTTGTGGAAGTTAGAAAATGATGGAAACCAATGCGAATATAATGAATGAACTTAGCAATGAAACTATCAACTGTTTCACATCTCTATGTTTTGAGTGTATGTTAGTATATAGGATTTTGATTTGTGTAAGCTTTCCAAATAGTTTTGGAAACAAACATTTCTTGATTAATTTAGACTATGAACTAAATATAAAAGAATGAAATTATTATTTTTTCTGATATTATTTACTGAAAAATCCAAGATGGCCACCGGTACCTTCGTCGCCAAAGTGCTTAGAGTGAGCCAACTTGTAGCTAAGACTATAATTTAGCCGACTGGACTGGAGCCACTTGTAAAGTGTTTTTTTGAGTTGTTGTTATTTTTAGATACAACACAGATTACTAAAAACGTTTTTAAACTGGTTAAATGTCAGGACACTTAAAGTTAATTTTGGTTGTGACCTAAAAGTGTAATATTTTTGTCTTTTTAGGAGTAGTGATAAGAATATCAATGCTTTTTTAGTATTTCGTGACAAACGATTTCATAGGTGACCATGGTAAATATGTTACATAATAACCCGGCCACTTTACATGGTAAATATGTTACATAATAACCCGGCCACTTTGCATGGTAAATATGTTACATAATAACCTGGCCACTTTGCATGGTAAATATGTTAGATAATAACACGGTCACTTTACATGGTAAATATGTTACATAATAACCCGGTTATTTTGCGTGGTAAATATGTTGCATAAGTAATCCGGTCACTTTGCATGGTAAATATGTTACATAATAACCTGACCACTTTACATGGTAAATATGCTACATAATAACCTTACCACTTTGCATGATAAATATGTTACATAATAACCCAGCCACTTTGCATGGTAAATATGTTGCATAATAACCTGACCACTGTGCATGGTAAATGTATTACATAATAACCCGGCCACTTTGCATGGTAAATATGTTACATAATGACCCGGCCACTTTGCATGGTAAATATGTTACATAACAACCCGGTCACTTTGCATGGTAAATATGTTGCATAAATAATCCGGTCACTTTGCATGGTAAATATGTTACATAATAACCCAGTCACATTGCATGGTAAATATGTTGCATAAGTAATCCGGTCACTTTGCATGGTAAATATGTTACATAATAACCCAGTCACATTGCATGGTAAATATGTTACATAATAATCTGACCACTTTACATGGTAAATATGTTACATAATAACCCGTACACTTTGCATGGTAAATATGTTACATAATAACTCGGCCACTTTGCATGGTAGATATGTTGCATAAGTAATCCGGTCACTTTGCATTGTAAATATGTTACATATTAACCCGACCACTTTGCATGATAAATATGTTGCATAAGTAACCCGGTTACTTTGCATTGTAAATATGTTACATATTAACCCGACCACTTTGCATGATAAATATGTTGCATAAGTAACCCGGTTACTTTGCATGATAAATATGTTGCATATTAACCCAGTCACTTTGAATGGTAAATATGTTACGTAGTAACTTTGTCACTTCGTTTAAAAACTAAGCCTAATAATTTTTGATTAATTTATTTATTGGTTAATCACATGAAAATTATTCGTTCGTGGAAAAGTCAGGTTTTAAGATTCACTGATTTTCGAAATGATATTTATTTAATTCGGGGTTTCTTGAAAACTATACATGCATCATTCTGGTTTATACAGTTTTAGAAGAAATATTAAACTTATTCGCAATCTCAACATTGCTATTATATTACTAATGAGATTGTTTCGCAGTACTTTGGTTGTTGCCCTCCGCCAGTACAGAGGTATGTCTCCGGATTTACAACGCTAAAATCAGCGGTTCGATCCCCCCTCAGTGGGCTCAGCAGATTGGAAGTAATCCTTGATGACGAGAAACACACTTGAAATAAAAATGTATCTCATAACGGCTGGTATAGATATTAACACTTTTATTGATAAGCAGAGAACAACGTTTCGACCTTCCTAGGTCATCTTCAGGATGACAAAAGCCTGAAGATGATCTAGGAAGGTCGAAACGTTGCTCTCTGCTTATCAATAAAAGTGTTAATACCATCTCAGCCGTTGTGAGATACAAATGATTGGAAGGTTGTTGTAATTGTACTATAGAACCAGAACCGTCGAGCTTAATTCCACAGTAGATGAAAACGTGACTTATAGAAAGATAGCGTTACAAGATAGTGTAGGAGAAGTTTTTATATAATACTTCTTGTTTTTCGTTGACAATTTTTTTTATTCTATTTGGTATCGTTTTGAAAATTGAGAAGCAAATGGAGTTTGTCAGATTAAGATTGTGCAGGTTTTTAATCTTTTTTCTCGAAGGCACGTGACTCTGAGATGGGTTGTGGATAAATGGAATGATAAGTGTGACGTCATCTTCTATGCTTAGTTACACGGTGAGAGAAAGTGTTGAGAGAGGAAGATGGTCGTGTAATACGCCGTTTATTATTATTAAACCGTAACTAGTTTTTACAAAGTCTAAAGAATCTCAAGGAAAAAAAAAGTCAAGCAACTATTTTGTTCGCTTAAATGAAAGAGAATTTTATCTCAACTTATAAATAGTAGATTGATATAGCGCTGTTATCCAAAAAGTAGAAGATAACTATTTCAGGTGACGAGCACATCTATAGTAGAAAGACAGAGAATTCTCGTGGAGATTACGAACTTCATTTTTTTTTTTTACCAAAATAAAAGTCACGAGGAGAAAATGGCCTATCGATTTTTTCAGAACATCATAAGATAAGTGGATAACTTTTTCTTAGAGAAATGCAGTTTCTCCTAGAAAGTTACAAAATTACTTTGAACTATTCGTTGCTGAAAGAGAGGATCTTATAGTCTTTTGAAAAGCTGGCTCATGTTTGTGTTGTAAGGGGTTCGTTCACTCCTATCTAGAGCTACTGATGTTTGTTTATCCAAGGTTTGTATGATGTATACCTGTTTGTAATACTTTTGTCCTGGTACGTTTTAGTGATTTTTAAATATTTGTTTTGGTATCATTCGTAGTCTTGGAAAAATTCTTTCAGATATTTTATTCCGAAAATCGTTATAATTAGGAGAGTGTCTCGTCAGACAAACCAAGGCTGCTATGTGTGTATATATAACAACATTTACATAATATTATTGTTTGCTTTGTGAATTATAGTCAGGATTACAGTTTTATATATATATATGTAAATATACATACACACACACATAATGTTCGTAACGTTACGTATGGAAATATTTGGTGTCAGGCAGGAAGTCAATAATATTGTTAAATATATACAAGTCTAATAATAGTAGACATGAAAAGGGACAAAAATGAAAAACGCTAGATAAAATCCAGCACTACTGTGACCTTATGGAAAATGAATTCTCACCAAGATATGATAAATTGAGGTTTGTGCTAGTTACTGACTTTATAATTCTTAGTTGTTTGATGCTGAAACTCTTTCGTTGTTTGATCAATAATATCGACAAGAAAAGGGAGAAATGTAATAATTATAAATCAACTTGTCCGATTTTGTAAAGTACGATTTTTATTGTTATGATTTTTCTTCGACAAATTCGAACATGTTACGTTTTAAACAGACGTTGCCTACGTTATATTAAGACGATTTTGGAGACTTATGACGTCGTTTCAAATCATGTTTGTACCACACCGCCGGTTTCTGACTTTCGTTCAGCGAAGTAATTGGTTTAAAACTGTTATGTCCAAACCACACCACTCCTCTCTGCTGCTTTCCATAATGTCTACAGTGTACAAGGACGACTGTTTTCAAGCGTCTATCTCAAAACAGCCTCTCAATCCGTCGACTTGACTGCTATATTGTTGTATGTAATGACATGAATAGTTGGTTCATTCTCCAGCTGCTTGCAGTATTCAACATTTGAATTATATGTCGCGGAAGCAGTTTTTGTCACTTTTCCAGTTAGAGATCCTTTTTGATTGTATTGCTTACTGTTTCTTCGAAAGGTGTCGCAGGGACGCATGTTCGTTCATTCTTTCCTATTAGAATACATGACTGGGATACGATTTCTTGCGAGTCTGAATGATCCAAGTGCTTCAAGTTGGGTTAATATTTCTTTGTTTTTCAGTGTCCGGACCGGCATGGCCTGGCGGGTTAAGGCGTTCGACTCGTAATCTGATTGGTCGCAGGTTCGAATCCCGGTCGCACCAAACATGCTCGTCCTTTCAGCCGTGGAGGCGTTATAATGTTACAGTCATTCCCACTATTCGTTGGTAAAAGAGTAGCCCAAGAATTGGCGGTGGGTGGTGATGACTAGTTGCCTTCCCTCTAGTCTTACACTGTTAAATTAGGGACGGCTAGCGCGGATAGCTCTCGTGTAGATTTGCGCGAAATTAAAAAGAACAAACAAACAAAACAAAATTTTCAGTGTCCGTAAGTACAAGGGATATTTGTTTGTTAATATGAACGTATCAATAAAGTTTGCTGAATAGGGTTGTTACATACTAATCCTAAGAGTGATCAGTTTTCGGTGGCGTGACTCTTGAAACGCCTAAGAATGCCACTTCAGATCGGCTGTAGTTCTCACGCGATCTGCTGATTTGCATATTCAAACTTGTTTTAATATGACGTTTTCAATTCTCTGTATTTGTAAATTTATAGTGAGAACAAAAACATATTCAAACACACAATGCGATATGTGTGTTTTTATGTATAATATACTTGTTTGCTTCAGAATTTTTTCGCAAAGCCAGCTACAGATAGTTTATATATGTGTCGAGCCATCCCTAATTTGGAACTGACTAGTCGAAAGGCAGTTATCCAACAGTATCCAGCACGTACCCTTAGGCTGCACTTGTCTGATAGACGAGTAAGATTTGACCATCACTCTTATTGCACACCCACGGCCGCAAGGTGCGGGGCGCGTTCGTGCGAACCATGAACGAAAGATTGGAAAGGCCATTCGTCACCTCAAAGAAAAAGTTTTCACGAGTGACGTGTGTTTCACCTACTTAGTTAACAACGCATTGGGAAACACTGAGTGGAAAAAGGAAATCTAATATATTTATAAAAGATGGCAGTATGTAACTAGAGTATTTTATTTAGATTTTCTCACATGGCAGTATGTAACTAGAGTATTTTATTTAGATTTTCTCACATGGCAGTATGTAACTAGAGTATTTTATTTAGACTTTATCACATGTCGGTATGTAACGAGAGTACTTTATTTAGATTTTCTCACATGGCAGTATGTAACTAGAGTATTTTATTTAGATTTTCTCACATGGCAGTATGTAACGAGAGTATTTTATTTAGACTTTATCACATGTCGGTATGTAACGAGAGTACTTTATTTAGATTTTCTCACATGGCAGTATGTAACTAGAGTATTTTATTTAGATTTTCTCACATGGCAGTATGTAATTAGAGTTTTTTATTTAGATTTTCTCACATGGCAGTATGTAACTAGAGTATTTTATTTAGATTTTCTCACATGGCAGTATGTAACTAGAGTTTTTATTTAGATTTTCTCACATGGCAGTATGTAACTAGAGTATTTTATTTAGATTTTCTCACATGGCAGTATGTAACTAGAGTATTTTATTTAGATTTTCTCACATGGCAGTATGTAACTAGAATATTTTATTTAGATTTTCTCACATGGCAGTATGTAACTAGAGTACTTTATTTAGACATTTTCCCATGTAATAAAAAAGATGTTACTTTTGACATACAGCGAAACCAACTTTATTTGACTGTACTTGTTTAGTGGTCTAATTAACGAAGGGCATGACGAGGTAGTTAGAGAACTCGACTCGTAATCTGAGGCTCATGGGTTCGAATTCATATCCCACCAAACATGCTCGCTCTTTCGGTCGTGGGGTTCTTATAATTTGACGGTCAGTCCCATTACTCGTTGGTGAAAGGAGTAACCCCATGGTTGGCAGTGGGTGGTGATGACTAGTTGACTTCCTTCTAGTCTTTCACTGCTAAATTAGTGTAGCTTTGCATGAAATTTAAAATAACACATACTAAATTAATGAGAGGAATGACGTTCCCCTCATTAAAATAAACATTAATTTCTTCCCCTCCCTGTTAACAAAATTAAATTTATGCCTTTGTTTGAAGATGTTTTTCAGTAATGTTCTAATCTGAAGTAATTATGTTCTGAGTCATTTATTACCATTTAAAAGCCAGATTACAAGTTCAAGTAGTATTAATTAGATATTCTTATTATGACGAAGACTTGATATATCAGTATGTCGTACGCGTGCCTATGCAGATCTGGAAAATTTGGAATTTTGCCCACAGAAAGTCGCGGAAAGAATGCGGACACCCTGCTTTCGGACATGTTGCACCAGCGAGTGAAGATGGAATGAGTTGAGCTTGTGTAAAAAACATTGTCTTTATGTTTCTACCCATGTTTATTGTAACGACTTAGAAATGGGAAAATTTAGTAGCACATTTTAAGACATAAATCTTTATCTACGCAATTTAGCATTTACATTAACTTCGCGAGATATGTGTGTATAATATATATATATATATATATTAGTGAAAAATTAATACATTTTGATAAAGTTAAGTAAACAAAATCACAAGGAATATTATATATATATATATATCGGGTCTCCAGCTTGCTAAATAGTAAACTTAGGGGCATGCAACTGAAAAATTTGGGATTGCATTTCCGGCGGTGGACACAGTGCAGATATTTTGTTATGTCTGTAATTTTACATTTAACATTAAACTATAACAATCGTATATGAGAAATCAAGCACCTATATTAAATTAATCTAATAATTTATTACTAAGTATATATCAAAATAAATTTCTTTGGAGATGTACTAATGTAAAATAATAAATATTTAAGTAATTACACTCGGTAGATTAAGTAAACCTGTAGAAACGTTCATTCCATCTAATTGGAGTCTCGGATCGTTATGGGTTTAACGTATTGCTTTTTTGCAAACTAACATTTGTGGATGTAGTGATTCACTTACTTTTAAAGTGTTTGTTACAATTGCCAATGGCCCGGCATGGCCAGGTGGTTAAGGCACTCGACTCATAATCCGAGGATCGCGGGTTCGAATCCCTATCACACCAAGCACGCTCGCCCTTTCAACCGTGGGGGCATTATAATGTGACGGTCAATCCCACTATTCGTTGGTAAAAGACTAGCCCAAGAATTGACGGTGGGTGATGATGACTAGCTGTCTTCCCTCTAGTCTTGCACTGCCAAATTAGGGATGACTGGCGCAGATAGCCCTCCTGTAGCTTTGAGCGAAATTCAAACCAAACCAAACAGGTGCTTACTATGGTGGACTTGTTCCTCAGTGAGTTAGCGGTAAATTGTCGGACCTGTATCACTAAACATCCTAGGTTTGATTCCCTATTATATAGCTTTGGTGTGAAACAACAACAGTGTAGTATGAACCTGACGAATTAAGAACAAGTGGATTCCTAAAAAAAACACAAAAAATAACGCTTGACTCTATTTGAATAAAAGAGAATCACGTACATTTTTCGTTATATATTTTGTGATTTTCTAACTTTTCATGTTAATGTTTGGTTGAGAAGGCAGTGAGAGTGGGAACTGGAATTTATTTTATGTTTTGCGTCTTTGACGCCGATAGCAATGTTGTAAATATAACTTTTGTGTTTCAACAGAACTGGGTTGAAAAACACTTACCTGACTTAAAAACAAATTGTCCATTGTGATCAAATACAAAGCTGAGGGGGAAAACTTACAAGATAAATAGCATAATTTGTACGCTTCGTGCAAAAATCCTGCGCAGAAGAATTAAAACGAATGTAAGTGCTTTATGAGATATACAATAACATATGATTGTTAATTTATTTTATGTTACACAATTGCAGGTAAATCTCTACATATTTCCATTGGAGAATTAAAATTTTGCTAGCAATAGTTCCCGAACATCCAAGAAAGAACTCTCTACCCTAAATGGTTTATATATTTTGTCGGTGCTGTTTATACAACCTTGACACCAGGCTGGAGAAACACTTGCGAACGAAGTCTTCCAGGCATTCAGCCTACGTCATCCCATTTGTGGGTGATGTTTGATAAAACCCTATCCAGAAATGAGCCACATTATATTTGGCACAAATCACTCACAGAAACGTATAACGTATTCGGCATTTAATTACTTGCATCTTTTTTACTAGGGTATTGGGAAATCCGTATGATAAAAAAAACAAAGGTATTCACCAGAAAATGTTTGGAGACAATTCCTAACAGAATCGCGTACAGGAGAGTTTCAGGTTTACTTTATGTGAAGCTTTCGGGACATGTTGTAATACAGATCCATTTATAGTTGATTAATTTGTTAGATGAAATACAGTTTTATTATACCCTTCGGTGGCACAGCGGTATGTTTGTGGACTTAAAACGCTAAAAATCAGGTTTCGATACCCATAGTGGGTAGAGCACAGCATTGTGCTTAACTCCAAAATATTTTTTTATTATAAATATAATAAGGTAAATAATAGATTACAAACGGAACTTCTACATTAGCACATATTAAGCACTTGGTCGAGTTTGTCTTGATTAGTGGTTTTGATAATTATTTATTGGCCCGGCATGGCCAGGTGGGTTAAGACGTTCGACTCGTAATCTAAGGGTCGCGTGTTCGAATCTCCGCCACACCAAACATGCTCGCCCTTTCAGCAGTGGGGGCGTTATAATGTGTGGTCAATCCCAATTATTCGTTGGTAAAAGAGTAGCTCAAGAGTTGGCGGTGGGTGGTGATGACTAGATGCCTTCCCTCTAGTTTTACACTACTAAATTATGGACAGCTAGCCCTCATGTAGCTTTGCTCGAAATTCAAAAAACAAACAATTATTTATTTGTGCTTGTGAGATATTTTGTTTATCCCCAAAACTTTCCCGTGTACCCGTGTAAATCATACACTTGTAAACTCTAATTTCAGGTTTTAAGTTACCATAGGGACACACATGGAACTAAAATTGTCAGTTACTGTGGAAGTGTTCAAAATATTTATTGCAATTTATGCAGAGCTCGGAGTTAATAGGTATTTGGAATATGTTTTATATTAGTTTATACAGTGTTTAACCTTCTTGGTATGCAACTTAAAATCGAATTCACCAGTTGTTCTGAATAATGAGCAGGATGTTTCAAGAAAAATAATAATTAATCAGATGTACTGTTGAAATAAATAAAACGGTGTTAAAAAATCCCTACTTTAATTCCAATATGATACAAATAAAACAGATGATAATTTAATTTTTCACCAAATTAATCCGTTTCACACCATAACAGTTGTTAAATTATTATAAACAGCATCTCAATTATTTACTGCGTAAGTCGTATCCAAAGAGACCTGAAGAGCCTTGGTGTCAGGCGATAGGTCTACTCGGCACGAGATATGGAAGGCATATTGATATATTATTATATATATATATTATATAAACAAAACACTTTCATCTCTTTTTTTTTTAGTTTTCCCAGGGGTCAACGTAAGCGTACAGACTTTGGTCTAATAAAATATTAACGTTTTTTTAATTAAAGAATGTTACAAAGTTTGTTGAAAGGGAAAACCAACAACAAACAAATAGTGTTGTAACTTATTCGTCCATTTGTGCATAGATTGGCAAAATTCTAATATTGAATATACAGTCTTGTAGTTAAATATGTTATTTTATAAAACAACGTCAGTTTATGTACGATGGTGTATCGTATCACGACTTCATCAATGATTTATAAGCATAACTTCGTGTCTTTTTTTCCGACACTTTTATTTAGTGTGAACGATTACGTATAGACTTTACATCGCTTTAATCACCCGTATGTGGATTAGGCTTATTGTTTGTTTCTTTGTTTTTAATTTCGCGCAAAGCTACTCGAAGACTATCTGCGCTAATCTTCCTTAATTTAACAGTGTAAGACAAGAGAGGAGGCAACTAGTCGCCACCACCAACTGTTGGGCTGTTCATTTACCAACAAGTAGTGGGATTAACCGTAATATTATAACGTCGACATGGCTGAAAGAGCGAGTATGTTTGGTGTGATAGAGATTCGAACACTCGACCCTCAGATTATGAGTCGAGCGTTCCAGCCACCTGCCCATGCCGGTTCCAGGCTTATTGCACCACTTGTTATAATCCCATGTGGTTAGCTTGTTGGACTGTGGGGAAAGGTCTGGAATTCGAGACCTGACCTGCTGTTGCTGGATACATTTCGTACTTTTGTATTGGAAAAAATAAAGACAGTTAATTCTTTTATTTCGTTTAAAACGATTTATTGAGGCTGGTGCAGTTGGCCGACTGTCTTTCCTCTGGTCTAAATTAAGGACAATTATACCTGAATCATAGGATGTCTCTAACGTGACCCTGTAGCCCACCTGTGTAGAAGGTGCTGTTCAGACTAGACATATTTTTGAACAGATTGATTATTAAATTCTTTTAACTTTCATTTTGAGTGGCTAAAAATGATTATCATCGTTTTTAAAACTGTTATAAAAGTTACATTAATTTGATAAAACGTTGTTGGAATTGTATATATTTTAAACACCTTGTGAAGTATTAGAGTAATTCTCGCCCTATCCTTGATATGCACAATATTTATTTTTTGTTATTTCTGTAGTGTATGTATGTATGTGTATGTGTGTTATAATAAACTTAGTATATTCAGGGCAACACGAAAATACCAGTATCGGTGTGATTATAATCTGATGTATCGTAGCAAGTTAGTACAACACATGTGTTTAGTGAGATTAGAAGCTGGTGTATCGTATTAAACTACTACGAAAACAGTCTGTTTGGTTATAAGCTGATACACCATACATCAGTGTCTGTGCAGTTATAAGCTGATACAATCAGTTATAATAATAGTTTTCGTCAGTCCTGAAAATGCACGTGCTCTTTACTATCAAATGCGCGCGTACTAATTTCCAGGATATAAATATAGTTTAAAAGACATTTTGTACAACAGTATATTAAAAATTTAACAAAGGATTTAGTTTTGAAAGGTCTAATCTTAAGTTGTAGAATAACAGTATAAGTTTATTTATCGGTAGTATTACTTAATTTATAACTTTACCGAATATAGGCCATACTTAATAAAAGGCTGAGTTAATGTTAGGACTACGACAAGTGGACATGTAGATTTCGATGTCTGCGATTAGAATCCTCTGTGTAATTTGTATTTTAAGAAATAATGTTTCAATAAATATAGTAAGCTGACCACAAATGTTTGCGGCCTTTGTTAGTATATCAGTATTAGTGAGTTTAGAAGACGATATGTTTTATTAAGTCCACATGAAAACTGTGTTTGCGTATTTGTTAACAGGCGTTATATGTGAGGTGATTACAAAACATATCTGCTCGTCTTGATGACACCGAAAACACTCCTTCGTTCAGAGTTTGAAGAAATATATTTGTTATTAAACTGGTGTTTTTAGTTTTCTTCTTTACAGTGTGAAATATGCATATAGTGAAAATTTGATTGCTTTCATTTTTATGTGTGAGAATCGTAGAGCACAAAATAACTTGTCATTTTGATATAAACTTATATGTTACAATTTGTAGCAGTTTGGAACACAAACATGATGTAATGTCATGGTTTTGTATAGATGTATGTGTAGAGGCATTTGTTAGACAGGTGTAAGAAAAGTTGAACGAATTTGAGAAGTAGGTACATGCCATACAGTGGAGTTTTTGTAAGCTTCCGTATATTTGGTTCACGTTGAATTTAGGACAGTGCAATTCTGTCACGTTGCTTACGGCTGGATGTTTACACCACAGCTTTGTCCAGAAAGGATATTCATATAGCGAAATAGCAAAGTTCAAGGCACACCAGTCCGAGAAACCATCAGCTATAATTTAATGAATAGCACTGGAAGACCAGCACACGCATAATGACGAAAAACCAGCATCCAACACACGCAGAAATACCCTTTCCATTACGGAAGTTCGCAAACAGGTCGTCCAGGAAGAATTCACCTCTCGCAGAGTGACCGTTAACAAGTTGTATGAACGGTTCCTAAGAAATATTGGTGGTAGAAAGAGGCCCAAGAATACTGTTCGAAAAGTGGCTCATGCATAGGAGATGAAATTTGGGGTATCAGAGAGAACTTAATGGCTACCACAAGAAATAGGTGGTTCGCTGTAGATCGTGGAGAGATAAGGATTTTAAACATGTTAGAGAGTGTAAGAAAAATTTATATTAGGCTATATAGTTACTTCAGGGTTTTCATATGGTGAAATAAGTAATTAAAATAATGTCTCTATATATTTATACATCTTGAGGTTATTATTCATTCTACCTTTTGACTCCCGCTAGTGCAGCGGTAAGTATAGGGATTTACAAAGCTAAAATCAGGGGTTCGATTCCCTTCGGTGGGCTCAGCAGATAGCCCGATGTGGCTTTTCCATAAGAAAAACACACACTCATTCTACTTTTAAACCGACTGAACTAAATTACATCATTGTAACGGGCACATATTAGAATGTAAAAGAAGGTTTACTTTGTTAGCACTATTGTGATAAACTGCTTTTACCTTCGTAATATTGAAGTATTTGATATAGTAAAACAACGAATTGATATTCGCCTATTTGAACTATAAATACAGCAGTTTAATTCTCGTGGTCGTTAATTCTTACTGTGTCCTTATGATTCTCAGTAGAGTATATGCGATCTGTAAACCCCCTATATTTAACAAAAGTGAGAACGCCCCACTAGTGTTGCCAAGTTACCACTTTAGCGTAGCAGCGGCAAAGGTCTTCGAAACGCATGTTGTCTCACTCGTTTAGTGCGATGCGACATGAATTAGTTGAACGGGATACTTTGTAATGGTTTAACCGTTTTTGAGAGACTTTCTCAATTGTTTGCTCTGTGCGAACGGTGGGATACAGCTACAAATAACATCTAAGAAAACTAAGGTTGTTTGTCTGTCTGCGTTCCTGTGATATGGGCGCACTTTGAGTAACAAACCACGCTGATCAAACTCACTGAATCGCAGTTTTCGATTTCTGCGACTTGATGCTTAGACAGAGAATTTTCCACTCTCTTTACGTGATAGGATTGGCAAGCGCCTGCACACTAAGTCGATCGGAAATCTCCTGTGAACAAAGCGGATGATGAAAGCCGAGCGATAATCAGGGAGACACGGGGAGACTAAATCCTCGACCTAATAACTGTGACACATGCTGTATTACCTCTTAAAGTGATGAGGTTTATTATCATTCGAACCCACCTGAAAACTGCGCTGAAAATACCCCTCTTTGTTTTACCCAAAGCTATTGGATTGAGACTTTAGTAGGCTTTCAGAATGAAGAAATTTTCAACTTTGTCAACACGGGATTGGAGAGCTATGTAAGTAAATGTTTACCAGTTGTTATTAGAATAAATTCGAGGCGCTTTATGCACGGTTCAAACTGTGGATAAATTGTTTTATCAAATTATTGTTGGAAAGCTATTATATATATAATAACTTTCCATCTCTCTTTGCTTCTTCTATTTTTTCTCAAATTTAAATATTACGATTTATTATACGTTTAGAATCCACTTTAGCTTAATTTATTCGACGGACTTCGAAAACAATTTAACAAATCATAGTTGTGATTTAACATATATAATTTGTCTGGTGAGTATGCGTAATGGTGTTATGACTTGCGAGTTATATTATTTTTTGGTTACACCATTGATTTGAAATTTTAGTTTGAATGTGTAACAGTAGCAAGAATAACAACCACGGAGATTTTTGCAAAATTAATCACCATTGAAAAGGTTATTGTGGTAAGTTTACAAATAATCGAATATCAGGTGATAATTCTCAGCTCTGCCACTTGGGGGCTCTTACATTGTAAAGCCTACACTGTCTTGTTTAGTGAGAGAGAGTTTATCAATATTGTATTCTGAGTGAGATGAAGTTATTTATTTTTCTGTTATATTTATTAAGACTGAAGGATAAGAATGTTACTCATATTAGCCGTTCTTGGCATCAGATTCACCATGGTAACTTTCACCAAATTTGTTCTTTGTTGTGTATTTGGTTTGAAAAACATTCAAACAGACTGTATGTTAATGTGATCAGTATAGGCTAGCCGCTAGTGGATAATGTATACCTAAAACTTCCTTTTGGCTTATCCACTTTAATAAAATAAAACAATAAATAGAATGAATCCACCAGTTCTTCGTTTTATCGAAATCTGCACCAGGTTACAGGTGTTATGTATGCTCTTCTGAGCTAAACTAGTTCTGAACTGTATCTAGTTTCATATACATTGACTTCTGTTTAGGCCTGTCACGCCCGTAAAATATACAACATGCTTATGTATGAAACTGGAACTGTTATCTACAGTTTAAATAAGCCCGGCTTTCGCTCCTCATCCTAGAGGTGGGGGAGCTTTTTTTTTTCTTTCAAGTACAAGCTTTTATCTCACAGCTCCGTCATCTTATGACCGATTTGAATTGTAATTACAATATTTGACTATATTCAAGGTCTCATAAGTTAATATACTTAAGTCCTACGTAAAATAATTTAAAATGCCGTGGCTATTGAGGACACCCGATTGTTGACTTTTATTAGATATTTTACAAAATCATACATTTTTTTTTTTTTTTTTATAAATTTATGACATTACTTTTAAATTCCCGTTAGCGGAAATGAATATAGGTGAATCAGAGCGATATTTCGGTTTCCAAAGCTTACCGGCCCTGAGTTTGAATATTTCACCTGATTATGAATTCATATAAGTTTACATGAAAGTTAAATAAAAATGTATCCTGATTGTAATAGGAAGTAATAGAAAGGATTGTGTTACCTTATGTCATAATTGTACGTAAACAAATGAAACAAACAATATTCCAGTGGTGATCTGAAATGCGTGTAATCGTGATGTATCATTTAATGAATGCTTCTAAGTACTAAAATGTTATGTAATAGTTGAGAATAATTACATAATTTTTGACGTATAGTATAATAAAAAGATATTTTTCATTTTAATCGCAACTCGTAAATTACTTTTATATATAGGATCGTGACGAGTATCCGTGTATATGTTGTCTTCTGATTTACTGAAATATGAAATTAAACAATCACATGCCTTCTCTGTGTTCAACTATTGCAGTTATCTTTGGATAAGAAACAGTGACAAACACAGTATGGATATGTGAAACAGACCGGTTTGTGTTTAGTTTAAAAAAAGAAAAAAAGTATATTTTTTAAGAACGAACATGAAGTCCAACAATGCGGAATAATGATTTTACGGATTACTTTTTCTGACATGAATGTGTCTGACAGACATTTGACACTCTTGTGAATTGGCTCATTTGTTTGTTTGTTTGTAAGCACAAAGCTACATAACGAGCGATCTGTGCTCTTATCACCATGGGTATCCAACATCAGACTGTCCGTTGAGCCATCAGGGGGATAGTGGACTCATGGAGAGACTGGACAATGTAAATATAATATAATTTAGGTTTTAGTAATTGGATACGAGTTCGATTACGTAGAGACATGTTTATAAGCTGCACCTTCAATGACCGTAATGAGTTCGTCAGCTTATGATCACAAGTTCACGCAGTCTTCAAAACTATCGCGATATTGGTAGTTAGTATTTGAATTAGATGAATATTATTTGTTGTAAAACGTTTCATCTCTGTTATCAGTTGTTGCTTAAGTCGTAGAAAGATGTATACAAACGTACGTTTGTGGTCATTATAATAGTTATTTTCCACCGGTATTAAGTAAGGGTGTTGTTATAGTCGTTTACAATATAATATGTGTACGTTGCGGTTAATGATCTGCCGATGCTAATATTCAACTGAATAATTTTAAAATGCGTACATTTTCGCATAATAGTACATAGAACGTATTGGTTTAGTCAAGCGACACACAGGCGGAAAAGGTTGAAAAATAGAGATATTGTATTATCGGATGAAATCTTATTCGATCGGCTATTAAATTTGCGATAAAACGAATAACCGGATAGTATTTCCTCCAACGCATTATTTCGCAATATTATGCTGGCAGGATACTGCTTACACATGAATCACTCGTAATAGATATGGTGTTGTCTTATTGGTGCTTTATACGAATTCTAAATGTAGTAGCAATTCCCTCGTGTTAAAGAATAAGATCTCCAAGAATCGTAATGCAGTTTAAATAACCATTGTTTCGTTACTGTGGTATACAGTGACGAAACAATGGTTATTTAAGCACCGTCTACTGCCGCATTCCCCTGAAGGGCCTTAAATCAGCGCTCACTCATACAGAACAGTCGTTCCTCATTATTATTATTATTTTTTACAAGAGCAGCGCGGAAGCAACTAGTTTAAGACTATATTATAGTGAAGTAATTGCCATCTCTTATGGCGTGTTATTAATATGTGAGTAAATATGGCCAGTTTGATCCTAAAATATCCCAATCCGATTGAATATTGAGGAGCCGAATATCCAGCCAAAAGTGATATTTGTTCAGTTCGTAGCTGAAATCCATTGCAGATTTATGGCTCACCTTTTATCACCTAGGTGAAGAACACTTTTCTCGTGTATTTTTGTTTTTAGTTCATGTGTTAGATCACCTAGGTGAGGAACATTTTTCTCATGTATTTTTTTATTTGAGTTAATGTTTCAGACCACCTATTTTTGTATTTCTTTTTCTTTCTGCAAAAAAAATACTAATTTTAATTATTTAATTATTATAACTTAGCCTGTTTCATTTTACTGTTTAGTTACTGTGGTCGAAGTGAATTTGTGTAATCAGATATGAATTAGACTATTTCATTTATTTGTTATTTTGCTGTTATTAAAACACGCTTGGTTGATTTCCTATGATTCTACTCCTATTTGTTTCATTACTGTTTTATGATAAACAAAGTACACTTTCGAATCTGTTCTACCTATAATGCTTCGGTTCGTTATTTGTTTATATTTTAACCAAGTTCATTTGGTTGATGCGTCACGCCTATTCTGTTCGTTTTATTGTTATCAAAGTTAATGTGGCTGATGTGTTACACTTTTTCTGTTCGTTTTATTGTTGTTTTTCTCTTATTAAAGTTAATAGGTGTTATTACCTGTATTTTGCTTTTCTTGAACAATTCTATATGCTTACTATTTTCCACTAAGATCATTTTAATGTTATGTTATTTATGTTTTATGTACGGGTTCTAATCTCCATCATACCAAACATACTCGTTCTTACGTGAGGGTGTTATAAAGTAACAGTCACTCCAACTATTCGTTGGTAAAAGAGTAGCTCAAGAGTTAATAGTGAGTGGTGATGACTAGCTGCCTTCTCTCTAGTCTTACACTGCTAAATTAGAGAAGGCTAGCGCAGATAGCCGTCGTGTAGCTTTGCGTGAAATTCAAAACAAACAAACAATGATATGTATATAAGAATCAAGTGAAGATCTACCTGTCAATGTCTTAAATCCTTAAGATACAAGGAACACTTTGATCCCACCCTCTAAAAGAATACCTCTGAATCTTGAAGAAATTACACGTTTTTCACAATAAATGTAGGGTAGAGTAATTTCAGATCTGGCTTTTAACAGGTAACACCTTGGAAAACAGTATATAATGTTTCTTATATATATATTTGTGTTTGTGTGTATCCTGATATTTTTCTTTTTTACGTGGGAGATACAAAGCTGTCATTGGAAGCAATGAATTTATCCGTAATAAACTTGAACTTATTTGGTAATTGGTGAACAGTTTTATAATCATACTTTATGATAAAACTGTATTATTTTGTACACAAACTATATTCTTTAAATGGCGTAAAGTTTTCAATAATGTTTCCGAAAGAACACGAGATAATAAATACCAAAACTACGACAGTCGCGTAGGAATACAAGAATCTTATACATGTGGACCAATTACCTTCAGATACCAGCGCGTGGGTAACAATTTTACTGTTTGACAAACTAAAGAAAAAAGTGCTTCTCGTTGAAAAGGGCGTGTTAATTTTCTTTATAAGTTATTTTGAGCCAGACTAAAACTACCTGACATACAGTTCATCAAACTTGTCTATCTTCCACTTAATTATATGCTCAATAAAGGTAAATTTCCTTTTAAAATAATTCTTTAGCGCACATAAAACAGAGAGAGAAAGAAAACACGTATTAAAATCTTAACAATTGACTTCCATGGTTATTGTGAGGTTTGGCTGAATCTGTTACTATCCTATTCATTTATTTTCACGATGGTTGGCGGAAGACATTATTAAGCTTACTCAAGCGCTAATATGCACATTCTCTTTCGTTGGTTTTTCAGAATTTCTTAAACACAGTGACTATTCTTGAGCATTTAGAAATTGTTGCTAGCTTCATTGGGAGACAGACTGGCTTTACGTGCTTGTCGTGTTACTGAATAAACACACTCAGTACTATATTTTTAGCTTATTAGTTTTGTATTTAGACACGCACGTTAGTGTTAGCACCTGGTGGTTCTGGGAAATTGAGAATAATTTGTTTAGTTGACTCCTCTGTACTTCCAATAAATAAGATTCGTTGCTGTATTTATTGGACAAACTGATTTGCTTCATCTACTGGAACGAGCTCTGATTTCATGTGCTTGTGTTGTATTTTCTTTCCATGTTTAACACTGTAGGTCAGAATGTCATATTCATTTATTTTTGCTTTCTAGAATGAAATAGATACATTTATAATGATTTTTCTTTCACAAACCATTTTATTTTCAAATTTAGGTTAATCTACTATAGATTTTAAATAATATCAAATAAATTGTGTTAAGCATACTCTCATTTTGTGTATCTTGTAAGCTGTAACCTTACAGACTTACAACGCTAAATTTCAGGGTTCGATTCCCCCTCGGTGGAACGTTGCACATTGCTTACTGTAGCTTTATTCAAAAACCAAGTACAATTAAGGAGAAAGTTATTCGAGACAAAAAAGGCCGAAGGAGGTTATAGTTTAAATTTCCAAGATAAATAATAAACAATATAGGCACTATTTTGTTTCCTTTACATTATTGTTTAGAAGAGTAATACAGTGTTCAAATGAATTAGTTGACAGTTTCTGTAGTTAACGGAAGTCGATAAAAATAGTTCCATCTATAGTTCTTGGGGAGCAAAGTTTGTAACTGTTATGTAATTTAGGCCATGCATGGCCTGGTGATTAGGGTGCCCGTCTCGCGATCTGAGGGTCGTGATTTCGGATCTCGTCACCGAACATGCTCACTTCTTGTAGCCTTTGGGGCGCTTTAATATGATGATTAAATCACACTCTTTTTTTTTGGTAAAAGAGTATCTCAACAGTTGGTGGTGGGTGATGTTGACTAGTTTCCTTCCCTGTAATCTATCATTTCTAAATTAGGGTTGGATACAGCTGAAAGCCCTGGATCAGCTGTGCACGAAATTAAAAGCACAAAGTCATTTAACCTCTGTGTATTAATACCACACTTATAGTGGCACAGTAAACATGGAATAGGTGCTTATGAAAGACAGTCAAATTGTAAATCTATTAGAACATTCATAGGAGCTTTTAATGTATATTAGAGATATCTCTAAAGAAAATCTAAAATGTAATAAATATTCATCAACTAATAAACAACATATTCATTAAATATTGACTAATCGGTGAAGTTTGCCAGCTAGATAAATATAGAAAGAATCATATAATTCAGAAATCAACACAACTGATTCGCTACCAAGAATCTCAAGTTCTTAATTAATTGAAACATTCATACTGCCGCCTGCTTCGATGTAATTGTTTTTTTAAATATTATAGATAAATATCTATCCGATATTCTGTCAGTTTAGTTGTTCTGTTCAGTTATCAGTATTAAACGAGTATAATTCTTATATACGTTCTACACTGTTACTGAAGTAGTCCTTGTATGTAACTCATTCGTAGTACTCTTGTATACCACGAGTCATGAGTTGGAGAGTATAATGAATACTTCAAGTGCTTGGACGGCTTTAACGGAATGCTCCTTTGTTTTCTGAGTGGCTTGTGACCAGTAAATGTATCGAAAAGGCAGGGTTTTGATAGTCGAGGTGGAATTCCCTGTACTTCCTGTATAGCACGTACAAGTATTACTGAATATTCATTTCTACCGTAGTTTTTTTTGCAACGAAGAATAGTAATAAATCACTGTGAATTACTTCATTTGAAAGCGTGCGTATAGATACTTATAACTTACCTCAGGTACAAGGTGATGTATGTAGATTTGTCATAAGAATCACTTGTTGTAACATCAACGTAGCTGCTCTGTAATCTGGTTGAAACTATATATTTATAACTAAGCAGTAACGTTGAGATAAATGAAGTTCATGTAATTCTTCGTGATTAATTTTTGCAAGATCTTAGACTTGGATTTATTTTAGTTTTTAGACTTAAGTAATATAATTAACAAATGTTAAGACTGCCTTGACTGTTTCCGAATTAATGTTTAAGCGGCTGAATCAACTACTTTACTTTATCTTAAATAGTATCTTCGACGAATGTCTGGTATCTTTTAGTCTAGAAGTCTGTTAACCACATATACAACCAGCGTTACTCGCAGCTTATACGAAAGAAACTTGTGTAACTTGTGATGTTGATGACGTTTTACATATAAATATTTTGTATTAATTGCTTGAATCTGCATTTTCGCATTTATGGTAAACTTGTTGAAGTTGTATGCTAATGTCCAAGAATTTTGAAAAACAAATCAGAAGGAAAGTAGCCAGTCAGAAGCACTTATCCATGTTAAGAGATTAACTGCCACTCTTTTAACGCACCTATATGGAATATTTTATGGTATCTCTCGGGTTCGAACCCGACTCGTCAGCTATAAAATACAGAGCTCTACCACAGGAGGCCGACCTGAGTCTTCTTGACAGTTTAACATATATTTTTCAGTATATACTTACAGGTAACACTAAAATTATAATGTTTGTTATTTCTCTGAGCAAGTGTATAATTTATTAAATTAAAAAATACGTTTTTAAATGAAGTAATTTCAGCGTGTTCCTGAAAGGGTATCACGAGAAGCTTATTTGAACAGTATACACTTCTTAAATGCCAAACTTTTAGTTCGTGAGGCTGAGCGTGGCCAAATATTTAGCATTCTAGACTATAGATCTATTGTTTGCCTTCCTTTACCGCAAATAAAAATTAAAAACAAAACAAAAAAATTGTGCAATGCACTTTAGAGCTATGGGTGCGTTATAAGCATAACAGGTGACGTTTAAAGTCCACTATCAACAACCTTGCGTTTAATTAAAGTCTCTTTCACAAAGGAATTCATAAATATAATTACGATAAGTGTGTGTGGATTGCTAAACGATTTTAAACATACTTTAAAGAATTGAACTGATATGTCGTCACAAAGCAAGCCTCACGAGACTTTTGACGTGCGTTTTTGTTTGGCTGAAGAACATTCTCCAACAAAAATAGGGGGGGAACATTTTTCTTTAACATGGATAAATTATATATTTTCATTGTTTTGTTTAATTAAGTTTCAGTAATAACGATATCAGAATATGAACTTCATTAGTTTATTTTAATAATGTATATTAAAAGCACCTGTTAGGTCTCACCAGTCGTCGTTGTAATGGTTTTGTCATTTTATCTCTATTTGTACTTTTGAAAAGTAGCTTTCTTTATAATAGACACACGTCATTATTGAATTTATTTAGAACATAATTATTGTTTTATACACAAAACTTTATTCATTTATGAATATGGTAATTTTTGCGCACAAATTAATTATGTACACATAATTATTGTTTTATACACAAAACTTTATTCATTTATGAATATGGTAATTTTTGCGCACAAATTAATTATGTACACATAATGGCATATTGTCACTAAGTGCTAAAAATACCGAAAAATCAAAATGGACGAACGCTAATACGAGCCCTTCGAAATTACCGAAAAAATAACGAAAAATTACAGAAGGCTCGTTATGTATTTAATTTTGAATGCTGCTGCAGGTCATTACCACACATGTACGTGTTTTCATCAATTGGTACTCAAGCTCACATTTTAATTTCGTGCATACTCGCATTTTTTTCTTGATTTACACGCATGCTTCTGTGTGTATCTGCGCATTTAAGTTTTAGTTTTGTTGTGTTTAGCTTATATGGCAGCTTGCCAATCTGGGACTCGTCGAGGAGTAGTTTAAAGAAGAGAAGCATTCCATTTGTTCAGCTTACTTGTGCATGTGGAACAATAGTACTATTAGAGTATCTTGGTTTGGAACATTAGAGCTGTCTACAGAACTAGATACTGGTTTCCCACAAGATACCAGTCTACATATAGATATGTTTTAGTATGTTTTTCTTGTCTCCTTCTACTCTGGTACCACCTATTTACATCTTCAACTGTAACCAGAAGTCCATGACTCCCTGTGTATGTAGTGACAGTGAGATGATTGTGTTAATGGTTTTCAGTAAACACTGGAATGGATCAGCAACATGCCGAGACTGCAAAATATGGTTAAATGTATAAAATTCGAGGTAATATTTGAATAAGTTTCTTTTGTTTACCCTAATACAGAAGCCAGTATGTGTGTGCGTGTGTGTGACGTATATACCGTTTATAGTACTCTCCAACTCTCAACCTTTCATGTTAAAATATTTATAGAACTATAAAGATTCAGTTAGTTCAACAATGTCTATATTTTAATGTTTTTAAATTTAAACACAGTCATGGTTAAAAAAGCTTGTTTTATTTGTAAAAGAAACATAGGGTAGCCCATAAAAGTACTTAGAACCCCTAGAATATGTACTACTGAAGAAGGGTATTCTGATACAAATGTATTTCCAAATAACACACTGGAAAATCCCACCACGTCAGCTCGCGAAAAAATGAAAAACGTATTAAAGTTTAGTGTATCAGTCTCGTTGCTTTTTGTTCGTCCTAGACATTAAAACGTGGAAGGAACATGTTTAAAACATTAAATGAAAAACAAAACATTAATTCGTATTCATGAGTGGGAGTTATCTTGTTTAAAAATACCCATCATGCGTTTTCTACTTGCTACTATTAAAGAAAAAGCAAACGGGGGGGGGGTCACTGTTGACACTTTCGCAGACTAAGCAATGTAACTACGTAGTATGCTTTGTAATGGCACTAAAAATCTTTAACAGGGTAGTTGATTAGGTTTCTTACTGCTTTTGAAATATCATGTTAATATAATATAGCATATTATAATAGAGTGGTCTTGTTAACGCTTTTTCGTTTTTGAAGGGATAGGTGGTGGCTCTAAGCAATATTGAAATGATGATTTAAGTATACGACACTTTCACCCACTGGTACAGCCGTAAGTCTACGGATTTACAACGCTAAGATTAGGGGTTCGATTCCTCTCGGTGGATTCAGCAGATTGCCGGATGTGGCTTTGTTTAAGAAAACACACACATGCGACATTTAAAAATAATGAAAAAACGAAATCTAGTTTGCTTCAATTTCATTTCGTCTCCATGTTATTTGCTGCTATATTTTGTAGTTGGAAAAACTCGGTAGTCTCCTGCGATCGTGACAACATCGTTGTCCTCATATATGTTTTTTTTTTAGTTTCATTGTTTTCTCGTGTGCCATCTTGACAGATAGTACAAAGATGAAAGAATCAGCTTTGTAACTTTCTTTTAGTCACTTGGGTGAATTGGGGCTTTGTGAATAAAAGTGTAAAAAGAAAACAGGTTGAAAGCTTTGCAGTAGATGTTAGGTTATTAGTATAGGTATAAAAGTTTCCTTTAAATTGTTTTAATTTTGGTTTGAGTTGTTGTTTTAGTGAAACTTCTTTGATTTTGTGTTTATTTATATTTGTTTCCCTGCTTAGTATGTTTACTAAACAAAACATAACATTTCAGTAAACACAATTTATTCAAAATCCAGGTATAAAATTAAAGTCCATACTGTGTAACAACTACACTGACAAACACACCAACATTATTTATAAAACACAATATTGGAGAAACAAGCAGAAAAATGGAAACCAAATTCAAAGAACACAAAAAACACCTTCGCACGTTTTTGAACATTGTAAATCAAATAAATACAACATAACCACAGAAAACACCCACATACTAAGTAGGGAAACAAATATAAACAAACGCAAAATCAAAGAAGCCCTACTTATACAACAACTCAAACCACAATTAAAGCAATGTAAAAGAATATTTTTATTCCTATACTAATTGAAAACCTAACACCTAACTGCAACGCCCCCTACAATCCCGTACCCGTTTATACTCTCGTCCCTGATATATGTGCCTTACAACGGTCCCATGCATTTTCTCTTTGTGAACCCGAAGATGACCTAAGAAGGTTCGAAACGTTGTTCTGTACTTTATTAAGGTTTTAATACCACCAGCCTTCTTGAGAATACAATGTATTATTAATTTATTTTAAAGCTATAAACATTTCATTAAAATAAGATAAGAATAACATACAGGTTCAGTAAGCCTAACGTTTCGGTGAAATGCCACCTTCGTCGATGCTATATCAACAAATCTGGCTGTAAAACTCGCATATAGCAGATGTGACGCAACGGGCTGGGGAAGAGGGGAAATAAAACAGACTTTTATAAAAAGTTCATGTTATTGTTTGAAAATGATTTCCAGATTTTAAAATAAACGTAAAACGTGTTTACTTAGACACAGTATCGTGTTTTATAATTAGGAACATGACTTTCAGTTTGGTAGTACTGTGCGTGTTTAATACATATTGATGTACAAGCGAATGAAACAGTAAACTTCACAGTTCTAGGTGAACCACAAATATCAATACAAAGCTGTCTTCCCAAGACACGTTTTACTCGTCCCTTGAATCTTAAAATTAACATAACTGTTGAGTTATATTCGTACGTAGGTTTTGTAAGAATTTGAAAAGGAATAGCCAGTTCAACAAATTGTAATTGTTGTTGTGTTTTGAATTTCGCACAAAACTAAACGAGGGCTATCTACACTAGCCGTCCCTAATTTAGCAGTGTAAGACTAGAGGGAAGGCAGCTAGTCATCACCACCCATCGCCAACTCTTGGGCTACTCTTTTATCAACGAATAGTAGGATTAACCGTCAAATTATAACGCCTTCACGGCTGAAAGGGCGAACATGTTTGGTGCGACGCGGATTCGAACTCGTGACCCTCAGATTTCGAGTCCGGGTAAGTTCAACAATGCATGGTCCGGCTTGGCCAGGTGGTTAAAGCACTCGACTCGAAATCTGAGGGTTGCGCGTTCGAATCCGCATCGCACCAAACATGCTCGCCCCTTTTAGCCATGGGGGCGTTATTGCGTAACGGACAATCTTACAATTCGTTGGCATAAGAGTAGCCCAAGAGTTAGCGGTGGGTAGTGATGACTGGATGCCTTCTCCAAGATTTTCATTGTTACATTAGGGACGGCTAGCGCAAATAGTCTCGTGTGGCTTTGAGCGAAATACATAACAAACGAAACCAATAATATAAAGTTCTTAGTAGAATCTGGGTTCGAACTCAGGCTAAAAACATAATTCTTTAAATTTTAATAATAACGTTTATGTATGAAACTGTACAATTTAGTAATATTATAAAACAAAGTATTCTCTTTTTTATTTTGCAAAATCACATTATTCTTGAAACTGCTTTTGTGTTAAATTGATCCAGACAGAAAACACGCACAGGACTTGAAGCTGGAGAATTTTATTTTTAAAGTAGTATTATGACAGATTTTATATTAACTATCAGCTGGACTGCAGGACAACTTTATATTGTGCTCAGTTATCTTTGTCATTCGTTTTAATTAAAAAAATACTTAAAATTAAATAAAGAAACTGTAATATGAAAGCTCGAAAATACTTTGTTTTTGTTAAAATTATGTAAATCATTTTTCTACTTGCTTATAAATTTTTGAATTTTAAACCGAAGATTCATAAAACTAGGTCTAACTTTCTATTTTGCACTTTTCAGTCGGGATTTTCAAAAAATATTTAAAATCGTCACGTGGACAGACCTACGTGTCTGTTAAAAAATTCCTCAACTAAACCCACTGTTTTACTTATATGGCTCAGGGACAAGTGGAGTCTAGCAACGTGACATAAAATGCGCGCCGCATTTGGAACCCTGTGTGCGCTGTAAGAGTAAAAGTCAAACACTACTATTTGATAGTGAAACGTAGCCCTAGAATTGACGACGGATAATATACCCTTCTAGTTTATTAATTTATGACGATGGATGGTAGAGTCGACCGTAATTTTGAATTAATAAAATAGAATAATATATTATTTATCGTTAACTCTAGGGCTACCCTTGACTATCAAATAGTAGTGTTTGACATTCACTGTTATACTGTACACAGGGTTCCAAATGCGGCGCACATTTTATGTCACGTTACTAGACTCCACTTGTCCCTTAGCCACATAAGTAAAACAGTGGGTTTAGTTGAGAATTTTAACAGACACGTAGGTCTGTCCTTACGTGACGGTTTTAAATATTTATTTGAAAATCCCGAATGAAAAGGGAAAATTAGTCCCAGTTTTATAAATCTTAGTTTTAAAATTCAAAACGTTATGAGAATGAATGGCCTAAGAACGTTTTCTATTTTTCTCATTAATACTCAAAATTGGATGTCATAAGCAACTAATACACAAACGAAGCTGAAAGTATGAATCCTGAAAAAATATCAATTATAATATATACAACAGTTATACAACATTTTAAGGTACTAAGCTTAATATCTGAATTTGTGTAACTGACCCCTTAAGTGCCTTTTTATGACAAGATGATTCACCATCAGTGGTTATGTATAAGAGGTCTCGGAAAAAAATTGATATTTCTTTCCATGTTCAACCTCTAAATTTAAAACACTTATTTGTGGTAGTTATTTGTTAACTGTATTTACTTGTCTGGCATGGCCAGGTGGCTAAGGTACTCGACTCGTAAAATGAAGGTCGCGGGTTCGAATCTCCGTCACACTAAACATGATCGTCTTTTCAGCCGTGGGGGCGTTATAAGGTACGGCCAATCCCACTATTCTTTGGTAAAGGAGTAGCCCAAGAATTGGCGGTGGGTGGTGATGACTAGCTCCCTTCCCTCTAGTCATACACTGTTAAATTAGGGACGGCTAGTGCAGATACAAATCAAACCGTATTTATTTTTTCCAAATATCGCGCATCATATCTTTTGTAAACGTAAAAAAGCATCCTGCTCCCATGGGAGTTTCTATATATTACTATTTTAAATCTTGTGATATTATACGAATCAATTTCTTCAAAACATTATTCACAACAGCTTTTTAAAAAATAAAATAAAATTCGTTTTTCTCATCCAATGAAAATGAGGTTTTCGTTATAATGGTGTATTCGACAAAACGAATTAATTACTATTAAGATGGTAATAGGTAGTGTGCATGATTAAATTCAATTTGCCACCTTGTGGCTTATCGACAAGAATGAGGTTTTATAACGCTAAAATTCGAGTTTCGATACTAGCAGAGCACAGTACAGTATTCTGTAGCTTAGCGTTTAACGACAAACAAAGTAAAGCTAAGCTATTTTCGAACAGTCGGCAAATTTCTTTTGTTTGATCAGATGCAAGAATATGTTTTGAATTTCTGCTCAGGAATTACACGTGCGTACATTTTTGTTGTTGTATGCCATCACGTTTCTGATCACGATCTTAAGTTATTTTAGCGGTTGAACGTTAACAGTATCTTCTAATTAACTAAGTAAAGAGTTCAACAGACGCGAAATCTTGCCAGAGTTTATAGGATGGCCACAAAACACATTTTATTATATTAAAAAAACTAGTCGTGTGGAGTCAACACGTCGTTGCCACCCAAATTAGTCGTCTAATTCAACGTATGTTCATGAAAAGAAAAGTATTATTAATGTAGCTGTACAGATAAGCGTAATACTACATAGAATGAATCAGGTACGTTGGTGTAGTCTTCTGTTCTCTGTGAAATTTAAGTCACCAACTGTATTGTTTCGGATGAATTAAAGGTTTAAAATCGGTATTGTAGTATATTTTTATGGTATCATATATAGTTCAGATTTAAAATTTTACATTGATTTAAATAAAAAGGCTTCAGTAGTATTATATACCATTCATTTAAGATAGGTTGTTTTTTTAGAACCTTTGTTTCAAAATAATTTAACATTTCAAGAAATGATTTGTTAAGGTTTACAACGAACCGAAATCAGAAACTTATGAGATATAGACATTGCGATGCTTGTCGTGTTGGTGTCGTTATCTTCTCTAAAAGTAAAGCCATCGCTTTAGAGATACCGATGTTAATACTCCTTCCTGTGTTACCAACGTATGTCGAGAGCCCTATTTTGTTACGTGGGTCAGACTACTGAAGATTAATTCATTTATAACTTGTAGACTATAAAATTTAGTACAACTGTAGTATTTGAGCTACTACGGTTCTACTAAAACTTAACTGTAATAACCGACATCCTATGGTTGTACCCAATAGACATCTTTGGGTAAATGGCTCAGCACGGGAGACATGACTCTTGCAAACATGTACAGAATACCATGTGTATAACAAATGAAACATCTTGTCAACGTTCAGAGTTTAAATTTTGAAAAGTTTTCAAATGAAAGAAATAACTCTTTGGCCATTTATAAATAATAGCCCTCGTGTTGATTATATGTTTTACATATTCGAGCTCATAATTATTCACGCACTTTCATTCCAATTATGATAAGCATAATTATTCACTAATTATAGTTTCAATTCCTACGCTGAACCACGTACGACGATCAAGTTTTGAATCACGTACGAAGGTCGAACAGAGGAGAGATCATGTCCAACTGGTTTATGTATTACCTTATATATATGTATAATCACCTTTCACTTGGTTTATTGGTTTAAAACTATAATCGTTTTTCTGTGAAAATTTATGAATAGGTAATTAATCACGAGTTAGTGCGGGAAACACGTGTATACCTACATATAGTTCAAGTTATTTTCTACTTTCGTTTTCCTAGAAATAGTTCAACTGCATGTACAAAAGAACTTGGAGTCACGCCACATTACATTTCAGTCTCTTTACACCTAGTTTCTTTTTTGTTTTCATATGTAAGGAAAGATTTTCATAAGAGTATTCCTTTAGAGTTTATAAGTCACAGTTTAAAAAATATAGAGCTAGCTGATGGAGATAATATAATTTCTAAGGAATTCTATTCTGTTACTGATGTGCCCCTAAATGTTGTGTTACATATTTTTTTTTGAATGTGCATTTGATGTAGTTTGAATAATTACTAAAATGCTTTCATCTTAGTCTACAGGAGTGATGTTTCTACATATATACTAGTAACTGATTCTATGTAGTGTTAACTTATTTTCTTAAATGTAGGATGTCAAAACGCTTTCTCTGTTTTCGTAATATAAAGCTACGTAATGACTTGTTGAACCTGTCAGAACTTCTCCAAGAGTTGAAACGTATAACCTCCACTTTAATGAAGGGTTCTGTTTCTTTACAGTTGCAGCCATCAGAAAGATTTTCAAGATAGCGACGAAGAATCGGTGAGTGGTTCAATACTCCTTTTTTTTTTTAATACGTACTCTCAGGTGCTCAGTTTCGTCTTTTGGCGGTCGACTCGCGGGCTACGGAATTTAATCCTATCGTCATACAGGGTTGCCGTTTGGTTGACAGGACGTTATGATGTCACGATTTATCCCACTATACGTTGGCAAAGACTAGCCTGTCACTTCACAATTAGGGATGGCTAGCGCCGATAACCCTGTAATAGCTTTGCAAAATGTAACAAACGAACTCTACTTCCTTTCTTTCTTAAGTATTACAGTTTTTGTGGTATCTGTAACTGAAAGCTGTTGAACGAATATAGTTTAATCCTGGGGAGTAATGCTATGCTATATTTTGTTAATGGCTCAGCATGGCCGGTTGGTTAGGTCACTCAACTCGTAATCTGATGGTCGTGGGTTCGAATCCCCGTCACACCAAACATGCTCCCTTTCAGCTGTGGGGCGTTATAATATTACGATTAATCCCATTATTCTTGGTAAAAGATTGGCCCACGATTGGCAGTGGTGATGACTAGCTGCCTTCTCTCTGGTCTTACACTGCTAAATTAGTGACGGCTAGCGCAAATAGCCCTCTTGTAGCCTCGCGCGATATTCGGAAAACAAATATTTTGTTACCATGCTACAAAGTTTTCAGTTCACAAAACATACAGTGGTTCAAATGCGTATATTAATAACTATTTAATGGGTTGTTTGTTTCATTACATTATGTAGGTAAGTTTTACTGATTTTTAAACATATGAATTGATTGTTCCTCATTTCATTTTACGATCTACCCTATTATATGTATAGTTTTATATTTTAACTATTTAACTGACTACGATTTATCCATAAAACTGCCGTACAAACCTGTTTTACGTTGTATTATCACGTACTTCTTCCATTTTTATCCTATAATCCTAAACATTTGTGTTTTTATATTTTAATCCAGACGCACATGTTGAATATGTCATTTAAATATGAACAGAAAACTTCGGTGTGCTATTTTAAACACTTAATGTACTGTCACAGTTGAAAACGCCTTTACTAAAAATGTATGCTGTACAATTCGTAACAGTGAAGAACAGATCACATGTAAGACATTCCTCTATCCTGTATAATTTGTTGGATCGTTGACGCAAGTTTATGATTAACAAATAAAAACGACCTTTCCTGCAACAATCGTTTATTGTTTTGTGGAAAACTAGTTACTTCACTTGTAAGACTAAACTATACGTTAAAGGTTTTAGGTTTGAGTTTACGCCCAGGGCAGGAAAGGTTGATTAAATAGATATTTTGATCAAAGCGAATGACGCTTTTCAAGTACACTGCACTGTACAACAGTAAATGTACGTTTGATATAAAATGCTCGTGTTTCCTGAGGAAGGAAAGTTGAGGTCATTATGTTTGTGCCCTTAAGTTATTGTATCACGATGCGAAATAGATTATGGAAAGATTAACCAGCAAAACCAGTTATTTTAACAGCAAAAATACACACAAAATATTTTTTATGTATTATGTTAGCGTTACGATGAAATTTTTAATGGTGACTATTGGTTTTGTGAGTGAGGAAGGCAGGAAGAAACGTTGTAGCAGTTAATTCGGGCCTGAAACGCTGGATGTAACAAAATAATTAAAGACGTTACTTAGATTCTGCGACTGTGTGTAGTTATGTATTGTTTTACTTCTCTGTATGACATAACTAGTTGTATTAATTTTTGAGTTACATCTTAGTCCTCATCTATATGGTTAGTTGTACTTATGATCAGTTCTTGATGTGAATTGAGGAACAAATATTATTCGTTTTCCATGGAAATTGGTGGCGCATTTCATGTTTTGGTTAAATAAAAATAATAAAATATTCCCTCTTTCAATTTACACGAGAGTTTTCACAAGTTTGAGCATATCTGAAATTTTCGTTAATGCGCATAGGTTAAAAACAAGAGGGAATTTTCAATAGTCGCTGCTGTAATGAGAACTCAAATCGGTCAAGTGATGGAACTATTAGCTAAAAGTTTGTACCCGAAGAAAAACAAGAGGGAATCCTCAGTAACCGCGGCACTAGAAATTCGTTTCGGCAATACTGGTGTAAATTAATTCATAATACTTCCTCCCCCTTTATTAGCTGTATTTTTATGCACTAGCAATACGAAGCGTGGGACGCGCGTGTACCTGATTCAATTTTATTACTCATGAAGATCTTTACCAACCTACCCTCAAACTGAAATTCTTTCAGACAGGATTAGAGTAAATTAATCTACGAGGCCTTGGGCGTGGCCAAGTACATCAGTCAAAAGGGTTTGACCTCCTGAGTCTCAACCTATAATTAGATCCCAAATAGGTCAAGAGATGACGGTTCAATGAACTAACACTTTCTTTTTGAAGACTCGGAACCATTTTATGAGCCGCTGTGCCGCAACTAAAAAAATAACATTTTAATACCCGAGTTATCCACGCGTTTATCCATATTAGTTTGACATTTCTATCTAACAACAGAGACGATGTGTAGAGAACTGATGAAACCAAACAGTACGAGATCACTTATATTTTTCTGTTAAATACATATAAACTTCATCAAGTAAGCAGTTGGTTGGTATTGTTTGTTTGAGATTCATAGTTATAAAAAACCTTGAAACCAGAAAAAAAACAAAAACATTGTAGGCTCACAAGTAGTTTAATAAATAGTTTGGAAAATTATGTTAAAAAAAACCCGACCTATGGGACCCCAAATGCAGTTCTAGGGTTAAAGGACAGAGTTATCCTAAAAAGTACGTTAAAAGTCTGAAGGCTTTAGTTAAGCAACTAAGGGATTTTTCCTACAGGACAAAAGAAACAACAACAACAACAAACAAACAAAAAACGTAAGCTTAAGCTTGTAGAGTGATTTTAGAAACAAGTATATTGCACTGAGGTATATTTAAACAAACTCGGTGAAATGTCTTGTATCTTGTCGATCAAAACTTCGAGAATATTATGGCGTATTCCGATTTCTAGTTTAATTCACAAGTTTATATTTGAATCCAATAACTTATTAACTCGTTAGGTAGAAATACAATCGTCTTTGTTTCTTGGCAAAGCGGAAATATTCAGTACTTTTTATAATGAACTTTATTGAAATTTTAAGGCATGACGTTGAATATCCATCAGAAGAAGGTGTGTGTGTGTGTGGATGTTATTTTGAAATAACAAGCTGATGCCAATACTTTAATAATTTCTAGCTTCTTTTTTAAAAGTAATTCGTTTCTCTGGCCATGTTAGGATCACTTAGGTTCAGACTTGTTAAAAAAGTGAGAAACAGTTGAACTTTTATAAATGCATTAAAATTAAACTATTAATATCTTTAACCTTGTATTTTACGTTCACGTTTTGTCAACATAGCATTAGTGTAGGTTGATGTTTGTTCCATGTTTGTCTATCTAGCTTTATGAAGCTGAAATCACACGACACAGTAAGTATATTGATCAAATTTCACTTCGGTCCATCTACCTCGAAATGTCGTGATTTAATATAAAGCTTCTGTCGTAAACTGGATCTGAGTTTTCGAGACATTCTGCTTTGCAATAAACATTAAATGAGTGGAGGACAGAACGTAGGTCAAGCTTCGCTAACAGATATTTCCCTCGAATAAGATCAATCAAAGCAGCGGAAAATCTTCAATCTGTATTTGTTCCCCCCCCCCCTCACAGTATACCTACTATATCATTGCTGAAATATACTCTTATTTTCAGGGCATATTGCCACTTAGTCTAAGGGAGGAAACAGATCTGTTAATAAAGTACTACATGTGTTTGAGGGTTGTCAGGACCCAAGGAGGAGTGCAAAATGCATTATCTCTGTTAGAGTAGCGGAATACATTAACATGTCTGTGTTGGTTTGATATTTCCATAAAGTCACGAGGAAAAAGAGAATTACGTGTGTATTTGCATAACACGAATTGGTATCTGGGGTACATTGTTTTATAGAAATGTTAAAGTGTGACGTTAGTACTAAATGGTGAGACCACAAAACATCCATCTCGTATCTTTCTTTGCCGATTTATTTGATTATCTGCTGAATATCTCACAGGAAATGCAACAAAAACACTACTAACCTTCCACGCGTTGAGGACAACACCGTAATGTCGCTATATCAAAACTTCTGGTACCTTTTTTCAATTTCTTCATATATTGTTAATAGTCATTTTATTCGAAACGTGTTGTATCATAAAGCAGTTAGCATAATATATTCGTTTGCATTTCACTTAAATATATCGTGTAAAATCCTGCTATCAGATACAAAGTGACTCCTATCAAGTGAAAACTGGAATTGTTTCATGTTCATAGTTTAATTATTGAATCTAAACCTTTCAGATACTGTGAGACGCGCAATTAGTGTTTTCCGGGGGGGGGGGGTGATTCTGGGCTGCTTGAGAGGCAACAAGATTTGACAAATGAATACATACATTGAATCATCAGATAAATACAATACAGCAGTCTGAATAACCGACAGCAAATCGAAGAAACGTCAATACAACAAGAACCTGTGTAAACATTCTATTTTTTTATGATATATTAACTTTTTTTCAGTGTAATTCATCTAGTGAATAATAATATTAGATGTAACTTGTATCCATATAAATTTGGTATTAATTCTGTTACTGTGTGTTTAAACTTAGATTACATGATGTTATGATTTATTTTATACCTGACATTTCTGTATTTTCAATTTGTGTACAGATTCATAGAAAAAAATATACGTACATGTTATACTTATTGCTTTTATTGGAACAGTGAACATTATTTGTTTGTAATTGTTGATTTTATCTAAATAATTACGTATATTTTTATTTATTAGAATATTTTAATATATATATATGCCAGCTGCTTCAATAAGCCCTATAAATCAGTATGTTAACTATATCTAGTTTAAATAAATCTAAATTTCAACTATTAAACCAAAAAAGTTTGTATATAAACAACCTTTACTCTTAACATAACAATAAAACTATTTCTGGTGACGTTCCGTCACTACGGATTTGTCAGGGCTAGTAGCAGTACAACTGTTCTTGGTACACTGAGCCCTGATAAAGCCGCAATGGCAAAACGTTAACAGAAAGAAAATGTTTTTAAGAGTAAAATTTTTATTAATGGTTACAGCGATCTAGTTTCGGTTACACAGTTACCATCGTCAGGGTTAGTGTTACCAAAATTTGTCGTCTATAAACAATAAATATTTTACCTTTCATTGTGCCAAAAAACGTTGGATTTTGTTTTTTTAATATGTATAAGAACAGTTTGCCCGAAGAGAAATTATAAATTTTTTATTATTTGGATAGCAAAGGTCGTTTTTCCTAACTCTGAATTCCTTTTGAAAAAACACAACAGAAGACTAAAATACGAGCATAAAATACGTACATAAAACGTCACTAAATTAGATATCTTGTCCTTGTGAAAAGTTAAGAATACTTCAATCATTAATAGATATAATGAGAAAGCGTTAGGTTGCGTAAGCTACTGAGATGGTTGATATAAGACGTACAATAAATATGATATGGTTGACAGTTGATGTTATGCTGCTACTCTGTTGTTATTTCTATTAAAAAGGGATGAAATTTTCACAAGTTTTAAATGTTTGTTTGGCTATTAGACACAGCAGTTAACACTAAATTGCTGTACAATGAAAAGAAAAAAAAACAGCTTACGGCTTCATTACAATAACTGTTTGTTTTTTGAATTTCGCGCAAAGCTACTCGAGGACTATCTGCGCTAGCCGTCGCTAATTTAGCAGTGTAAGACTAGAGGGAAGGCAGCTAGTCATCACCACCCACCGCCAACTCTTGGGCTACTCTTTTACCAACGAATAGTGGGATTGACCGTACATTATAACGCCCCCACGTCTGAAAGGGCGAGCATGTTTGGTGCGACCGGGATTCGAACCCGCTACCCTCGGATTACGAGTCGAACGCCTTAACACACTTGGCCATGCTGGTCCATAGTAACTGTTAAATTAAAAGATGGCTGCATAAATGTTTTATAAGTCACAGGTTGAAGTCACTGGCTTCGTTAAAACTATATGTTTATATGTTTTGGTGACACCAAAAGGGACGCATGTTATTGCAAAGGGGCATGCATGACAAATTACACACACGCCCGCTTTCCCGGCATCCCCGTAAAGCCAGCCAACGAAATAAATGCCGCATGGTCACATTTACTAGTAGACAAGATTTCACTTAATATTAAAGCTATTCCTTCAATATACGTGCGTCTTTTATAGATAATGGATACTCCACGTTATGAATCTCATGCAAAAATTCATCTTTGGGTTTTATCCAGGTTATGTTGCAAAATGAACCCGTGACTATATTGTTATAAATAAGGTATCAGCCCTTCGTGTTCCCCTCGGTGTGGATTCCTGTACGTGGTGAGGGGACCTCCCAGGGAAGGTTCTGTTCTGTCTGGTTACCTTCTCTGGGATCTAAACATCCACCCACGTGTTTGCCGTGCGTGGCGACCCGTGAAGGGGAGGAGAAGATCCTGGTGGTTGAGGGGTCCAACCCTAACACACCACTTTGGCCTCGAATTCCTGTAGACGGGCGGCCTTTGGGTGGCCCCCCTTGGGTCAATCGGCTGGTCCACTTGGGCTAGAGTCAACCAAGTACCAGTGTTGGAAGTTCTCAACGGGTGTTGTGGACATTGTGCCTAATGCTGGTGTTTGGGTATAGTGCTCACGAAACCCTGGCGTTGCTGCATTGTCCTTGCGTGACTTTGTAGTGCGTCCCCTTGTAGGGCTCCATGGTGGGTGGGGTCAGTGGGTACCGAAATTTTTCCCTTTCCTATGGATCCTCAAAAAAATTTAAATAAAATTGTAAAAAAACAGTCAATGGGTAAGCGACCACGTCTTGAATACTCAGAACAGCAATCTTCAACATCAGTAACACATGTACCTCATTTTCTTATATTACATTCTCTTTCGGAAAACCTTTAGGGCAAATGTCCCCTTTTTTTATTCAAAAGGGACTAGAGGGACTTGCTGGCTCTCAAAATCAGTAAAGAAACTTCGATCTGGTGACATATTAGTTGAAACATCCACATCCCAACACAGTGAACTCCTGTTGAAATCAAAGGCAATTGGGGATATACCTATTGAGGTTACACCCCATGCTGCCTTGAATTCTTCACGAGGAGTTATTGTTGAAAGGGATTTGAAGAACGTTCCCGAGTCAGAGATTCTCGCTGGTCTCTCCACTCAAGGAGTTTCTGCAGTGAGGCGCATCTCCACTCGCAAAGATGGAATTACACTGCCAACAAATACCCTCGTTTTAACATTTACTTCACCACGTGCACCTGCCACCATCAAGGCAGGTTATCTCATTGCAGGGTTCGGCCATACATACCAAACCCTCTTCGATGTTTCCAATGTCAGAGATTCGGCCACTCAAAGACATCTTGTCGTGGTTCCCTGACATGTGCTCGTTGTGGAGGCAAGGACCACGATGCCTATGACTGTGACATGAACCCACATTGCGTAAACTGCAATGGTTCTCACCCTCATACTTTCATTCTTGCCCAAAATGGTTGGAGGAAAAAGAGGTGCAGCGTTTGAAAACGACACATAACATTAGTTATCCTGAGGCTCGGAAATTGCTGTCCACAACTCCATCTCGGACATATGCTGCTGCACTTCATTCCACAACTACAGTGGGAGTGCAGACAGATCTCTCTGTGCCTCCAAAGAATCGTTTTCAAAGCAAATGAAAAGCCTTTTGACCTCCGTGGTTAAAAGGTTGATGAATCAACTACCACACCTATCTCTGTCCCTCCCATACCTTCCAACACACCTCAAGATCCACGTCCTTGAGTTTCAAATACAGGCATTTCTTCTGATACATCTTTTTCTCCCACCACAAGAGACAACACAATTATTCGTTCGCGTCCTCAGTCACTAGATTCCCCTTCCAATAACAAAACCTGCCCACCCGACACAGAGCAGGATCCGTGGAGGTTGATAGACCTCCTCCAACTAAAGACAGTAAAGAAAAAAAGACGTGGTCGTAAACCGAAGGGTTCTCCAGCCACTTCACCTACCCGTTCTTAAAATGGCCACCTTGATACAATGGAACTGTCGAGGTTTACGTTCTAATCTGGATGATATCAAAACGCTGATTGCTTCCTACCATCCTGTTTGTCTTTCTTTACAAGAAACATTTCTCAAAACTGCTGATACTGTCTCCATTCGGCAGTTTTCTCTGTACAGAAATGACAGGTTGTGTGATGGTCGAGTACATGGAGGGGTGGCACTGTTGGTTGATCAACACGTGCCCACCCTGTCTTTGTCACTCAACACACCCTTGGAGGGTGTAGCCATCCGTATTTCCTTGGGTCATACCATCACTGTTTGTTCTCTGTACCTGTCCCCTGGAAAGACATATGATCAATCAGATCTGGATGCTCTCGTTGAACAATTGCCATCTCCGTTTCTAATCCTAGGGGATTTTAGTGGACATCATCCCTCTGGGAAGTGCTATTATTGATGGGAGGGCCGATCTGTAGAGCGGATGCTCTCTGATCACAATCCTTCTCTTTTCAATACTGGTTCTTCCACTTACTTTCATGCACCTAGTCAGTTCTTTACCGCTATTGATCTCTCAGTTTGCTCCCCTTCATTATTCTCCCATTTTTCATGGAGGGTTGACAGTAATCCACTAGGCAGTGATCATTTTCCAATCCTTTTGAGAGAGACTGGGGTGGTCGATGCCACCCTACCCGCGTGCCCCGGTGGAAGCTGGATCAGGCAGACTGGTCCACTTTCACTGCTCTCGCAGAACTTGATCCTGCCATCGTAAATCAGCCATCAATAGACGACTGTGTAGCAGCGGTAACTGACTGTATTACACATGCAGCTGCTCAGTGTATTCCTAAAACCTCGACACGTTTTCCACGATATCCTCGTCCGTGGTGGAATCCTGCTTGCCACTTAGCACGGAAGGCTCAAAAGCGGGCCTGGGATACTTTTCGTAGATATCCCACACTTTCAAACCGGGTTGCTTTCCAACGGGCCCGTGCACATGCTAGGTGGGTAAGACGTCACAGCCAGAAGGAATCTTGGATTAAGTTCACAACCAGTATATCTTCTACCACCAGTTCCAAGATCATATGGGACAGGATTCGAAAGGTTAATGGACACTACAATTCTATCCCCCTCTCGATCTTACTCTCTGATGGTCAGGAGGTGACTGATGTTCGGAACATCGCTAACACTCTAGGTGAAAGCTTTTGCCGGGTATCTAGCACTTCTGCTTGTTCCTCCACCTTCCTGGCCATCAAGACTCGGGTGGAGCGATCACCTCTTTCCTTTCGAACTAACTGTTTCTTTGACTATAATCGTCCTTTTACCCTGGTGGAACTAAAAATGGCCCTTCATCGGTCTGCCAGTACGTCTGTTGGACCTGATGATATTCATTATGACATGCTGCACCATTTATCTCCTGCTTCTCTTAATGTCCTTCTGATTGTTTTCAACCGGATCTGGCAGAAGAATGTTTTTCCTGATGCTTGGCGCCAGGCTATTATTTTACCTTTCTCTAAGCCAGGGAAAGATCCCAAGATTCCTTCAAACTACCGTCCAATTGCTTTGACGAGCTGTCTCTGTAAGACATTAGAAAGGATGGTTAATGCTCGTCTTGTTTGGTTCCTTGAATCAAACAACCTCCTCTCGCCCACCCAGTGTGGGTTCCGTCGACAACACTCCACCACAGACCACCTAATTCGTCTTGAAACATCTATCAGAGAAGCCTTTCTCAACCGCCAACATCTTGTATCAATATTCTTTGACATAGAGAAGGCTTACGACACAACATGGAGGTATGGCGTTTTGCGAGACCTCCATACATATGGGTTACGTGGCCATCTACCCATGTTTATTAAAATTTTTTAATGGACAGGAGATTCCAGGTTCGTGTGGGTTCGACACTTTCCCGTTCTTTTGTACAGGAACTTGGAGTCCCTCAAGGATGTGTATTGAGTGTTACACTCTTCAGTATAAAGATAAATGCCATCACTGAACAACTCCCTCTCACTGTTGCGAATGGGCTGTATGTCGATGACTTTCACATCTCATGTCAGTCGTCAAACATGAGATATATTGAGCGGCAACTACAAACCGCCCTCAATTGTGTACGGAAGTGGACTATGGCGAACGGCTTTAATTTCTCTCTCTCCAAAACTGTGTGCATGCACTTTTGCCGTCGACGGGGTATTCACCCTGATCCTGAACTTCATATCGGTGGAGTTTTGCTGCCAGTTGTCCCGGAGACCAAGTTCTTGGGGCTTATCTTTGATCGTAAACTGACCTTTATACCACACTTAAAGCAGCTTCGGGTCAAATGCACAAGAGCACTGAACATCCTCCGTGTTCTCTCTTCTACCAGTTGGGGGCAGATCGCTGTTCAGTGTTAAAGGTATATCGTGCTCTTATTAGATCGAAACTCGATTATGGATCAATGGTCTATGGCTCTGCCAGACCCTCAGCCTTAAAGATGCTGGACCCCGTTCATCACCAAGGACTTCGACTCTGCACTGGGGCTTTCCGTACCTCTCCAGTTCAAAGTATATACATTGAATCTCATGAACCTTCTCTACACCTTCGCCGTTTGCAACTATCTTTACAATTTACTTCGAAACTTCATTCCTTACCAAAGCATCCCACCTGGAAATGTGTTTTCCTTCCTCGGTGGGCAGTACTTTTTCAGAACAGACGATCTGTCATTGCTCCGTTTGGCCTTCGCATCCGGAAGCAATTGGATGAATTGGGTCTGTCCTTGGATAACATTGCATGTTCCACAGGTCGGCCCATCCCACCATGGCTTATTACAGCCCCAAATGTGACCTTTCTTTCAGTCACCTAAAAGGCAGATACTCCAGATTGGAAGTACCGTCTTTTATTCAATGAATATCTTTCAAACAATCATTCAGTTCCTATTTATACAGATGGTTCCAAATCAGGTAATTCAGTGGGCTCTGCTATGGTTTGCTATGGATCAGTAGTTGCACGCAGAATCCCTTCTACAGCTTCTGTGTTCACTGCTGAACTGTATGCCATATCTCTTGCCCTGGATCATATTGCAGCTGAGCAGTACTCCAACTGCACTATTTATACTGATTCGCTTAGTTCTATACTTGCCTTGGAATCGCTACACGTTGGCTCACATCCTATTCTCGCTGATATTCGTAACCGACTGGCCCGTTTCTCATTAGCAGCTACTTCAATCCAGTTTTTTTGGATACCAGGCCATGTTGGTATTCGCGGGAACGAGCTTGCAGACATGGCAGCTAAATATGTCTGCTTTAGCACCATCACTCCTATGCCTATTCCGTACATGGACTATGGTGTTATCTTCAAGGGTCGGCTCCGTGCCAGCTGGCAGTCCACTTGGAGTGAGCAACGTGACAACAAACTTTTCAAATCAAACCCAAAATTGGACTTTGGCCATCTAGCTTCCGTAAAGTTCGGAAGGAGGAAGTTGTTCTCACTAGGCTACGCATTGGTCACAGTTTTTTAACTCATCATTTTCTTTTATCTGGAACTGATGCACCAATGTGTAATTTGTGTAACACTCAAATCACTATCAGCCACGTTTTACTTTCTTGCCATCGTTACAATTCTCAACGACGGCAATATTTTAAACATATTTTTTCCCAGGGTCAATCTGTAACATTGGACAGAGTTATTGGTGATGGTGACTCTGTCCACCTTGATAATGTTTTTAATTTTTAATGGCCATTAACCTTTTTAATCTCATTTAAGTGTTGCATGTTTATTCATTACACCTTTTTAATTGTGGTTCCTTTTTTACAGTTTTAATCTCTCTCATTCAATTTGACATTGGACAATAGCCAGAACATTAAATAACTCGACACCAGGACTGGAAAGGCCAACTTCAGGTGACTAACGCTCCTGTTTGAACTATCCGTTTGAACTACTCGTTAGTCATCCTGGCGAGTTGTTATTATACTTTTACTGCATATCATTTCACACTTTACTAATTAACTTTTTAGTACTGGCCATATTGACTCATAACCCGGAACCAGGACTGGAAAGACCAACTTCAGGTGACTGACGGTGGTTTTTATACTTACCTGTTAGTCTTCCTGGCGGGTTACGATCATTACCATTCTGCTACAGGTAGTTCTTTACAACTTTGTTGACTGGATGTCAACATTGGTTTTTACGCCATTTTCTGTCTTAATTGCCGTTTTGCTTTTATCTTCAATTACTTCTACAAATTTTACTCCATTTACTTGACTTTATCCTTTTACTGGACATTTGGCTACTCATTATTACGATTTTGCGGAGTGTCTTTTAAAACTTTTACTTTCTTTTACATTTTGATAATAGCTGCTATGACACATAACCCAGAACCAGGACTGGAAAGGCCAACTTCAGGTGATTGACGGTGGTTCTTGAACTTACCTGTTAATCTTCCTGGCGGGTTATGATCATTACCTTTTTGCTAGAGTAAATACCTTACAACTTCTTATACTCTACCTTTTATCTTAACATTGTAGACTAGGTGTCAACATTGGTTTTATACTTTTTTGTTTTATCTTCAGTTCCATTTATGTCTATTACTACATTTATTTATTTATTTTTTTTTTACATTTTTACCGAATGTCTGGCGCAGATAGCCTCGCTGCTTTGTGCCATAAAACACTAAATCAATCAATCAATCAACCCTTCGTGTTTTCATGTATTGCATGCACTTATTGTATAGTTTTACATATGTAGTATGTAATTCCACTTTAGATGTTGCAGCCGTCATACAGGAAAAAATAACATGAATGTTCTAAGATTTCGTAAAATTACCTTTTTCAAAAGACTATTGAAGCAGCAACAACAAATAGACAACGCCGAGAAGGTTGTATTTGTGAAAGTATTTATTTCAAACTCACCAAAGGCAGCTGTGATCTTTGACCTCTTTTGTTTGAAAATTAAACACATTTTTAACTTACAAAATGTTTGTAACATAGGTACCGTTTATACATTAAGTTAATTTCACATAATACAAATACGGTGTATTACGTTACGTCAAAATTGCTACTTTGGTTGTTTATTTAAGAACAGTGTGCATATTGTTCTATTTTGTACATGCGTATTAGCGCTTTGATTTCACTTAGCAATTGACGTTTTATATCGATAGGACGTTTCCATATTATCATAAGCAAATGAAATATTTCAAAGTTGTGGGTAAATTAACTTTACGTAGTTCTAAAGTTTACTACGAACGTTTTTTGACACCAAATAATGTGTGACATTGTCGTATAGTACACAATGTCTATTGAGGCATGATTAATATCGATTATTTACATTTTGCCATAAAAATTATCGTTATTAACCTTACCCATTTCTTTGTTTTCGTTTTCTCACTTATATTTTGCGTGCATGTAAAGACTATAAGCTCATTTGTAAATATTTGGCCCGTCATGGCCAGGTGGTTAAGGCACCCGACTCGTAATCCGAGGGTCGCGGGGTCGAATCTCAGTCACACCAAACATGCTCGCCCTTTCAGCCGTGGGGGCGTTATAATTTACGGTCAATTCCACTATTCGTTGGTAAAAGAGTAGCCCAAGAGTTGGCGGTGGGTGGTGATGACTAGCTGCCTTCCCTTTAGTTCTACACTGCTAAATTAGGGACGGTTAGCGCAGATAGCCCTCGAGTAGCTTTGCGCAACATTCAAAACAAATATTTGTGAATATAACATTAATCAGTTAATCAGTTTTCTACAATATTCCACTTAAATGTATATCTTATTGTGTTATATATATATATTTAATATACGCTAGTTTAAACTGGTAGTTTGGTTTCAGATTTAAGTTATTGAATTATGTAATTAAACTAGTGCTCCATAGTATCAATCTTCACTTTTAACCTTAAAATTACGGACGGCGTCACTACCCATCTGATATTAGCATACGACTCATACAAAAAAAGAGAGAATTCCACTAAATACGATGGAGTCCCATATGTATTTTACGTAGAGAATGGGAGTCTTGATTCAATATTTTGTCAGTTTTTTTTACATTGATTGTAACAACAGGAAAGAAAAACAGTACAATATGTAAGCACCACTAGCAGTGAACAGTATACAAAGAAGTCTTGAGTTTAGGGTTAATAATACGCCTTTGGAATATCAATGGCGGAAAATTACAAACCTTCAGGTTCGACAGCTACTAAAGGTGGCGTTGTAAGTGGGTATGTTTATTATCTGTCGTAAAAATCGGTGAATAAGCGAGGTTGTAGAAATTATATGCTTGCATCTTTCTGGACTTTCACATATTTATATATTATCTCATCCTGAAAGTACGTTGTTTTTGTTTAAATTTATATTGCTCCTAGTTAACCATTGGACGCCCCCTTCCCCCTATCTGGGGCCCGGGATGACCAGGTGGTTAATACGTTCGACTCGTAATCAGAGGATTGCGGGTTCGAATCCCCGTCGCACCAAACATGCTCGCCCTTTCAGCCGTGAGGCGTTATAATGTGACGGTCAATCCCTCTATTCTCTGGTAAAACAGTGGTCCAAAAGATGACAATGGGTGGTGATGACTAGTTGCCTTCCATCTAGTCTTACACTGCTAAATTAGGGACAGCTAGCGCAGATAGCTCTCGTGTAGCTTTGCGCGAAATCCAAATAAACAATCTCCCGTATCTGGAAATTGTAATAACGTTGATGCCATTTTGTGCTAGTAGCATGAAAAAATGTTTGAGCTATTCAAATATAACTATTAATATTTGGTTTGACTCCAGTTTCACGCTTCCTATTAAGTAATATTTCCTAAAAAAATTTGACTTTGCACATGTTAATTTCCAATAAACGCAGCCCATTAACCAGGCATTTTACGTTTCTCAAAAAAGATCAAGGCTTGAGAAGGAGAAGGTGGCTGTGATTTTCTGTAAAATAATTTTAATGCCCTCTCCTCAGTTGAAGCCATTGCTGACGTCAATGAGCAAATCGTAGTTTACTTCAGTACATTTTATGAGAATGTTGTATTACTAAAAATATATATCTATGCAATCATGAATGTAAAACTTATTTCAATTTTAGACAGTTTGTAAAATACAATATCCATATTATGTAAAATTATGACTTGATAACCTATTCATTTTGAAATTATATTCATCAACAGAAAACAGTCTAGATTGCAATGGTTCTTTACCTTTATGGGACCCATCCACGAGCCAAAGACAATTCTGTGGATACCTTTATCGAGATATGTCTATACATGGAAGCATATCTTACAGTATATAGAAGCAGCAGTATGAAACTATTTCCATTTCATAGAAAAAAAAAAAATGAAAACTTGATTATTCATTGTCATGGATACTACACTCCTCTTAGAATTACCAATGACTTTTAACATCTGTGAACCAGAGGTTCAGAATCAGGTCTAGATAAAATGGAAAACCTAAATTTAGAAGCTTCATGTTTACTGTGGAACTACTCATTTCAAAAGTGCATATTGTACAATCAAGAAGCATCTGCTCACATGTTAAGAGACCAGTAGTATGATACCAGTCAAATGATGTGGGCATCCAGAATGTTACAGCCAGTCTTGTTTTGTGCTCTTTAGTTTGAGCACACATTAATAGAAAATGATTTTCACTTTGTGAGCATCAGAATGTACAAACTTGTGTATGGTGGTTAATTACAATATATATGAAAATTATTCAGTAAAGCATTGATCAGGAGAAGGTAGTTCAAATTTTAACAAATACATGAGGTGAGTAATTAGCACATATGCTTTAATTTGTCTGTGAAATTATTCCTCTTTATTATCATTAGATAATTTGTTCATTTATACCGAGTAGATACTGTGTTAGGATGAGCTTTCAAGATGATGAGTCAGATTATAACAACGGGTCTTAATGTATAAAGAAAAAGACAACAAATACCACACATCTTTAATGTAAAGAAGAAATAATCTACACATTAAAATGTTAGAGAAGCACATTAATTATTACTTTCACATACATGTAAGTAGTGTGTATCTGTAAGTATGTACTCTTTTGGTTTATTTTCAATTGACTTACACAGACAGATTGATGAGTTTTCTTTTTGTTTTTTTGTACCACCAGGTCCTGGCTGTTAGAAGACTAGAGCAGCTAGGAAGTGACAGGCAAGTCTCATCAGCTAATATGTATGTACTGGACCTTTTGAACTGTGGTCTGGAGTCAGGGGAAGCTCTTAAAAGGGGGAGGGTAACAAAGTAGTTGAAAAATTTCAAAAACTCTTTGTATTATAACTTAAAATTTCTTATAGCTTCTTTATTTTCTAAATATCCTCACCACATGAAGAAAAAGCATTAATTTTTTTATTAGGTTGTTTCCCATGATCACTCATAGCTGCACAAAAGATACCTTTGCATGACTATTCTTAATTTTATACTAATTTAGAGTATGAGGGAATGCACCTAGTCAGTAAAAATCCAATGCCAATTCTTGGGCTGTTTTTGTCTGATTGATTAGTGAGGTTTGACCATCGTTAATAGTACATCCACAATCCCAAATTTCAGAGGGACAGTAATAGGTCATGAAGCATGAAACTTTAGTGCTAACTTCTAGATCATGCCTGGTCTTTCATTTTATTATTTAATAGAAATAATTTTATTATCAAGTGTTTCAAAGTTTTTGAAGAATATAAAAAAACTTACTTTTATCAATGCGAAATTATGGATAGGAATAGCACTTGTAATTTTTTTGCATTAGTTTTAAAAGTATGTAACACAATGTTTCATAATGCATATATAATCACTTAGTTGCTTGAATTCTTTTAACTCTTACCAATCTTATAATGGGTATCCTGAAAAGTTTGTATTTTTGTTTGAGACACTTTTTCCCTGCTCTTTCTGTTCTAATATCTTCTATATATATATTTGGGAAATATTTTGTGTTCATCACTTACTTTATGATCAACTCAGTAACACACTTAGCCTTTATAATTTTAGATATTGGTGAGGTTTAATTCCTTTGTTTATTTCAGCATAATGGGATGAGTCAACAAATAAAATAGGTGTCAAATAATGAGTCTTAGTGTTAGAAACAGAAGTCAGTTAATATTTTTCCAGTACAAGCAAATATAGTGATTAGTGTATCATTGACAGTAATAATAAACAAATTATTTGCCAGTTGATTTACAGTTAGTACATCTCAGACCTTTATGGGGGAAATTAAGTGCATACTTATTGTTAATAATTTAAGGTCACATGACTATTTATTAGAATACTTTGATGCATTCGTTTTTTAATATGTATATGATGTTGTAATTTATAAGTCTGATATCATCAAATTGAAGAAGGATTAAGATAAGTAAATAGTGAATTTCAGTAAATTTGTTCAGGAAAAGTTTTGAATATGTTTGGACTTTATATCTTGACAGAACTTATTTTTACTCTCAGATCAGATTACAGTGACATTCTCAACCCACCACTTCCCACAGAAATCATGTCAAGTGTAGAAAGCAGTTCCAGTGACTCAGAAGAGAGCAGCTCTGGCTCAGAATCAAAGGAAAGTAATGTGTCTGGAAGACTTTCTCCAGAATCACCAACAAAGGTGTCTGTTGTTATAGATTTATTTTTCTGTAGTTATTTTGTGAGTGTAAGATTATTGTTTTAAATTTATGTAACTAACTAAAATTTGTTATTTTCATTTTACGTTTGTAATCTACTGCTTATAATGTCAAATTCAGTTTATAAGAATAATTGGTAAAAATAATATTTTCTGTTTGTGGAAGTAACCAGTTCTAGAATTCATAACAGAATTATTCATCATCTGTAAAACAATTTGCATATTTCTGGTTACCTTTTCATCTACAAGGTATATAACTACATTGGTTAAAAGTCATGAGTTGCTTATGAAATTCAATTCAGTTATGGTCTTTTGTAGTTGCTTGTGGTAGCTGAAGCTACATGGTTATCATGAACTGCAAAAGTGGTTCTTAATAGGGATCATAAGGAGTTACACAAAACTTTAATACAACATTTGGACTAAAAAAAACTTTACTGTTGACTGCTATGGGTGTACACACATGAAAATGCTCAAAAAAAGCAAACATTTTAGACTTACAAGGAAAAGAAAATTTGCTCAGAATGGCTTGTTGTTAATTCTTATTCACTTGCCAGCCTACAACAAAAATGGCTTGGCGTATTGCACTCAAATATTTTGTAGAATACTAAATAAGATACTGCAAAAGTCATAGGGGTATTGGAAAAGTTTCTGTTACTTCTGTATTTTATAAAACGTAAAAATGTCCCGAATTTAGTGTAAAAATAGTTATCATTAACCATTTAAGTTGCTTTTCTTACAAATAGTTGATGTCCTTTAAAAAGTTTAAGTACAAGATAAAACAGAAATTACCAGTCAGTAATAGATAACCATAACATGTAGGTGCTAAATGCTTTAAACACTATACATTTAGTGTTTTTAGGGAGCCAACCACTATATTATGTATGAAATCACACATGTATACACTCACAGAATACTTATTTTAGAAGACATGAACCTTCATTTAAAAAAAAGTGTTTTATTTGAAAAGGCTGCTGTTCTACCAGTAAAATTTGTTTTTGCATTTAGTGGAGGCTGTGTTTTAGTCTAAGCATATACTTGCTTATTGCTATGCATTATATATATACAGAACTTAGTTACAATAAATTGTAAATTCTTACTATATTCTATGATAATTTCCACCTCCAACTTCACATTTTACATTTTAAAGTAATATGATCAAAAGCTATAGTTGATTGGTTAGTTTGGTGTTTTATGGTGCAAAGCAACTAGGCTATCTGCACCAATAGCTATAGTAAATAAAATCATGAACATTAGTTATTATTTAGCTAGCTACTACTGTTTATTATCATTATAACCTGTAGAGTTAACTTCCATATCAAGTAGTTCTTTGTCCATAGTTGAACATACAAAAAAGCCAACAAATAAGATGAAAAAAATGTATATTTAAAAACCTGCAATTAGGGATCATGAAAGAAATTAATGAAACAAGGCCAGAGGTACTGTAGAGATTATCTACTCAAACTAACTTCCTATTTTGGTTCTGTGCTGCTATCTGGAATAACATTTGGTGGAATCAAAATAGGGATTTGTAGTTTAAGTAAATAATGTCTGCAGTATTTCCAGTCTTTTTCCTTACTTTTTTACAATCACTATATGCAGGTTTTTAAATTCCCAATTTCATTTATCTTGTTCTATATACAATTATAAGAGCATGCATGGTACAAAGCAACATGTCTATCTGGTTAAACAACTGGTTAAAAATTGATAAAATGTAAAAATGAATTGAAATAAAATTTAATATGCAAAAAAAGTTCTACCTGAAAAAATATCATGTAGAGACGCAGCTGTAGAAATATTTTAAGAATGTTTGCTTATATTGTTCCGTATGAAGACATCTGTTTTGTTTTCCTTTAGAGCTCCCATTGTAGTTTATATTATAATCAGTTGCTGTTTTTTTCTTTGTCAACAGCATAATACTCAAAGCTGGGGTCTTGCTAACTTTATGGAAAAGAAAGATTTGCATTCTCTAGCATCAATAAAAGATGTAAGTTCAAGTAGTTACCATCAAAATATTCAACATCCTGTGATGAGCAGTCAACAGAATATCTCACTGGATTTGGCTGATAAAGATTCTGTTAACTGGATTCTAGGAAAATACTCTAGTGATGATATTAAGGATTATTTCCAAAGGTTAGTGCTGTCTACTTACTAGAGAAATATATCAATACTATTTGTAGAAATAACTTAGTTTTAATAATGCTTCCAAATGTTAACTTTAGGTAATTGGAGTATAACATTAATAAATAGTCAGTCAGTAACATACAAATTTTCATAATTTTTTTTTTAGATTCCTTGATTATCACTTATTTTTGTTTTTGTTAATTGTAAATAATTTGCAGCTTTACTTGAATGTAGGTTTTTACATATGGTATTAAAACATACACAAACCATTCCTAATGAGTTTCTTCACTGTGAGTTTTTTTTGTCTATTTTTCTCATTACATGCAGTACGCTACATACTGACCTACTTAACGTTAGTTTTTATACTTGTAAATGTGTGCAGATATTGTGGTCTTTTGCAAAACATGTTGACAAACAAAACTGTGAAATTACATAAGTTGTATCCTTAATAAAGTTTTTTTAAATTTGCAGATGATAACTTATCTCTATAAGCAGAAATGCTATACTGGTGCATGATGTAATCATGCAATAATAACCCTCTATAAATGGGAGTGTGACAGAACCTACACAAGCAGTAGTTTACCCTGTGGACTTGCACTTGAGATAAAGTAATTCTTAGACAAGGTGAGAAAAAGGTGCACTAGAACTGGGGGTGACAGGTGGGAATGTGTACAGTGGCAAGTATCTATGAGAAATACATTTTCAGACTAGGAAAATGTTAACTTCAGAGATGATAACTCACTTCTACATGCAGAGATGCCAAAATTTCATGTTGAATTGGTGGTGGGGCCAGTTCAAAAATTAAACATTAATGAGATTCTTTCAGAAAGTGCTTTAAGGGAAGGCTCATGAATTATTACACCCATTGACAAGGACTCAATAAGGGCACACTTATAGGAGACTGCAATTGTCTCAACCAGGGTATACTGAAAGGAAGGAAAGGCAGAATTACCTGAAATATAATAATGATAAGTGGAATGCAATCATAATCAACTGAGCACCTGCACACAACTGGTTATCAAGCTGATATGTGTAGTGTGGTTAGGAAGGAGTATCCTTCAGTCAAAAGTTCTGTAGTTCTACATGTTTCTAACATATTAAAAGTTCTTTGAGCCATAACTAGATTTTCACTCCTACCAATTATGGCTAGACTATGATTCAGAGCTCTAGCATTATACAACATTCTGAAGAGGATATATGAAATTAACACTATTAATAATAGAAGCAGGCAAAGTAGAAAACCAATATAAAGGCAATATTAAATACCTCAGAGTATGACTCTACCAAGTAATCGACAGTCAAGTACAAATAAAAAATAGCAAGATACATCTTAGCATAAAATTGTCAAAATCATAAGTGTAGTTAGTTCAGACATTCCATTTTCACAGGTGGAAATTCATTTAGTTGGTAATCCTAGATTGGAGAAACAAGTTAGAATCTGCATCTCAAGGGTATTAAAAGAATTCCTCTGAACAGTAATTTTGTTTAAGGAATTTAAAGTAGTATGTAAAGGCTTATCTCGATAGATATATTCCAAATACTATTTCAAGACGAGTTCATTATCTCATGGTCTTAGTGTTTTGACCAACAGCTCTCCTAAACTTAGTTTCATAACCAAATTTGAAGGTCTAGCAAACCAAGTTTTGAATGAAGCATTGGAAAGTCTAATAACAGTTATTTCTGGTAAAGAGTATATGACTAGAAATCTTGGTAAAGAAAGAGGAAAAAGTGACTGTACATATAAAATCTTTTATTTGCAGTCATTTACCAGTCATTTTTATCCTGGGTGATAAAGTATTCAACAAAAGAAAATTTGGTACTCACTGACCTACCCACCATGGTAATGTTCTACAATATCAAAGTTCAAATTTTAAGAACTGTGCAGGAACTCCACATTTTTGTGGAATTAGCCCAAACACCAATGCCAAATTTACTCCTTGAGAATGTCCAGTAGTGGTACTAGAATGACCCTAGTTACATTTGACCAGCTGAGCTTGATAGAGCCAGCCCAGGAATTCAAGGCCTAAGTGGTATGTTGCACTGTTCTCATGTAAAGCTTACAACACAGGTGGATGTTTAGATGCCAGATAAGTTAAACTCTGCAGACAGAACTTTCCCTTGGAAGTGCTGTTGATACATATACAGGAATCTACATTGATTGGTTACGTGGTCTGTGACAATGGTTGATTCCATTACTAATTTCACCACTTAGTTGTTTTTACTTACTGTTTGTCAAAGTTACAGCTTATTAACCTTTTTATTAACAATTTACATGAAGATTGGCTTGATCTCAGAATAAGCCGTATTTATTAATACTTGGTTATATGTAAAGGTTAAGTTATCTATATAAAACCATGCATTAAGGTATTCATAGCTAAATATAAATATTTTTCTGTAATGGCCAAGATATTTATTAAACAGGACTACAGAATACAAGATTCATATTTATTTGTTATATTATAGTGCCTAAAAATGCTTTAAGCTGTAAAAGTTGTTTGGCATTTCTTTGGCACAAAGCAATTGGGCTATCCGTGCCAAATAGTAAAAAAAAGTAAAATTATTATAACATGTAAAATGAAATCAAGCTAAAACAAAACAGTAGTCAAAATTTAGATAAAAGGTTTATATAGCATTAAAAAGGCCAATAGCCCTTAAAAAATTAAAAACTCAAGAAAGATGGACAGTGTTACCATTACCAATGACATTGTCTAGTGCCAGGGGTAAACCTGTGGAAAAAAAACCCATCTAAAATGGTGCTGTTATTCAGTGTTGTAATGACTGCATGACAGTAAGACATGGGCTATTGTGACTTGAGTGTCACAAGGGCCACACACTGGCAGTTCAGTCCTAGATAAAAGAAAATAAGTTGAAAAACTGTGACCAATGTGTATCCTGGCCACAACAACATTCTCCTTTCAATCCTTATGGAAACAATATGGCCAAAGAGCAACAGCCAATCTCCCTCAAAATTATGGGAAAATGACCTCTGCCTCATGGGTCACTGTCAACTCTTCAAGAAAAATGAGAGAATGAGTAAAGGGGAAAGCTCCATAGAACAACTGTCATTATCAGCATCACTCCTTTAAAGCTTTACAAGATAAAGAAGGGAGATGGCAACTATCCTATGAGAGCAATAAGCTCTAATTGATTGTAGTTTCTCCAGGAGACAGATAGAGGGAACTAACAGTGATGGTATGACCCAAGGAGATATGGCCAGTTTCAACCTTCAAGTGTGTATTGAGTAGCACAGACAAGGTGGATACATGCTGGTCAACCAGTAGCATCACCTCTCCATGAATGTACCCATCACACCACATGTCATTTGGTATATGAAAAGTTGTAAAAAGATGACATCATCAGTGGGTTTCAGGAATGTTTCCTGACAGGAGAGACATACAGGATGATAGGAATTCATCAAGGCCTTAATATGATCCTGATCCTTTTGTTTATGACCACACCAGTCTTTAGTACAAGGAGCTTTATCAACTTCTATAGGGTCCTGCTCTAGGTAGATTCCAGTGATTGAGAGTGTGAATAAATAATCATTCAGAGTAGTTGGTTATCAAGGCCATATCCTCTAATTCTCATCCAGCTTAAGAGGTTCTATTTCTTTTGGGGATGTGAGTTTCTTTGGAAGTTCTCATACTCCCGAGTCATGGTCACATTTATTCCCTCTAAAGGGAGTTCTGTTGGATCAGTCAGTTGTCCTTCCTTCTTCTCTTCAGATTGATCTTGTTTAGTGGTTGATCATTGTTGTGCAGAGTCAGTACTATAGCTTGTGTTCCTCTTCCATCTCCTCATCTGGACTTGCATCTTTTTTTACTGATGGTTCTCTTGGTTGGGGTGCATATCTCAGTTCCCAGATTTCCATAAATTGGTTGTTAGCTGAATTTGGTCTTCATATTGATGTTTTGAGGCTCTTAGCTGTTCATTGAGCTATGCCTCATTTCTAACATCTTCTGAGGTCTATCTGAAATTATATTCGGAGTAGATATGGGGTGTACAAATGTATTGAAATATGATTAAGTCTTTACTGAATATTCTCCAGAAGGAGTTGGATAATTTAGGTACTAGTATGTCAGAACTTACTTTTCATGATCAAAGTGTGTTTGCATCTTTTGAAGAGCCAACAAATTTCACCCAGGTCAGAATGTTGTTACCTCTAGTTATGTAGTGCCATGTGTTTGTGGGTTGATGACTGAGGTTAGCAGCATGCAGTCTAAATATAAGTTCAGTCTTGTATCTGCATTGAAGACTCAAGTGACTCAGTTTGAATAACAAAGTCTCTTCTGCTTGGTTGTGGCATTGGATCCTAGATTCAAACTCAATTGGTGTTTCATTATACCTGTGGTCTGTGAATCCAGTCAGTGCTCCTGCAGCAATAAGTCAAGGAAGTTTCATCAACAAATAATCCTACAACCATGGAAACAAAAGAGGATTGTAACCCCTCATCATATGCATGCACACACACACACAAGAGAAATAAGTTCTTAGTTTATTTGCTGCCACCAAGAAAACAACCAGTTCATCTTCAGAGGTAACAGAGATCAACACCTACCTCAAAGGTCCATGTATTCCTCAAGAAAGGAAGATTAATGACAAAAAAAACCTTTCCTACCCTAATGCAACACAAGAGTTCTAGCAACCTCTTCACTGCCAAGACATTTTGAGAAAGTGATGTTTGTAAAGAAGAGTGGACAGTTATAATATATACAAGTTTTCTTTAAAAACATAGTTTTTGTTCTAGAACATTTTATTGAATTTTGAAAAATAGAAGTATTGAAATGTTATTACTTATGCTTTTTGTTTCAGTTTTTAAAACCCTTTGTTTCATAAAATATAGGTATCAAAATTTTACTATCTGCTGTTCTATGATGAATACATTTCTATTTATTAGTATTTAAATAATTAGCATTTTTCTTATACTTGTTTTTGTGTATGATTACTGATCTCCAGTATTCATTCCATCCCTGTTTAAATGTAAGAAAATAATTTTCCTGTGATGGAACACTGCCAAAAGTAATGTGAGTATGGATATAAAAAACAACACAAACATAACTGTGGTCAAAGAACTAAACAGAGAGATCTTGAAATGTGCATGTGTGTATTTCTACATACATTTATGATTAAAGTTAACTGACAATATTAGAGAAAACTTCTTACTGTACATGTGTATTTCAAAGGAAAAAAAATTTTATTTATTTAAACTTTTGTTTGATTAAAATGAAATACACAAATTCTAGAGCAGGATGAATTAAAGGTCTTATGATCTTGCTCTTAAATAATGTTGAGAAACAGTTTTAAATAACACAAATTATTTCCTTTCCACCTTTTCTTTTTTGAATAGTCCAAGCCCTAATTTACTGGATTTTGATTCTGAGGCCTTGTCACCAAACAATGAGGGCCAGTTGTTGTCACCTGTGATTTCATCACCACTACTAAAAGAAGACACTAAATTAGAAAAGGATGCCTTAAATACACATCTTTTTGAGGAAGAAAAATGTAGAAGTGAGGTTCAAAGAAATAACAATGTCAGTTGGCTAGAAAAGAATTATGACAGTGAAGTTAAAGGGACTTCTGCTGAACAGGTACATTATGTAAAAGTACAAGTCCACACAGGGAAAACAGAAGAAAATGTTAGTATATCAGAGAGTGAAAAAGTACAAATATATTTTATGATCAGTGTAGTTCAAGCTTTTCTTTTACTCCTGAGATGTTCAGCTCAACTGTGTCTAGAGCCAATAGTACAGTGAAAAGTTCTAGGCCAACAAACAAGTCTACTATATATGATTCTCCATTGCATAGTTCAGGTAGTAATAGCTCCTATGAGTATTTAACTTCATATAAGTATAGTCAAGAAACCATACAAAATAACCATCATAAAAATGAAAAAACAGTGGCTAGTAAAAACCCACATAAACATTTGTATGCTGGTCATGTGGATAAAAGTATTGCCAGAAAAAAAGAAACCTTTAAAATGTCTAATCATAAAAATGGATCAGGGAGGTTCACAGTAACAAAATCTGCAAGTTTACATTATGATGAAAAATCTCATAAGCAAAACCAAAGAGAATGGTGAAAAGAAGCACATTAAGAATAAAATCTCAAGAGATTATTCAGTCAGATTCATCAAGTTCAGATGAACATGAAACAGTTGCTCTAAGAAACATTTCATCCAATATTAAAAATCTTGACAATGAGAAATTTTCTTTACAAGAAAAATCACCTAGTGTTACTTCCAGTTTGTCCAGAAGACATGCACAAAAAGTTAAGAATGGAGATACTTCTGTAATATCTACAGATGTATCAAATTCATCTCATTTAACTGAAGTGATTAACAGTGTGGCTAAAGGAGACTCCTTGTGTTTAGACAGCTGCTCAGAGAGCAAGAAGCATGTGTCATTAAAGAGAGAGAGTAATCTACTAACCCAGTCATTTGACTATAGAACAATGACTAACTGTGAAAATCCCATCAAAATGGACCCAGCCATAATTTTCTCACCAATTCATAATGGGAGGACACCTAAAGCTCTTCCAGAGCACAAAGAAAATGCCATTCCACGTGTTTTAGTGAATATTAATTTAAGTCTTATAAACCGAGTGCCTGTATATCCACCAATAGACAGGACTATGTCTGGTAAAGACAAAGATAAGATTCAATCAAAAACCTCTACCAAATCCAGTCCAAGGGAACATTTGAAAGAAATAAAAGATTTGAACAGAAAAAGTGTTTGTTTAAGTCCTATGTGTGATAACTTATCATCAGTAAAGAGTAAAAAGATAAGTACACAATCAACACTTAAGCCTCAGAAGCGAAAAGCTGAAGATAAAACAGGGAATGAAAAGAAGCACAAGATATCTGCTATTGCCAATAATATACCCACAGAAGCACAAGTTAATGGGTAAGTGATTTGCTGTTGTTTTTTGCTTTTCAAATGTTATGAACTTTCATACACTTTCTATAATTTGATCTATAGACAGATAAAGTCCTACAATGTTAAGTATTTGTAAAATATAAATAAAGGACAAGCATGCCCTCTTGTGTTTTCCATTTTATGTAGGTGAAGATTTGTGCTAATGCTTTATGCTCATATTAACTCACAGAAGTTTTAGCTGTTAATGACTTACTTGCAAATAACCATGAATGATCTTCAAATCCTCTACATTTAATCTATGTCAGTCTTATGTACAGTTTCACAAAATATATTAAAGCATAATTATTCTGTTATAGACTTCTGGGACCTTTTCTCATGTACTATATTTTCTAGTTATTTTTTTACATAGTGTATGCAATGGAACAATGTTTATATTTATGATGAACATTATTTGTGACAGTGGTTTATGAGCAGTATCGTACTAAATATTTTTCACTTTTTTAAATCCATTTTGTTTTAGTATCACAAATAGCTTCAAGTCATAACAATGATGGTACTGAATTGCACTGTTTAGGATCAACTATTAACAAAAATTTATGGTTAAACCTTGTTGAACCTGCACTTTTATTATTATTATTCAATTACTTCCATTATATTGAACTTTCATAAAGTTAAAAGATACACATCTCTTCTAAAGTAGTTAAGCTGTACTATACTTTCAAATATATTAAGTAATAAGTAACCTATGCATTTTCTGTTACATAATATGGTGCTAATTTTAACAATACACATCACATGAAGGATTTCATGATTTTCTGGCTATAACTTGTAAAATGTCTCAAATCTATGGAGATATGATGTTGCATGTAATACTTCCAACTGGTCTTGCATTAAATCATTCAAAACAAGTGAAAACATTTACAAGTGAATAATTTTCATTGAAATTGGGTCACATTTTGCTATGCTTAAAATGTTGACAACCACTAGATATAGATTTTTTTTGGAACGTGACACGAGTCTTATCAATCATTCTAGAACCCACAAAAACATACTGCTACTATATAAATGGTTAAAAGGCTGTATGACATGTGATTTCTGGATAGTGTTTGTTTGTGAATGCACTTTGACATTTCTTTTTTATTCAATATTATTTATTCATTGCTGTTGCAACCAGAGCAGTATGAATGACCCAAACATATTCTGTAATATTTGTTGTAACAAAGGCAAAATATTATAAAATTTGTCAAAAAGTTGATTACATGTATTTTGAAATAAAACTTGGGGACCAAGACAAATTGTGGGCTCCACACAAAGTTACACTGCTTGTGTCAAACAGTTGAGACAATGGACTAAAAGTAAGAAAGAAATTATTTTCCTTTTGAATTCTAAGACAAGTGAACCAAATGAGTGGCAATTATTTATTGTTTCCCCTTCACAATGGTAATATGTACACACACATGTCTGTTTTTGTTGCTCATTTTGTTCACTTGAAGGAAATGTATGAACATTTTAGATTTTTAAGGTTGACTGCATTATGGAGATTTAAGTCCTTTGTATGTTGATGAGTCAACAATCTTGGTTTATAAAGTTGTCATATGTTTGTGTAAATGGAACAGCAGAGCATGGAATCAGTACTGGATAAAGAAGCAATAGCTACACAGAGTCAGCCTGTTACCAGAATCAGAAAATATTGAATGTGAAAGTTTGGTTGACACTAAGTTCTATCACTTATATTTCACATAAAACTGGACTTGATGAAGCAGTTTGTAATGGTCTTAAACAAAGATGGCAACTGTCTCAAGTATCTACGTAGGCAATTCCTGGCTCTCTCAGAGGAAAAGCTTAAAGAAAGGACTTTTGTTGGGTCCTCCGATTGGAAAATTGACTTTGGATGAACAGTTCAAAAGAACAATTAGAAACATTTAATGGTCTTTACAAGATGTTATTGACAAAATCTTAGCAAACAACAAGGGCTCAAGTAACAAAAATATTGTTCATAACATGTTTAATAAATTCAAAGAGTTGGGCTGTAATATAAACTTGAAATTTCATTTCTAACACTCACATATTAACTACTTCCCTAAAAATCCTGATGCTATCAGTGAATGACAAGGAAAAAGGTTTCATCAAAACAGAGAAATGGAGAGCAGATATCAGGAAAGGTAGAACATCAGCATGATAGCTGATAACTTTTGTTGTCATTGAAAGAGATGCTCCAGATGCAATACATGAAAAGAAAGATCACAGTATATAGTTTTGAGACTGAAAGATGTGGATTTCACAAAAAAGAAAAGAGAAAAAGATGAATGAGGATGGACATTCATTTGATGTCAGTATTGTTCTTCTTTTCTTAGTTTGTTTGTATTTTTGTTAAAAAACATGATAAAAATATTCACTGAGGGAAACAAAATAATTTGACCCCAAAAGTTTTTATTTCCAATTTGTAAAAAATCCTTACATGATAGAAAAAATATTTTTGCATTCTTCATAGTTGAGTTATGGAAAATCCATTATTAAAACAAAAGTAACTTAAGTTTAAATTTGCAGGACCTGCATTACATGTAAATTCTAAAGTTACCATTTAAAGATGAGCAGTAACACACTGAATGTCTAAGTACTTTAGTCTCATGAAGGTCTATCTTAATACCTCTTAGAAATGATTAATAGAATTGAGATTTAATTTATACTTTTACCTACTATTTTCAGAAAACTTTCACTTTCATGCAAGAAAAATGAAAAATCCTACCTCATTAAATAAAAGACAAACTGTATGTCTAAGGCCAAAAGCCAATGAATATATCTTATGTTAATTTATCATTTTGATTTGACTGCTTGAATTATGAAACTGTAATTATTGGGAAATGATTTTTTGATTAGTAGCATCTTAAATCTGTAATGTCAAAGTTTGTTTGCTTGCTTTGTAAGTTCTTTAACTCTTGCATGATTCTAACATGGTATTCAGATGACATAGCTCTTCTGAATATTGCTATTTGTGAATTTTGTAAACAAATATCAAAATACATTATTCTGCCACAAATTATTATTTTACAGATAACCCAAAAATTTTCTAGTTGGCAACAGAAACCCTAATTTTCACTAAATACCACCACACATTTGCAGTTATGTTTGTTTTTAAAATATGAAATAATTCCATGTTAACCTTCTGCAATTCAAACAAACTGATGAATATTGAATACACATTTTACTTACACAGAAAAATAAAATATTTAAATGTATCATGATTACATTTAGAAGTAATATAGTGGCTCATTAACCAATTAATGTGTGTTTTGAATAGGGTGAACAAAAATATTTAATAAAAACCCCAGTCAGATCTTTGGACTCACCTTTCTTGCTTGCTAAACAGTAATTTTCTGAGTTGATAGCAAATTTTAATTTATTTGGGAGAGCACATATATTTACAAACATTGCAATTCAATAAAATTTAATATTAAAGCATTACTAGAAATGATAATATTGATTTTAGGCTTCAGTTCATATATCAGTAAGCTCTCCTTTATTTAAAGGCTCTGTTCATCATTGACCCTTGCCAAAACCTTGAAGAAATTATTGTGAACAGGAATGTCACATTTGTGAAAGCCATGTGTATTGGACTTAGCTGGTAACCTCAAATTAGCATGTTCTTTCACATGCTAATTCTTTTAGTGGAACAATGTAATCTTGCTGACAGTAGGGAAAAGTAAATTTATAAGCAAAATAATATTTTAAAATTGGAATTTGATCCTGCGATTTAAAGCAACTAAGACAACAATTTGATTTTAAAGTACACCTCAGCAATATATGTGGGTTTACCTTTTGAATAATATTTCTCATTTGTCTCTTAATGATCAGAGTATTTACCAATATAGGATAAACTAATAACCAAATAATATTTAGGTACACCACTAATACAAGTTGTACAATACTCCAGTTATTTAGATATTGATGAAATAACTTGAAAATAATTTTTGTACAGGAATTATTTGATAGACAAAAATTTATTACTCAAACTGTCACACATGTTGGAACTCATAAGCACAACAAATTTCAATTTCTTTTATGGTACACTTTACATTTAAATTTTCCAAGAATGGAAGTTTACAATTCTTCTGATTTTCATAAGTAAACTTCACACTGCTGTGTCTACTGTTCAGCTATTGTAAAAATTGGAAGACCTAATCAGAAGTTGAAAGATTAAAAGTATCACCACATATCCACAATAGTAAGGTGATTGAAACTGTTAAAAAAATTTGTTGAAGGTCAGAAACAAAGTATTGGTTAAGCTTAAAAATTCTTTCATATGAAACTCTGATAGTGATATTTGGTTATATTAAGTAGATGTTAAATGATGTTGAGGAAAAGGCTTTTGTTCATGATGTAAAATGTAGTATTCCTAATAATTTAAATTTGAAGATTATTTTTTACAATTAAAAACTTTTCCCAAATCTTGTTGCATCAATACATTTCATTATTTAAAATCAAACATGACATTGTTTTAGTAATGTTAGGACTGAAATTAGTGGTTTAGCTTTGATTGCTTTTAATCATTATAATAGTTATTACGTTTATTAAATTTATGTTCAGAAGAATTTGAAGTTTAAAAAAATTAGAATATTGTTCTTCTTATAAAAGTGAATATTCTGTTTTAAAATGGGACAACCCTCCTAGCACAACAGACTACCTCTATATTGTAGAACACTATCATCACTTCTTTATGTAGCATTCCAGTATGAAGTCATGCTCAGTTTTACTTTATTTACGATTCTCAGTTTACTCTTTCATTTATCTATTTCAAAAACTTTTAGTTTGTTGTCACGTATTGCTGCTTACTTATTATCTGTGGAAATCTTTTTTCATTTCCATATAATTTTACAGCAATACTTTCTGTTATGGGTCTGGCCACTACAGATCCACCACTGCCACTTACCATTTCTGTGGCTACTAGATCCAATCTTTTTTTTTTTTTTTTTCAGAGGTTTTTGCCATGGTGCATCACATATTGTAAAATATTTTGTGGCCTCACAAAGAGCATTTGAACAGTCTTTTGTACTCTGCTTTTTTTAGGTAATGATTTCCCAGGTTACTTATTATCTCCATTCCATCTTTCCCTAGAGGGGTTTTTGGCAGATGCACATGACTTTCTTTTCCATGTTGGCACTCTTATCTACCTTAACTATATATTTTCATACATAGCCACTTTGTATACAGATATATGCTTAATAGTTTCAAAACCTCCATATGACCCCTTTTTAAAACAGTTTTGGGGGATCTTCCCCATATTTTGGAGTATCAGATGGATGTTGAATATCAACATTTCTCCCTTGTTTCTTGTCTTTTCAAGCATCTCTTATCTCAGTTCTTGTGTCTTGCTACCTTTCATAAATTCTTTCCACTACCAATACCACATCCCCATATTTTGGCAGAATTACCAAAGTGACTATTGTTGTGCTTTTCAACACAAATTTCATCAGTTACTGTTCTATGGGTTCTGGCTAATCAGATCTATTCATCTGTAGCACCGTTTACTTGTTGACTCTTAAACTGTAAGTTCTATTAGAGGACTATTCCTTTAATTTTCATCTAGTTTATTTTCATGACCTATTTTCTTCCCTCTCCTTGTGATCCTGTTTTGTGTCAGTGTCTCTCAGAGACAGTTTATGATTTTATGCACTAGGGCACAACTGGATAAGTGTTTCACTCTTCTCCAAGGATATTTTTTTAGTTGTTTGTGGTTTCTCAAACAAATATTGGTATCCTATCATTGATCTCTTCAATCTCAACTGCATCATTGTCCTCCTGTGATTCATCACGGAATCTTTCTGTGTCGATATTTAGATGACCAAGGTTGATATTCTGATGCATACCTTCATATTCTTTTCTCCTCCACCCAGACGTTACCTATGGTTTGTTTATGGGGCCCACATATTTCAGTCATGCACTCTTACGTTTTGGTCTGCTACTGACACCATACTCTCCTATCATGTAGTCAAAGCTTTTGCTCACAATCTTCACATTTTGGGTATACAATATCATCGTATGGATGATTGGCTCTTTTTAGCTCTGTCTCAACAAGCCTCTCACTGACATACCCCTTTTCTTCTGAAAAAGAAAGCCTGTCTAGGATGGCTTGTTAAGCTGGAACAGTCCTATCTCACTGCCAGGCAGTATCTTAGTTATTTAGGAGTATTTTTCAGCTTCTATCTCAGCAGAATCCAGCCTTATCCTCTTTATATGAGGTTAGTGAAACTTTAGGTTTATAAAACCAAGCCCTTTCGTTCTGTACCTATGCATGAAGTTTTCTTTTGGGAACATGGGTTTCCAAGAGTGCCCTCATACCTTAGGGTTCTCCACATATATTGTCTTTAGTGGGTGTTGCATGATCAGTGATATCTCGTTTGGGATCTTTTGGGCTCTTATCATCCTCATTCTTTTTTTCCCACAAGTTGACTTTGTCCGAGCTGACATTTCTTTGCTTCCTTCCCATCACAATTTGCCTCTTTTTACAGATATTTCCCTTACAAGGATGGGAGCATATCTGGATTTTTGGGAGATCTTCAGTCATTGGATGATGATTGAACATTCCTTCAACATCAACTTTTTGGAACTTTTTGCAGTTTGTTGGGCCTTAGATTATTTCTTACCATTAGTAAGAGCCTGATTGATCGTGATTTGATTTGACTGTTGTTTCTTACATCAGTTGACAAGGGTGTATCCATTCCTATTCAAATATTGGAGATCTTTTTTTGGGCCCAGCCAGAGCAAGTTTGTCATCTCGTAATATCCCAGATGTTCAGAATCTTGGAGTAGAGTGGTTATCTCATCCCAACAGGATTCCACCTGTGGAGTGGTTATGTTTCATGTTTGTTACTGCCCTTCTAGATGCATTTCCTACCAATTTGCCCCTCTTCTGACCTCGGGTTCTCCATTCTTTAGCTTTGGTGGTGAATGCCTTCAGTCAGTATTGGACAAATCTTTAAATTTATTCTTATATCCTCGTATCTTTTTTTTTTCCCACAAGTTGACTTTGTCCGAGCTGACATTTCTTTGCTTCCTTCCTATCACAATTTGCCTCTTTTTACAGATATTTCCCTTACAAGGATGGGAGCATATCTGGATTTTTGGGAGATCTTCAGTCATTGGATGATGATTGAACATTCCTTCAACATCAACTTTTTGGAACTTTTTGCAGTTTGTTGGGCCTTAGATTATTTCTTATCATTAGTAAGAGCCTGATTGATCGTGATTTGATTTGACTGTTGTTTCTTATATCAGTTGACAAGGGTGTATCCATTCCTATTCAAATATTGGAGATCTTTTTTTGGGCCCAGCCAGAGCAAGTTTGTCATCTCGTAATATCCCAGATGTTCAGAATCTTGGAGTAGAGTGGTTATCTCATCCCAACAGGATTCCACCTGTGGAGTGGTTATGTTTCATGTTTGTTACTGCCCTTCTAGATGCATTTCCTACCAATTTGCCCCTCTTCTGACCTCGGGTTCTCCATTCTTTAGCTTTGGTGGTGAATGCCTTCAGTCAGTATTGGACAAATCTTTAAATTTATTCTTATATCCTCGTATCTGCCTTTTCCCTTGTTTTCTCTTCCTCATCAAAACTACTCCATGTCAAGTTTTTCTAGTCGCCTTCATTCTGGCCTGCTCCAACCATTCATTCATTCTCTTCTGCTTGCTCAGTACCTTCTGAACCAACCTCATATTTCACGCAGCGGTTACCACACTTTTGATGCTCACATAGATGTTGCCTAGCCCTTTTCAAGGCTTTGTATGTGGAAAGCATACCTCCTTTTAATGTTTCCCAGAGAAAATGGCGCATTTTGGGAATTGGTCTTTTCGCTATAGTTTCTCATTTTTCCAACCTAGTGTCTCCTACCTTTCTGGTTTATTTAATTCTCTTCAACAATGGTTTATCAGTTTCCACCATTGCTGGCTATAGGATAACCTTGTCTAATACCTTTTATTTCTTTCTTTAACCCCTTTCTCTGTTTTATTCCCATTGCCTGATTCATCTGCCATATCCAAATACCCTATCTGATTGGAATCACAATGTAGTTCATATCCTTCCTTCCTTTTAACCTTTGGTTACTTGCTCATTGTACCACATCTCCCTCAGAACGTGTTTCTTACTTTTTCGTATTTGGTTATTGTAAATCAGGTGTCTTCGCTATCAAATTCTCTCGTATCCTATATCACCATGTCATGTTCTTCCTTACTTGAATAGAAGGTTTCCCCAAGACATCGGTGAAGCGAACATCGCTTTTACTTCCGTTTCCATCATCTCCATTTCTTATTTGCATTCCTGTTTCATGCCTAATAATATTTGTTCAGTATGCGTTTTGTTTCATGTCACCCACACTACTTCCTTTCAGAGCTACCATTTCCGTGTTTTTGTACATCATGAAATGTTTTCTCTTTCTTGATCTTTCTGCTGCTACCAATCTTTCTAGCTATATTCGCGAGTTTATTCGTCGTCACCTGTAAATTCTTGTTCCAATTTTTCCAAGTTTTATCCGACCAGAAACTCTTCTTGTCTTTTCCCTGGTTGACCACTTTCATTATCCATTATAAGAAATTGTGTAGGCTGGCTCATGAACTACTACACCTCACGCATTTATTTGTTGGTGTTTATTGGTACAAAACAAAATGTTCTGTGTCAAACAACTGGGATAAAAATAAAACCAAAAGGTATAAAACAAATCAACTTAAATTTGTTTGTTTGTTTTGGAATTTCGCACAAAGCTACTCGAGGGCTATCTGTGCTAGCCGTCCCTAATTTAGCAGTGTAAGACTAGAGGGAAGGCAGCTAGTCATCACCACCCACCGCCAACTCTTGGGCTACTCTTTTACCAACGAATAGTGGGATTGACCGTCACATTATACACCCCCACGGCTGGGAGGGCGAGCATGTTTAGCGCGACGGGGGCGCGAACCCGCGACCCTCGGATTACGAGTCGCACGCCTTACGCGCTAGGCCATGCCGGGCCATCATCTTAAAAGCCAAAAAAGTCCAAACATTTGATAAACTCAAATTTTAAAAAGCAAATAGCCCATAATTAGCTAAAAACACAATGAAGCTAGACAATGTCGTCATTCCCAATAACACTATCAAATGTCAGGGGTAAGCTCTAAGAAAATACATGCATAAAATGAAGCAATTTCTAACAGTTGTAGTAGCCTGAAAGTAAAATGTGGGTAATTATGCACACACGTGTTTATAGTGCAATACCTGCGCCATTTGGCCGTTTCTTCCTCATATGGCTGTTTCTCACTGGTTGTTGTCATTTATACATGATTTCAATTTTTAATGGGTAAATACTTTTTTTTCACAATCACTTATTGTCCCACTTCGTAACCACGGAGGGGGGGGGGAGATGGAGGCTTTTTCTACTCAGTTGAAAGTAAAAAAGTGGTGAGCATTTTTCTCTAACATATCTAATGCCATCTAGTTTTACACTTGACAAATCCACTGTTGGATATACAGAACTTGAGTTTAAGTTATTACCTATTTAGTTTATTTAGTGCTTTAATATTTAATGACCGTAGTTTTTATAACAAGAGTGTAAAAGTTATTTTAAAAGCGATAGTTATGCTAAGTCTTGTAACGTAACTCTTTACGATTTACATGCTGTGTAGGCATTTTATTTGTACTAGGCTTTTGTAATATTGTTAACATTATCTCACTCGAACCTTCTAAGTTTTTATCGTTATGTGCAATATTGTTGCTGCTAGAGGGCTAGATATTTCTAGATTTTTCTGTCGGATATAAATACGCGCAGATATGAAGAAGTAGTAAAAGTAAGACAGATTTATAGAAAGATATAAATGTAGACTGCAAGTTTAGCCATAAAGAGGGTATAGTGGTGACTTTTAAGTGCTGTAATTACACATTGTATTATAATAAACAGAAAAGAGAAGAATAGTTCGTTTTGTCAGGTGGGATCTGAAGTAACTCAACAAGCCTCCATGGACTTTTGACGTAAAATAATTATTTAAAGCTCTGTACATCTTTGGTAACCCACAGGCTAAAGTAAGTGAATTTATCACTAATTATATTGTTATAACAGTACAGAAAAATGCCTTGTCAAAAGGGATTTTAAAATAATTAAACCTGCCTCGGTGAACTTTGACCAAAAAGAAAGTTGTTTAGAGTTCTGTATACAACTGTGATAACAGTCACTGATACAAATTTTTGCACATACGTTTGATTTGTTTTGATCGTTTTCATTTTAAAACAAATGGATTGTGTGCTGTTCATTTGTTGTTCAAATTCAATGGCATCAAGTCACAGATACCTACTATAAAGAACTTGGTTCTATGAAAACCTGACATTCACTACATTCAGTTCACCCGTCTGGCTGACTTTCCCTCATCGTAATGTTACCTAATCGTCGGTTCTCACCAAGTCCGGTGTTGTATCAATGCACGACCAGCTAACACAAGTCCTCATATATGGTTGATAACGACCTTCCTTCTATCCTGGATTGGATGATAAACTCCCGATGTCTTCCTGGTTTTGGACGGTAATTGACCCACCATGATTGCATGCCCCATTCCCAATTGAGATGGTTGGGACCCTTCTCCTACCGCGAATCGGAAAACAATACCCAATCTCATCTTGTTTGGACTGGAGCTGACCCACTGAATGTGGTCTCATGTGCCCTAGCCATTTTACACCATCTGACATCCAATAACAGATTTGATCATGCCTAAAATGGGCATATTTTCCGACTACTTTACTGACCCGTTATTACAACGGGAGAAGAACTGGTACAATTTAGGTGTGGGTCTCCACGGTTGTGACAGTATGCATTAGGGTATCACACTCTACGAATTTTCTGTCATCGTTTTCCAAAAATTGCTCAACTTAACTTATGCACTAGTCTCTTCACAATATCAGTAAGGGATTGTAGCTATTATGCGAGACGAAGTAAGGCATAGTATTTCCTTCCCTGAAAATGTTTCCGATAGATACCTATATCCTTTCCCACTTCCGGTGGGTCTATTGGACCAAATCTCGAAGTGATTGATAATGCTGTAAAGTATGGTGGGAGTCAACCTCTCTAAGTATTGTACTCTTGTTGACGGATGGCTGTCACATGTTTATTCTTTAGTATGGACTATAGTATGAGAAATTACGTGAGAACATCAAGGCTAGTGGCGAGCGAATATTGCTTTCTTGCACTGTTTCCGAATTATTTTTCTTTTATGCAGAATTTTAGTTTAGAATTTATTTCATAGATGCTAAACTTTTTTACTTGAAAATCATAGGTTGTTTTATGCTGAACATGCCAACTTTTAATTTGAATGTTAACCAATACCTCAAATACCCGATTTAATCTGTAATGTTATTGGAAGAAGTTAATGTATGTATAATTTATAATGCAGCACAAGTCGAGAGAAACTGTTAGAGAGGTGGCATCTGTAGGAAATACGTTGTCATCGTAGGTAAATGTTAACCAAGAAAAGAAGAAATTGTAAGTGATTCTACCAAAGTTTTGAAATTACATTATGATCCTATTGACAGAAGAGGATATTTATTACAACTGAAGAAAGATATATTAAGACTATCGGAATATCATGAGGTATCTTCTGAGAGTTCATCAAGCAGGATGCCCCTTACGACCAGTAGTATTCAGTACTGGAGCTTTAGATCGTGTTTTGGCTAATTTATTGGTAGTTTTTGTGTAGGAAAACAAGTTCCAAATTGAAGTAACAGAATTTGTGGATGGAAAATTTCAGACCCGATTTATATTTTCCTCCTTTTTTTTTTTTTAATGCCAAACTTTATATGTAAAATTGTACTAACGCAATGTAACTGGATTGTTTAACATTTAGAAACCACAAATTATTAACTTGCTCATTTTTTCCACACTTTATATTATTTAAACGCGAACTATTTTCACAATGTATTAACCTAAATGTAGGTAAGTGAATAATATTGTGGCACTGCGCTAAATTTATTATCCGGTATTATACAGTAGGTTAGTTGCTTAATGGAACTACACATATTTTCGTTGCTAAATGGTAAATTTAAAACGTATTAAAATCACCATAAGTATTATATAATCATAACCATTATAATACAACAGGCCTGATAGTATTTCTTTGGTTGGCTTATCAAAGTTGTGCTGATAAGCTTTGAAAGAGTGCATTAGACTTATACGTTAGATTTTGTAACGTATAAATTTAGAAATAAATTTGTAAAATCATTTTCCAGCCATTCCGTTCCAGATAGAGTATTATTGTACATGTTTATCAGTATATTTGAGTGGGACGTTAGCTATTTTAGAATTACATTTAAATGTCAGCCAAACAAAAGTTTAATCAATTTACTGAATATTAAAAATGTGCAAATTAGTTGTATTAAGAAAATTAAGGTTAAGCAGAGTTTCTTTCATTGTGTACTTCCTGCTTTTTGCACATATCACGGCTGACAACGATTCGTTTCACTTAACTTTATATTTGTAAAATTACGTCATGCTGTCACTCAGTTTTGAACAAATTTTTGTATATCACTATAATTAAGGTTACTAATGAATTATACATTTAAATAGTAATTATTAATAAATGAATATAAGACTGCAACAGACAATAATTATATGCAATGTAAGAGATAACTTCCTAGCATTTAATCAAAACTAAATATCGTCTGCTAGAGTTCAGTATAAGCATAGTTTGATGCTAAAGAAAAAAAAAAAAAAAAAAAAAAATATATAAAGCTGGGATATGCAGAGTTTAGTTACAGGGGTAGCGTGGACGCAGTTTAAACCGATAATAATGAAGTTCATGCATATTGCTTGATGTAGTGTTTTTTTTTGTTTGTTTTTGTAATTTCGCACAAAGCTACTCGAGGGCTATCTGTGCTAGCCGTCCCTAATTTAGCAGTGTAAGACTAGAGGGAAGGCAGCTAGTCATCACTACCCACCGCCAACTCTTGGGCTACTCTTTTACCAACGAATAGTGGGATTGACCATAACATTATAACGCCCCATTGCTGGGAGGGCGAGCATGTTTGGCGCGACCCTCAGATTACGAGTCGCACGCCTTAACGCGCTTGGCCATGCCGGGCCAGATGTAGTGTGACCGAAAGGAGGTGTGAAGAAATATTTACATAAACGTATGGTAGTAGTTACCACACCGTTACTCTAATGATGTGTTAAATGTGTTTGCTTAATCAAATTAGGCCATTATCGTACCCCAGATACAATTATTTTTATTTATGTTTTCATACATTTACAGAATATACAAAAATAGAAGTTATTTTATGTAGAAATGAATAAAATGGATTTAATTATATAAATTGCATTAGTTTTATATATGCGATAAAATCAATACTGTAGAATTACGGATATTTGTATAAAATTCACAACCAAGATATTAATGTAAATCCGAAACACGTCGTTACTCATATTTTAATTTCTTAAACGACAACTTAAATTAAGCAATTAAAAAAGAATCTCAACGAAATATAAAATGTACAAGTTTTAGGTGGAAATATCTGTGGGCGTAACATCCAAAAGCGTTAGAAATCTTCCGTGTACGAGACACAACCCAAAACATCGCAAATAAATATCTCGCGGAATATCAGTTGGAGGTTCGGTATTCCGTGCTTTAACATTCAATGTTTTAACACCTACTACTATTCACCGTCTACCGTTGAGGGCATCATAGTCACCTCTTAAAAGTTTAAAATAATAAAACTTTTGTTAAGAACTAACCTTAATTTCATCCCTTAGAGACACATTACGAAGTGAATATAACTATATAGTTCACTAAACCTCATTCAAGCATCAGCGGACAAGCTGAGACAAACTCAGCTACAACCCACTACACCCAACGAATCAATTTTCGGATGGGAGTGTAAGCTTTAAAGCTCGTACTTACAGAATTAAGACGCCCTTGAAATACTAGCGTCCTCGTATGACTACAAAAGAGAAATAAAAGAAACTATTTCGTTTGTAAAAGATTTATATTTTAATAATTTAAAATGTTTAGTACAAAATATTATCACACTAATAATTTCCCAACATTTAAAATCACTAATTTGTAATTTATCTGCTAATCACTGAATATTGTTTATAATGAAGTTCACTTGTTATAAATATTTAAATACCGTTTTAGTTGTGAAATAGCTATTTCTTTTAATAAAACATACCGACATGTACTATTTAGGGTGGATAGACTGAGAATGAGAAATTAAATTACCGTTTTTTTTTTTTTATCAGAAACTCCTGTTCAACGTATTGGGAAGACATGGGGGGGGGGACACCAGTTTGCGTGCCTTTCAGCATCAATATTATTTCTTCAGGTGCTTCATTTGACTGCGTATGTTTTCCCTGTACTTCAGTTATCCAAATTTTTTGCTACACTTTCTTGAATCTATCATGCCAATTGTTTACATCTTTTTTTTTTTTTTTTGCTAAGCGAGATTTCTTTTATTGCACTGTTTCAGAATTATTTTTCTTTTATACAGAATTGTAGCTTAGAAGTTATTTCATACATGGTGCTAAAAGGTTTTACGTGAAAATCATAGGCTGTTATATGCCAAATGTGCCATATTTTAATTCGAATGTTAACGACATTCTCAGTCACCAGATTTAATCTGTAATGGTGTTGAAAGTGGTTGATGTATGTGCAATAATTTGTAATAATGATAATAACATAAAATCTCAAAATCGATTGGGATTTGAACGCAATGCTTCCAGGTGTGAGTTGAGGGGTATGTGTGTTTTTCTGAATATTGAAAGAACTAAGTATGATTGCTTAAATCTTTCCTAAATAACCTGTACTAAAAGAAGTAACACTAGTAATCATAGTGAATATTATTTAAATTTAAGTATTATTTTCATAGAAAGCATCATGGAGTTTGCAATTCTTGGTAGCAGACAATAATTTAACTTGCCTTTTCTTGGTCTGTCTACCTCAGTGTAGCTCTTGTTTTTTTTTTAATAGTTATTTTTGTACTAAAACAATATTTAACTATGTAACAACAGTATTTCATTTATTAACATTTTTTATTGATTAGCAGATAAATTAAAAGGAAATGGTAATAAAAGTTAAGAAATTATTAAAGTTGCAAAATATTTCATAATAAATACTTTAAATTATTAAAATGAAATGAGTGCCTTTATTTCTGCAGTCATAAGAAGATGCTAGTATTTAAAGGACATCTATATTTTATAAATAAAAGTTTTAAGTTTTATTTTGCTGTTTGAAAGAAGATTTGTTCAGTGTATTGGACCTAAAGAGTCAACATTGGTAGTTGGGTATGTCTCGACTTTCCCACCTTATATTGAGTAAAGGTTAATTGTTCCTGGTTATTTGAAATATTTTAAAGGGCAGAGGTTTGGTCTCTAGCAGGGGTAGAAACTAAGTGTGGTTCTTAACAAAATTTCTACTATGGTATTATTTTAAAATCTTAAATGTTTTAGGAATGTTTATCATGCTCACAATTGGCTGAATATTTGGGTGTTGTGCTATCTGTTTATTTATTTTCATGTTTGGGATTATGGTAGATGGAAGTAGATAGAATATTCCCAACTCTTTGGGATGCTATGATTACAGACATTTTCCTTTAAAAATTATATCTTTTATAAAGTTTTATCTTTTAAAGTTGGGAAGCCATTAGGAAATGAATGACTAAAACTAGAAAGTCTGAGATAACATAGTTACTCTATTAACAGGTAACAAAAGTGTTTAATTTCACATGAGCTGTAGTATAATTTTTTTTTTATAAAGGTATAGTGCTAGTTAATTTTTGAAAGTTAGTTGTGTAACACTGTAATCAAATTTTCAGTGTGTTGAATTATACAAAAACTTTTATCTACTTTAAACATTTTTATTTATGAGAATTTGGCCCTCTTACTAGAGTGTTTATTGGGTAAGAATGTACTGAGCAATAAAAATTCATTAAACTGGAACACTGTTTTAAAATAAGTATTTAGCTATAACAATAACTTACAAAGTTATTAAACCTATAGAATTATGATGAATATAGAATATAAATCAATTGCTTTGATATAATAAACATAAGGAAAATACAGTTATAGGTATCATATAGAGAAATAAAAAATAAAGGAATTTTTCAACTTCAGATAATACATTATAAAATTAAAGGTTTACTTTTACATTGAAACCATGAAAAATATGGTTTATGTGCCAGAATTTTTAAGTGCCCATTTTTAAACTATAAAGTGTTGAAAAGAATCTCATATGAGTGTGTTATACATTCCTTGAAAATACAACTACTGATAAACCTTTAGGCAAAAGTCCACCAGTTAGACTACATTCTGTTATATTAACTCACCTTGAAGATGGCTATTGTATCTCATGTGTTCTTTACCAGCTTATATATTGAACCTAGAATAATAAGGAGAAAACCATTTGTGTTAAGGTTTCTCCTTCTGCTTTTTTTTTTTTTTTCAGTTATTATATTTCATCTGCCAAATTTGTGTACCATCTATTCTAAATATACAGATATGAAACCCATCACTGGAATGGTTACTACCTCTGTGTATTTGCAAAGATAGGTGAAAAAATTAATGATCTCTTTTTACAGTAAACCCAGCTGTAGCAGGCCGAAAATAATAGTTATTGTGTATTAGACTAATTCCACAGATAATGAACACAAGTTTTTATTGTAATGTGTCATTACACTAAGGAGTATAAAGTATGTACAAGGAGTTGAATTAAAATGGTGATCTTCTTTACCCATTCTGTGAACTCCTTTACATGTATCTCACCATGTCCCCAATTACCTGTTTTTATAAACAAACCCTAAATTAGTACTTGCATATTTAGCTTTGTAATTTGTCAGTTATTTAAACCTAAAACTACTATCACTCATGCCCCTTGAATGTTAGTTATACAGTTAAAGAGATACACATCTGTTATGTAATCCCATTTTCAGAGACTTTTCTTTCAGAAAATGAATTAGTTTATGACTAATACATTTCAAATTCATCCTACTCTAATAATCTGCACATGATGGGAAGTAAATATAGTATAAAAAGTATTATGAACTCTGTATATACTCCTCTATAACAAAACTGAAGTAAAGGAAAAGATATAAAGGAATTCATGCAGTTTCATGTTCAGGGATTTTTATTTAGAGATGGAATTTACACTTTCAGTTATTGATAATAACAAATGTCTTGACTATTGTGTATAATTATATAACAAAATAATGTAATTGGAGTATCTACACTAGATATATGTGTAAAGAGGATTACATGCTTAAAAAAAACTAATTTTATTACAAGATTCAAATGGACATACCCAAACTATTGATACCCTGTGTTGGGGTATGATCAAATCATATAACTCCTCAATTGATTTTACACTTTAATCTTTCCATTTACTCAAAAATTTGTAATTATTGTTTTGAAATTAAAGAACCATAAAGGATAACACAATTACAATGACTTGTTATTTTGAATATTTTTTTATATGAAAGTTAATAGTACAGTCACCCTATAACAAATTTTTAAAACATGTATATTTACTAAGTAATCACAATAAAGGTTTCAGTTATACTTAAAATGTTTTTTTTTGTGTTTAGTGCTTTGAATTTGAAATTTCTGCTGGTGATATGCTACTTTTAACACCATACCATTGTTTATTTCTGTGGTTTGCTGGAAAAAACTTAAACTCAACACATTATACATGTTTGGAAAAGTCTCTTCATTGTTTACCATTTAGATATTATTATATATTTGTGTTAGATATGTACCGAGAGAAATTTGCCCTGAAACATTGGTGATATCAGATTGGACACTTCAGAAAACCTGGCCCTTATGTCTTTTATTAGTGGTGTCCATGCAGTGTTGATAATGTTTTATAAAGTTTTAAAGGCATTAGGAAATTAATATGAATAAAAGTAGAAAGTCAATTCATGTAAATAGCATTACTGTGTTAACAGGTAACAAAAATATGTATCAACTCAATATGGATGATATAATCTAGATCTTTTTGAAGCAATTAGAAAATATGAACATTAAACTGTCAAGAACTAAAAGCCATTTAACCTTCTTCATCAGATGTGATACCTAATTTGATTAAAAATGTCGTATTGTAAACAAGTATATCTCAACTATCTAACAGCATTCAGAAGCTATTCTTCATGAAAGAATATCTTGATACAGAAGTTATTTTTTGTTTTGGTTTTTTGCAATCAGTGTTACAACCAAGGAAATGGTAGCTGTTTAAAATTACAAGGATATCATGACAATTATTGGAATCATGCAGACTGAGGATATCATAAGGTCAAATACAAATAAAGTAGTAAGTTTCAAAACTTATTTAAATGTGACAGGAGAATAGAGAGAAATAAGCATAATATTGTAGACTTAAGTGACAAACATTTTAATAATATCTCATGGACTTAATTTTGTTCCTACTCCAAAACAAATACCCTTTACTGACATCATTGCATCTACTCAAGAAGTCACTAATACATAGGATCTTACAACTGTTAATGAAAAGCCCAAAAATCATTACAATTAACCTCATCACAATCTAGTTAAAGAGGAGCATCAAGCTATATGTGATTTAAAGAAAGATAGAGACACTGTTATATTACCTGCCAATAAAGGAAATGCTACAGTACCTATAAACTGATGTGACTACAAGCAAGAGATAGAAGAAGTGTTAATGGACACAACGTACTAAAGACTATCTTCTGATCCAGCTCATAACATAGAAAAAAAGACTAAATAAAAAACTTTGAAACACGACAAATAAGAAGGAAATAAGCATGACACTGTACAAAAGATTATGTGTCCACCATTCAATATCGACACGGTTACATAAACCAAGATACATAAACCTAATATACCCATGCAACCTATTGTATCTTATATAGGTTTGCCAACCTATTTCTAGCATGCTAAAACCTCTAACAATAGGTCTGGCTTATTCAGTTAGAAACTCTTAAGAATTCATTAATCACATTTCTGGCCAGGTAATATCCAAAGACAGAATAATGGCTAGCCTCAATGTAGTTTCACTTTTCACCAAGATACCATGGAATTAATACACAAACAATTAAATGACAACATTTCTAACAAGAATCTTCATTAACATCCCAAACACCATGATCTTATGGGACGTCTGTCTCAATGCAAGTTACTCCCATTGGAGTGGACAGTTTTATAATATGTTAGATAGGTACTCCAATTTGTGCATCTATATCACCTTGAGTAGCAAAAATATTCATGTAGCATTTTGAACACACCAATTAACATCGTATCTTCATCAACCTCTTATATATACATTTATTTTATGGACTCGTGGAGAAGAAGAGCTCAAAAGCTTTATACTCATCTGAACAACCAATTTAAAAGCATAGAATTTCCCATAGAAATTTAAGTCAATAATACCCTTCCATTCTTCAGTGACATATGTTTGGAGAAGTTGACCACTACCATTTATTGTAAGAAAACTTAAGTAAGTATCTGAAGGTTTCACTTATGCCATACAACAGCTATCAAAACTGGGATTATCAAAACACTAAACTCTAGAGTTACGAGTATATGCTCCTCATTTTACCTAGATGAAGAATTCAAACATTTTGAGAAGATTTTCAGGAATAATGGTTATCTAAATAAAATGATTCAGTATGTGTTATATGGTACATTTGAATAATTTGTATTAAGGAACCACAACTGGAAAATCACAAAGCAAAGAAAAAGGTATATTTTTCCATACATACCAGGCCTAAGAGAAAAACTGCATAAAATAATGAATAAACTTACATCACTGTAGTTTTCATAAGTCTTCCTATACTATGCAACAGTTTTATGGAGGTAAAATTCCTACTTTCCAGTTCTCATAAAGAATGTGGTTTATAGCACTAGGTGTGAGTGTAACAAACAATACATTGGGAAATACACGAAGAACACAAAAGAGATATTAAGATTTATGTTTTAAACACATCAGTTATTCACATTCAGAAATATGACTATATGATAGACTTTAAAAATGCCACAAAAATAGACAGAGAATAAAACACAAAACATAGAGAAAACAATGAAGCTATTGCCATCTAAACATAAGACAGTGGACTACTATTGGAGGCCAATCAAAACAATGGCCAATAACTATTCAACACTGTATGGACATCACTAATAAAAGATGCAACTTTTTATCTGTCATGGTTACAATGCAAAATTAAACATTTAATTTTATAATATATTATTTGAAGTTGAAAAATTTCTCTTATATGATACCTATAATTGTATTTTCCTTATGTTTATTATATCAAAGCATTTATGTTGAGTATTCATCATAATTCTATACGTTTATTGACACTGTTGGTTATTGTTACAACTGTTGCCTAAATACTTATATTAAAAGTAGTGTTTCACAGTTTAATTAATTTTTATTGCTTAGTACACTGTTGCCCAATGAAAATTCTGGCAAGAGGGCTGAAATTTCACAAATTGAAGTATTTTAACACAGGTAAAAAATACATGTATAGTTCCACGTATTAATTCACCCACATTATGAATGTTAAACAATAAATTTTCAGTATTTGTTTTACATAATAATAAAGTATTTTGAATAAATCAATATTGACCATATAAAGTAAAGTACAAAGAGTCAAAATTAAAATAATATTAATATATTCTGAAAATGATTATTTCAACCATGCTATAATCCAGTGATTTCAAAACTTATCTTTATTACTTCTGATGTGATTGATGTGAAAATAAAAACAATTAAGAGGAAAATTTCAATTTTAAAATTAAAATTAAATGATCATAATTATTTATAAATAGAATTAGTACATTAGTAAACAGCTTGCCTGTTTTTAATATTTTCTTTTAAATTGGTACTTATAATATTATATCACTTGCATTTTCAGTTATTTTAAACACTAATGATATGAAAATGTCTTACACACAAGAATTTAAATTCTAACTGATGAAAAATTGACGTTGTAATGAATATGTTATAAAAACTGTAGGTGCCTTAAAGGACACTACATATGATGAAAACAAATCTTTAAAGTCTGTGCTCATTGTTAGAGTGTGTAGCAACAGACAGAGCAGGAAAATATGCTAGGTGGTACTTAATTGACATTCATGTTGTTGTATTAGCTTAGAAATAATCAGTTTATTGGCTGAAGCCATAACTGGCTTGCTATAGGCTCAAATTCTGTTGATTGCAGAAAACCTTAAAATAACTACTATGGTAATTAATGACCAATCAAATAAAAAAATTGACATCTAATGTTTTTTCTTTATGCTATATGATATGTAAGGACATCTGACTGTTTTTATTGAGTTCTGATAAACAGAATGGAGAGTTTCAGACCCTACTAGATCTGTGCCAATGTACACAACATCAAATAGTACAGTTATTAATTTTTTTTTTGAAAAATATTGCTAAGATAGTTTAACCTCTTGGATTCCCTTGCCTAGTCCATACCTGCTTATATAACTTTTAAAGAATACAGACATTAATCCCCACCCCCACAACAATTACCCATCCCAAATAGAGGTGCACATATCCCTTACTCTTGAGCTGCATCTGCTTATATCACATTAGAGTTATGCAGTTAGAAATTATAAATATAAATGAATGTAAAACGTAATACATTTACACTTTATTTAACAATTAAGTAGCCAAAGAGGTTGTGGTGGATGCAGCTCAGAATTAGTGATCATGAAATATATCCTTAGCAGTTTACACTAACAAAGAGAGTGAGATGAAGTTAAGTAAAAGTGAGAATTTATTCTGAGATCCTCAAGTCACGAGTCTCTCTTTCCCTTTATGTAGGTTTGAGCTTAACAATAAAATACGTAATGGCAGTATTTTGATCACTTGAATAATTGGAGTAAGCTAAAACAGTAGATAATCAGAAGAACCTAATTTCAATAAGTTGATTATTTTTGACATTCAATTTATTGGTAATTTAATTACTCATTTAGTTTATGAGATACAAACATATATAATCACTTCCTAGAGGGAATTGGCTAAATTTCCTACATACAGTTATAATATTTTCAAGTTTCAAATAAATTTTTATTTTTGGATAAGAATATCTTATTTTCTGTAAATGTTGATGAAATGTGGAACATATTATTTTCTAGTTATAGTTAAAATAAGAATTTTTTTTCACAGAAAAAATGCACTAACAGAAAGGGACCAATTCTGGCATTATAAATCTTCAAGAAATTGTGATAGTCCAGCTAGTCTTTCAGTTTGTTCATATTCTAGCCACCAGAGTGTTCTCAGTGTGGGTTCAGAGGGTAGAAGCCACCTCAAAGACAAAAAGGATCAAGTCACTAAAAGGTCCAAGCTGAAAGAAAAACCATTGCATTGCAAGAATAATGTGACAGAAACTTTAATACCTCATTCTTCCAATAAAGAAAGAGACAAGAAAGTGAAAAATAATAACAATGAAACATTTGCTAGTTGCAGAGGTATAGAGAAATACAGAAGCAAAAAGAACTTGAGCTGTGTGGACAGTAAAAAATGCAAAAATAATATTATGAAAGAAAGCAGTCAGAAGTCACATAATGAGGTAAGGACAAACTGAACTGAGAAAAATGTAGCATTATTCTTTTTTGGATAAACCATTGTTAACTTATTTTTAAAATAACTTTTATATTAGGTGAAAAAAATATCTTTTACTTCCAATCTACATTCTGTTTTTAATATAAATAATGCATATAGAATGTTATAAATTGGTTATAACTGAATTTACTAATGTGGAGACTTAAACTTCTTGTTAAGTTGTTTCTTTTTAATTTAGTGCTAACATTACCTTCTTATACTTGTAACTAATAATTCTGACATGAGATTCTGCATCTTCTCACCTAATAGCTTTTCTTGTTCAGTGCTGCTGCTAGTTTTGATACTCTTATGTCTTGCCACATACTAAAAGTGTGTGGTAGCTCCAAACCAATAGGAGTGTGATATACTTTCCTGGTTCAGTGGACTCCCTCTTTACATTTTCAATTTAGTATATGAGAGTGCAGATGTATCTAATTCTTGATTTGTTTGTTTTATTTTTAGCAGTTTTCGAACAACTGATTGTAACTTCCAGCTTATTATTTTTTTCTCTACATCAACTTTATATTGAAGGTTTGTCTGAAAATTTCCATTCTTAGTTTTAATTTTAAATTCACAATTTTAAGTTACAATAACAACTACTGTTAGTAGTACTACCAGTGAATCTCAACCTGTAGTTTATCAGGTTTTGGGCTCCACGCTTTCTGCTGAGAGTTTTGGGTCTTAGTTTGCCATGAGTTAGAGTTCATCATGTGACCTGTTGTGTCTCCTGATTCAACACCAAACATAACATTTCCTGGGAAATTTGGTCAAGATGATGAAGATTTGGATAACCTGTTCCCACCTCCTTCCATTGCTGTGCAAATCCATGGCACTTGGAAAACTTTTACTGGCAAATGGCATGTAGAGCTGCCTCTTAATTCTTTAAACTGTAATGCTAACCCATATTAAATAAATATATATATATAATGATTATCATTATTACCAAATGCAGCAGCGAATGATTTTTTTTCCAACCCAGGAGCAGTGAGAAATGTTCACAGGAGATGTCTCACACTCTCTTGGTGCCAGTTTTGCAGGAACATGTGACATCAGATAACACGTTTTGAATTCCTCACAGACCAAGTGTACACATCAGTACTTGAGTAAAATTAGAAGTAAACTGTTGGTATTGGCTTGGCTCTGCTTATATTTTTCTTCTTCTTTTTTTGTGAGTGAATACTGGATATTTAGTGATAATAATGGTAAATATATGTTTATTTTTTCACAATAAATATATGAAATATATATTGTTAAAACTATGTTATTTAGCATGGCATGCATATATTTTTGTTCAGTTAATTAATTATAAATTTTTACATCAAAGACAAAAATTTTCACCTGCTGTTGTATTATGGTAAGTTAAATTATCATATTTAAGTTAATTGGTGAGATACTTTTTATTTTTATGTACACTTTTCAGCATATCAGAATGTCAGCTTAGCCAGGAAAGAAACAAAAACATACAAACACAGTAAAAGATAGAGTATTAAAGATGAAAACAAACATAGCAGAACAACTAACAAAGATATTGGTTTATCTAAATTCCTTTCCATTTGTCTTGATGAGAGCACTGATGTTACATCATCAGCTAGGCTAGCCATTATTACTTGATTTTGTAGGGGTGATGAAATCTGCAAAGAACTGGTTAACTTGGTAACGTTATCTGAACATACTACAGGGGCTGAAATATGTAAGGCAGTAGTAAATGAATTATCCAATTGACAGGTTGATCTTTCAAAAATAGTTTCCATGACAACTGATAGTGCACCCAGAATGATTGGTAAAGAAGCATGTTTTGTAAATCTGTTTGCAAAATATATTGGACATTCACTGGTAGGCTTTCATTGTATTATACATGAGGAAGCTTTGTGTGCAAAAGCTGGCCTTAAGGAGCCTGAAAAAGTGATGGAAATTGTAACTAAGGTGGTTTATTTTATTTCAGTGCATGCTTTGAAAGAAAGACAATATAAGAATTTACTGAGAGAAGTGAATTTGGTGTACACAGGACTATTTATGTATGACAATGTTCATTGGTTAAGTAGAGGTTCTGTCCTAAAGGATTTGTTGTGTTTGAATGAAATTCATCTGTTTTGAAAAATGAAAAACTTTCTTGTCAAGAATTACCTGAAAATTTTTAAATGTGATGTTTATAATGGTACTTTTAAATATTTCCCAAACTTAAAAAACATGTGACAGATCTTGAAATTGATGAGAAAATATACATTTGAAGCTTGCAAATGCAATTTCAAGCATCTTTAATACAACTTTTAACAATTATTTTTAAGGTTTAATAAGTTCAGGTTATTTGAAGAAACTGCAAAATTCATAAAATATGCATACATTGTAATGTTAGACAACCTGAATTTGGAAATGTTGCAGCGGATTGACTTGGATAATTTTGAGATACAACTGATTGATTTACAAAGCAGCTCAGTTTGGAGTAAAAAAATTTGTTGGCTTAAGAACTGAACTGGAAAATATTGAAAGAGATCAGTTATTAACTGGAATAACACAAAAAATGAGGTTCTGAAACTCAGGAATTCTATTCCTGAAATTTTTGACTGTCTGAAAAATGTTGCAATGACAGTGTTAACATTATTTTCATCAACATGTTTATGCAACTTATTTTTTTCAATGATGAACTTTGCAAATGTAATTGCAGTGATAGACTTGGTGATAAAACTAGTGCTGCATGCATAGCTCTCAAAACAACCAAATACAAGCCTGACATAAATATTTGTCATCATTGGTGCAACAGCAGAAGTCTCACTAAGAGTAAAATATGCTTATTTTCCCTACCTTCGTTTTTGATTTTTTTTATGTTACATAATATGAACCAAAGCTTATCATTTCACAAAATGCTTTTTATTTATAGTAAAACAATCAATGAACATAACTAAGCATGAAGACTCCTTCTTTTTCCTTAAAAAAATCCATTATTATTGATACAAATTCATTTATTTTATTTCTTGTGAACTACTATAGTTATTAACAATATGTAACTCCTAAAGCTTTTTCTTTCAAAACAATTCAGAATAATAATAAATGATAATCTGCTGTTAAAAATTACCATGGGCACATGAAAGAATGTTTTCAAATATTATCCCCAATTTGGGCACACATTTTCAAAAAGGTTTGCCATTTCTGTCCAAGACCTCTTTCTGTCTTTTTTCAGTATAGTGTCCCAGGTTTGTTACGTTTTGTCTGTATCCTCTGCATCTTATGATTCCTTTCCTTCTCTCCTGCATGTTATCCCTTTCTTGGATTACCTTATTTTTACACCCTCTCCAGATATCAAAGTCCATGCTGGTCAGTTTAAAGCACAGTTACATTCTGGGATCAGCATGCTTTTTTTGCTTTGTGCCTCTGATTGATTCCTATGCATCATCGTATCCTTATTTGGAATTTTCTTTTCTAGACTCGTAAAACTTACAGTCTTTTATTCAGGTTTGGGGTTCTGATCTTGATACTTCTACCCTATTTCTCCATCTCCGTTTCACCCTCACCACCCTCTTGTTTTACATCTCCTCAATCTATTTCCTGTCCGAGGCTATCCACTATTAATCTGAGGGGTTTTTGGTGGTTACTTTTTCTCTTCTGTTCTACTTGTTGGTGCACTTGTCTTCCTCTGCCCTTTCCCTGCAAACTTGGCTTCTCTGTTGTTGGAATCTACTGGGTAGGTATGCACTTTTAGGTATGCCCACTTCTTATTTGCATGATTTTTGTAGTACTCCATTTTTATACTAATTGGTTTTTGGAAATCTTTCTGACACATGGGAGTCCAAGGTGGAAGCTGTTCATCACTACTCCTCCCTTTCATAATTGGTTTCTTTTATTTCACAGCTTTTGCCCTTGTAACTTCTCTTTGCCTCTCGCTTTCTTGTAGGTTTTGGTGATTAGCCATCAGATTGCTCATTGTTGTGTCTACTGCCACCTACAGTACTGGCAGTTCTGGTATGGTTGAAACATGTTTGGCCAGGTTTGTTCACCTGTAGATCACTTTCATAATAGACAGATTCTTGGGCCTTCAAGTATTATCTTCCCTCTTCTAAGGGATCCAGCTTCCTGCCAGTATCTGTCTGAAGCAGTTCAAGATCTTTTTCACAAGTACACTATCAAACCTGTCACTCATCCTTCATCAAGATTCTTTTTCTGGTTGTTTGTAGTTTTCAGAAAGACAGGAGACTGTATTTTTGTCATAAATCTCTCCAATCTCAGTCATTTTATTGATTTTTCATGTTTTGTCATGGAGTCTTTCCTTGCTATTTGGTGGGCATTTACCCCATTTCTTCAGATGATAAAGGTAGACATCTTTGGATGCTTACTTTCACATTCTTATTTTCCCCACATCCAGTGATTACCTTAATTTTGTTCACAAGGGTTGAGTACATAATGAGTTGTAGAATAAGTTTAACTTACTTTAGTTTATCCTTACAGCCATGAGACACCCCACATGACCATCAGATTTGTTGATAATTCCATGTTTGGTTAGTCTAAGCAGGTCACTTAAATGTATTAATTACTTTAAATGTACAGCAAAACAATGTCATTAATTTTATAAATTTTGTGCATTCAAATACAGAATACCTCAACCAAAAAAAAAATGTTTCATATGTTAAGCCCAAGGTTTTCTTATATATTATTTTTCTTTTTAATGAAATTTATTCTTTATTTAGAAGATTTTTTTCTCATTAAGTTTGAATTATAATTGTACTAAATGTGTAAAATGCTCATTGAGTCAGCAAGTTTGAAATGCAGTTTTAGTTTTAAAATTCAACTTGACAACATTGTAGTGGAAAATTTTGTAGGCAGAACACTGAAATGGCTTTATTTGTAGATTAAATTCTGATTATTGTTACATGAAAATGCACATATATCAATGCTTTAAACTGACAGAGTTACAAAACCAGAAGATCTGCTAGACAAACTCGAGAGACTTGTTTTGGATTTTTTAGGAAATAATTTTAATATGGAGTTATTTGATAAAGCTGTACATATGTCCTGAAAAAATGTGTTACAGATTTGAACATAAAGGTAAAAACAATATTTCATACAAGCTGGAGTATCCATTTCCTAGATGGAAGTTATGTAAATTCATGATTAATGAAAGGTTATCTTGGGAAATAAAAGGTTGTTTCCATTATATGTAATTGTAAAAATTGCTCAAAAACTGCAAAACCAAAATTGTGAAACCACAAATTTGAATGTATCCTTACACGAACCCAACAAACCTTCATGTCAAATGAGATGAAATAATGGTAGGAAATGCAGAAATGCCCATAAAAACCACAAAATGCAAAACAGAAAATATGTATATAACTTCCAATAGACTCAATCAACTTTCATACCAAATTTGGTAAAGATCCTTCCACAGGAGGCAAAGTAGTAGTAAAACATGCAAAAATGCCAATAGAAACCACAAAACACAAAGTGCAAAATTGCATTTTTTTATCTACCACCTTATGTACTTAATGAACATCCATACCAATTTTGGTGAAAATCCATCCACACTCAGCAAAGTAACTACATGGACATGCAATAAATAGCAAGTACTATTATATATATATAGGTACACTTATTCATAGTAAGTAAAAGGAAAAAGACCTTAATAAAAACACCAGCTGAACAGTAAGTCACCTCTATAATACTTTACATATTAGAGAACTTTAGAGGTACAGCTTAACTTCAAAGTTAAAATGTATTAAAACTTTGTGGAGCTGGTTGAGAATTAAGCAGATATATCATTGATAATCAATAGGAAAATGTGCATTGTAGTTTTTTATGGATGTTGCTTAGAAATAAGAAGAGATGTATTCTGTTAGATGTAACATGTGAAAAGTTATGATTCTGATTGAAAATTTTCTGTTAGAATATGGTATTGGTGTTATTGGTGACTAACAGATTCCATAGTGTCCACTAACAAATTGAGGGAATTAAAGTTGTATTTGTTTAGTAAGTTGAAGTAATTATAAATTAGTTTTATGTTGCCTAATAGGTATTACAATTGTAAATATTATACAAAATGTGCTGGATCAAATAATGAAAGAGTACATTAATTTAATTTTTTGTCTCTAAAAGGACTGATTCCTGTAATCCAAAATACAAATATGCACTGGTTTTATTGGTATTATTTCAGAAAAATATTAAATCTTTTGTTATTACACTGTTCCATGAATAAAATAATATTTAATTAATAATGACTGATGTGTTGAAAACCAGTATTCCAGAAATTATAGAACTGTTGGAGGAAAATTAAAATGCTATTCTGATGATAAATTGAAATTCATAGACTAAAAACTAAAATAATTTCAGAAACAAAGAATATGTTTCATTAATTGTATGCTACAGAAGGTTGTCCTGATCAGTGTTAGCCATTTACATATTTAGGTACATTTACTCTGTCATTCTTTATGCCTTGTGACTACATAGTTGAAAGTTCTGTTATACCAATATGAGTGATGTCTGATGACTTGGAAGTGTGTGTAATACCTAAGACTAACCCTTTCTGAGAAAACTGCAATACAGATGTGAAGTTCTGTTGCATAGTTATTATAGTATGCAAAGCATGAAACTTTAGCATTTTTTAATGTTAAATTGTATCAGTATGTATATTGAATTTGGTATGCATTTAATTAATTTTTGTTTTACATTTTTAGCATAGGTTTTGTTTCAGACTAGAATCTCTGTAGAGCAAAAGTTTAATGGGAAAATTATGAGATTCAAAGTTCCTGAACTGATCATTGTAATGGTAGTGCTGTGACACATACATTTCTATTTTAAGCACTTTTTAAAGTTACAACATAGTTTCTTGATTTGTATTCACAGTTTCTATTTTTTAGGACTATTTGCATTGAAGGCAATTTTTCAGTGAGTGAAACTGTGGCAATTAAAATTTATAGTTATTTTATTGAAGTGAGAACTGTGATATATTTTTTTTATAGCACAATGTGAATGTTATAAATACATACCACATTTTTGTGAACAGAGAACCTTGAATAGCTGCAAGGAGATGTGTTCAGCTGCTCAAGAGGAAGATGGTGAAAGCAGCCATGTTAACAATATCCAGTCCTCAGAACATAATAATAATAAAGGACATGAATTGCCAGTGTTTAAACATAAGCTTTATTTGGATCACCACATGAAGTAAGTTAAAGGTTTTTTTAAAAAAACTGTTTAATAATAAAGAGAGGCTTGCTTTACAAACTATAATTAAATTGTATTACATTAAAACTTCCATAGTCTTCATTGTTTACATATATATATATACACACACACACACATATACATTAACTGTTTGGTCGATCTTCCATCTATTTCTAGAATAGTGAACTCCAGTAATGTTTTCACTTTTAGTTCTAAGACAAAACAATATTGTAGAAGTTTTTAATTATTTTATAAATGTGAGTAACAAAGATTTGGAGTAATTGTAACCTGTCCATGAAATGTTTTGACTTATTTTAACACAACAGTGTTCCAGTCATCTTTAAGTTATAACCAGTTACTGCTTGTTTAGAATAACATTTAGTCAAGTGCTCATGTTGTTAAACCCTTAGCAGTTGGCACAACATTGTGTTAGAGAGAGAATCGTGAATGGACACTTATTAATTAATCTAGTTCTCCACAGTAAAATGTATTTGATACTCCTTGTTTAAAGTAAATGACAAAGAAATATTTTTGTTGGCAGTAGATATTTAATGGTGAATGGAATATAATTGCTAACAAATACTTTTCTTTACTTCTTTTATGGTATTGGATAAGTGTTTTTTATTTTTTAGGATTTGTATTTATTTTTCACTTTAAAATGATTGATTTCTTAAAACAATGCTACATATAAAATGCAATCATAGGACTATTTTGTTTTCTGTACTTCATACTGTAAATTTTTAACAAATGATAGCTTGTCTGAATTATATTTCTTCAGTGATAACAGACTGTTTTTTGAAAAAGTTTCTCTCTAGGGTATTGAAGAGAAAAAACTGGTTACCTTAAATTATTTTTATCCAAAATAAAGTAAAAATATTAATACTTAATCTGCATATGTATATGATTTGAAATATGTCACCACATTTGATACTACTTGTTAAAAATTAAAGAATAGTAGCCATGCTTTTGGAAGTGGTTATTCATAGAATTTTTATTAAGCTTGTTGTGGATGAAGTATAAAGAATGTTAACTTATAGGAATATGTGTCATTTATCTAAAACAAAAAAGAACTCATTGACATCATATCACTCTTTCCCAATTTTTTGTTTTGTTACAAGAAGTTTTTAATCAATGGATAGAAGATTTTATGAAAATTATTTTAGAAATTGTTTTTACTTACTTTTGCACAAAAAGAAATTAATAACTTTTTATTTTAGAAGTTTTTCTTCAAATAACTACTTGAATGAGGCAAAAGAAATGAAACGCCAGGCAGACAGAGAGGTAGAAGTGTTTGTTTTTGATACCTTACTACAAAAAGTTATTGTAAACTAAAAAAGTTTTTTAAAGTCATGCTTTTCATTTAAAAGTGAGTAAATAAAGTTTAGATCACACATAAGAATTACCAAGTATTCAGTGTATGATAGATTGAGAACTGAGATGGCATAATGTAAATATCACAATATCACATAGATATTTTGTTGTTATTGTTTTATCAACCCAGCTTTTCAGGCAGAATATTAGCCTTTGTATACTAAATACTCAAAAATCAGAATGAACTAAAAGTTTGATTCTGTTATCATACTATAATGGAACTCTTGCTTATATGATACTACAAAAAACGTTTTTATTACACAATGTGCATCTCCCAACTTCATAAAATATTTATCTGGTTGCATGTAAATTTACAATAGGGGTTATGATTTTCCCTTTACACTGCTGTTTCCCATCATGGAGAACTTTATTTTTGAGTGTGGTGTCCTTCTCCATACTGGGTGCATAGGAGAATCCATAGTTACGTCATCACTGCTTGTTAGCCAATCAGTGCTCGCGTAGATGGGTATTTCTTGTTTTATAAGCGGCATAGAAACACCAATGCGATCATTCACAAGATGGAAAAAAGAGGTCTCATTCACCAGATTATCTTGTTTCTGGCAAATCTAAAAGGACTAAAACTGTGAATCAAAAATTTAGGAAAGAGTATAGTGCAAAATATCTGGTCATTGCATCAAAAGTCAGTGACAGTCATGCATTTTGTACAGTTTGTCACATCGATTTTTCTGTGGCACATGACGGGATAAACAATTGTTCCAGACATACAAAATTGGCATCTCACCAACAAAAGGCTGAGGTGACGACAAAAATAATGCAGATAACAACATTTATCAGTAAGAATTCAGAATATGAAAAAGAATTTCAAAAAAAAAATTTTACATTTATTTATTAAATACACAAAACACAGTCATAAATGAGCAATCTATAGCAGTAATAAATAATAGTTATAATAATAAACAACTTAGAGACATTGGTCAGGCCTAGTAGCTGCAAATGATGAAGGGCTCTGTTTACAATCATTATGCTCAGTCATTTGAGATAGTTGGCATCTTTGTTATTGTTATAACATTTAATTTATTCATTGCCATTTCCTACAATAACAGTTTTCCAAATTTTATAATAGAATGCATTTTGTGCATTTATGTGTGAAATAACTTAGTATCATGTATAAGAGCTTTTTTATTGTCTCATTGCAACAGTTTGGATGCTATTTAAAATTATTGCATGCATATGGTATGAATAAGATAGGTGGATTGTTTAATACAGGTTTACAGTGTAATTGTTTCTTTTTATCTCAATGTCATTAACATGCTAGAAAACAAGGTATTTATCATGGAACCATATTGGAAACTTTTGTTTTAGGTGGACAGAACTGTTCAAGCAATGAAGTATTTGGAGGCAGTCTTGTACTTCACACTTACAGGCAATGCAATGGAGCAAAATCACGTAAACAGTGACAAAGTATACACAATGTACAAAGAAACTTTAGGTTTAATTAGGTATGTATGTCAGTGTTTAACTTACATAATGTTGACTGAAGTAGAGAAGGTGTAATAAAAAGTTTGGAAGTAAAGAAAATACGATAAACAATATGAAAATACTTTATAGACATCACAAATAGTTTTTGAATTTATTCAGCATTTTACTTTATAGTTAATTTCAGGAGTGCTCTTTTAAAAATATTAAGTGTAGTCAATAATACCGAACTTATACTGGTTTAAATTGTGTTTGGATATTGCCAAATAATTCAACACTTTCACCAATGAGTGGTTAACATATTGTTGAACAGTACATTGTTGTTAGAACATAAGGAAAGTGTGTTGAAAAAATTGTTGTGTAGTTATTGTTACAGAATAATTTAGATCCAAACATGAAACATTTGGTACAGACTGTTACCAGGTTATTAAGCTACTTAATAAAAGTATAGTTAATATAAATACTAAAATAATAGTTGCATATTTGAATTATCTTTCATTATTCTTTCAATATAGTTGATGTAAAAGGAGAATTTAAGTTTGGTGAACAAATAGTGAGTTTATGAAAATACTATTTTTTATTTATTTTGGTAAGAAAATATGATTAACAAGCTTAAGTATTTTATTTGGTGATGGGGAAATATCACAGTTATTATGTCTCTTCATCTTTGTTCCCTTTGTAGGCTAGTATTAACTGTTAATATCAGTGAAAGTGACAGAATATTAAGAAATTAAAAGTTATTTTAATTATACACTGTATTCAAAAGGTGAAATAACTATGAGATAGAAATCATGTAGAGAAACTAGGCTTAAAGTGTTTGTTGTTGTTGATTGAAGGGTTTATGGTGCAAGTCTGAGAAGCAAAAGGTGTTGGTAACTGTGGTTAATGTGTATTAGTTATTACTGATTTGTTCTTTTAAATTTTCCACAAGGAAAGTCTACAAACTTATTATTTTCTTTGCATAATTTTGTGTTTTTACTGAAAATTTTCCAGGCATATTTCATCAAATTTCCAAAACATTGAGCACACTTTTAGCTCTGGAAATATTGACAGAAGATTGGCAGTGTTAAGGTAGGATTTTTATCTTGTGTTTCACTAATAGTATCAAAGAATTATTTGCTAACAAAAAATAATTAATCATATTTTGTTAATAGTAAGAAATAATTGTGTTTTGGTATCAGTAAGAAAAGGTAATTGTGCTTTACTAACGGTAAGAAAGAATTAATTTATCAAAATGATAAAATGTAAACCAAATATCTATAATTTAAAAATTGAGAATGTACATAGTAGTAGTGTGACATACAAAATCACCAGAGACATGATTAAAATTTAGTTGTCTAGTTACTTAATACTGCTATATTTATTTTCTTTTGGTAAATGAATTATAAATAGTTGTTTGTTATTAAGTTATTATGGCTCATAATTGTTTGAAAAAAATCATATTTGTGAGTAGAACAGAAAACAAACATTATTATTTTAATTTAAGGCTATTTATATGCATACTGAGTGAAATAAGATTGGTCACCTGCTTTTTCAGTGAAAGTGGAAGGAAATGGGTACTGCATTGCTATATAATAAATAAATATTATTCTTATGTAAATTGGGTCAAATAAATTTGGTTTTTGATGAAAAAAAATTAGCATTACTATTTCATGTCATATCCTTATATACTGAATGAAACAAGTTTGGTTAACTGATTTTTCAATGAAAGTAGAAGGAAATGGGTATTACATTATGCTATATAATAAATGAATATCATTATTTTGCAGGATGGGTGAAAGGAGTTTGGTTTTTTGAAGAGAACAAAACACAATTATTATTGTTTTAAATGCAATCGATGTATACTGAATGAAGTTAGTGTGGTCAACTAGTTTTTTTAATGAAAATGGAAGGAAATTGGTATTACATTATGCTATATAATAAATTAATATCATTATTTTGCAGAATGGGTGAAAGGTCTTTGGTTTTTGAAGAGAACAAAACACAATTATTATTGTTTTAAATGCAATCCATGTATACTGAATGAAGTTAGTGTGGTTAACTAGTTTTTTAATGAAGGAAATGGGTATTAAATTGCTATATAATAAAGGAATATCATTCTTATATAAAGTAGGTAAAATAGCTTTGGTTAACTGATGTTTCAGTGAAAATGGAAGGAAATGAGTATTACATTGTCATATCATAAATGATTATCAAATAACTGCATATACTGATTTGTAAGTGTAATTTGAAAAATTAATGTGCGTTGTAGTTAAATGTCCTCAAAAAGTTAAATTCCATGTAAAAAGATATTGCTTTGTAAGATATTTTCTTATTTGATGATAGAAAAGTGACATTTTGCTGTACTGACTAATTTTCATGTTGTTTTCAGCCTGAGGTGCCAATCCTTGCTTTACTTAAAACTTTATCGTCTTCAAAGATTTGAAATCAGGGAGTTACACAATTCATTAAGTGAATTTCATAAGGTGAGGTTTATGATAATTTAAGACATTTTTCACTAATCTACTCTAAAATTTAAAACATTTATTTAATTCTGAATTCATTACTTAGCCAAGTCTTAAACTGTGGCATTTGGTTTTAATTTTTACTACATCACATCTAATAATAAAGACTTTTCACTTTTGCTATTGTATATTTTAAACTTTGATCTAAAGTGTCTAAAACCAGTTCAGAAAGTGAAACTGATTTTGTTTCAACTTCCAAACTGGTTGTAAATGGTGACCTATTTTGAAAAAGGTCAATTTATATTTTTGATGTTAACTTTGCCATAAACTTGAATCTATCATACCATGCTATAACTAGAAGTATTTGATTAAAAACCTAATAGATAAAGTACACAAGATGATCTGTACAAAAATTTAGAGTAAAGAGGAACCATAAATGAGCTCCATTGACATCTGAATCATCAACTTCATGAACTGAGACAACAACAATTTTTAGACAACTTGTCCTTGTGGAAACTGTCTTAGCCCTCTTTTTTTTTCTTGATAACTTTCTCTCAATAGATATACTATCATAGTGACACCTACATTGACTAAATTTATTTTGTTTGAAACACCCTAACATTTTAATAGGAGGCATAGCTTTGTTTGTTTATTTTAGAGCCAAGCCTCATTGGGCTATTTTCCATGTTCACCATAGACTTACTGCTATTCTAATGAGGACAGGAGTCACAGGATCATATAATATTCCTGTTATGCCCTACATTCATTTTTTTTTGCTTTAAAACAGGAAATAAAAAAAAATTTACTTTGCTCAGAAAATGGGAAATATCAGACACTGGATTTGCTTAAGTTGTTACTTTAGAGTTAAAAATATTTTTGTTAGATTTTAATAACTTCAGTGAAGCTGATAAGGATAATTTATGAAGTAGGTAAAGGAATGTTTTAATGTAAAGTTATGTGTGTACACTAAGGTTTCTTAAGAAGGGATATCATTAATGTAAATAATCTGCTATGTTTAATCTACAAATATTATCTGAAGTATAAAAATGTTATTTTCAAGTGTAAGAAAATTCTTTGGTGTGGAAAACTCTGTCAGAATATAATTAGGATATTTTTTTACAAAAACTTGTAGGTCAGGTACCAGGAATACAGTTGGAGAAGTTAAAACAATTTAAGGGTTTGAGGTATAAAAACTGAAATAAATATTTCAGTGTTTGAATTTTATATTATTCTGTATATATTTTGACAGTCTCCTGCCAACCAGATGGTTTCTTATCCTTCTCCATGCCACCACATAAACTGTGGAGGGCCAGGTCCAAATGGTGTTCCTTCCCCACACTCACCTACACCCTCACCAGCAGGATCTCAGAGTAGTGGGTACAGTAGTAGTGAGTTGACTGGGTACTGTAATACCCTACAGTCCAGAAAAGGCCATAGCAGTTGTTACACATTAGCCCCCAGTCACTTGCCAAGCACACATCATCAGACTGTTGGAATCCCTCAGAATATTTACAGTAATTTGGTGAAGCAAAATATTCTTCTTACTAACCTTCATTTGTGTGTGGATCTCTGGGAGGAAGCAGATTGTCTGATTGAACATAGTGGCTCAAGAGGTAAGTGTGCATCTTTTAGCTAATGAGGTGTGTTATAGGCAGGCTTATAAAAATGTTTGAAAGGATAATTAGGACTGTAGAATGTCTAATAATTTATTTATATACACTGCTGGCCAAAATCTTAAGGCTAATGAACATAAAGAAAAAATATGCATTTTTTGTTGTTAGACTCAACCACTTACTTGAGTAGAGCTTCGAAAGATGAAAATAAGAAAAGGGAAAATAAAAATAACAACTTTTTTAGCATTTAATAGGGAAAATGTGAACTCTATGAAATTAGCCTAAATACTAGCTGGTCAAAGGTTTAAGACCATACCACAAAGAAGTCCTAAACAGGGTAGGAAATGCCCAACAAGAGATCTCCATAATGAGTTGTACAGTTGTTGTTGCGAATAACTGCAAACATTTGCTTTGGCATGGTCGATATAAGTGTTTGCAGAAGGCTGGCTAGAATGTTATTCCAAATGGTGAAGATGGCTTCACAAAGAACATGCACTGTTTGGAATTGACATCCATTTCTATTGGCTTCCCTTGCTATCCACCCCCAAACATTTTCAGTGGGGTTCATTTTGGGCGAACATGCTGGATGGTCCAAAAGAATCACATTATTTGCCATGAAAAGGCTGTTTGTCCTGCGGGCATTGTGGATTGCAGCGTTGTCCTGCTGAAAGATCCAGTCATTTCCACACAAGTCAATAAGGATGCTCTCTCCAACATGCCAATGTAGCCAGTTGCTGTTTGACGACCTTGTATAACCTGAAGCTCCATTGTTCCATGGAAGGAGAAAGCACCCCAGACCATGATGGAACCTCCTCCACTGTGTCATGTAGAAATTGTCTCCAGTGGGATATCCTTATCGTACCAGTAACATTGGAAGCCATCTGGACCATCCAGGTTAAATTTTTTCTCATCAGAGTTCTACGGTTTGTGGAGGAAATTTATTGATGTTGATGAAGTATTGTTTTATTTTGTCTAATCCATCATTAATTTTATCTGGTGAGCATAGTTTTATGGCTGTGTTTATTTGGTTTCTTAGTATGTTGAGTTTTTGTTTTGTTTCATGTGCTGAGTCCCAAGGAATGTATAGTCCAGTATGGGCGGTTTTTCGGTGGATTTCTGTTTTAAATTGTGTATCAGTTCTTGTAATTTTGAGGTTAAGAAATGATATTTGATTGCTTTCTTCCTGTTCATATGTGAAGTTGATGTTGGGATGTATAGCGTTAATGTGATTGAAAAACATGTTTAGAAGACCTAGCCAGGAGACTTGTGATACTTTCCACAGAAAACAAAAACAAGAAAACAACCAACAGAAAGAAGACAACTTAGACAATTTTATTGACATCCAACAGTCAAATTTTCCAGAAAAATTAAAAAGTTTATATTTTCCAGAAACATCTGAAAACAACATCTTAAATTATTTTTTCAAAGAATTTTCTCACAAAACCATCAACATAATTTCACAAAACAGAAAGCTAAAAAACAATCTTACAAAAAGAGACATTAATTCCATCAAAAACCTAAAACAAGACAAAAACATAAAAATTCTAAAAGCAGATAAAGGAAATGCTATAGTCACAATGAACATCTGGAAAAATGAAGAACATCCTATCAAACACAAACAAATTTGAACCAATAAACACAAATCCAACAAAGACACACAAAATGCAACTAAACATGAAAAAAGCCAACACAATTTCAAAAACACTTTATTCCTACCTATGCAAAACCGATTCACGCACACAACAAATATACGGCATCTCCAACCTCATAAACCAGATTGTCCATTATGACCAATAATGTCCACATATGAATCGTTTAATTACAATCTTGGTAAATACATAGCATGGGCATTTTCCAAATATGTAACATCAGCCAGCTCATTCATCAAAGACTCTTTTAATTTCAAGTCTAATCTTAAGCAACTTAATCATAAAGCCTTAATGGCAAGTTTTGATGTTATATCTCTCTTTACAGAAGTCCCAACTCTTGAAGTCTGCAAGATAGCCTTAGAACTCTATATCCGAGACCCTAACCCATCTATATACATTCCCAGCAAACAATTAGCGACCCTCATAGAATTCACCATGGTGAAGACAAACTTCATGTTCAACAACCACAACTATATACAAACAAATGGCCTAAGCATGGGCAACCCAGTATCACCAGTTCTAGCCAATATTTTTATGACAGAAGTTGAAACACAAGCAATTAACACAGCATTACATCCACCACTATACTGGTACAGATATGTAGATGACACTATTGCGGGATTCACATCTACAGAACACACACTTAATTTTTTCAATCACATTAATGCTATACATCCCAACATGAACTTCACATGTAAACAGGAAGAAACCAATCAAATGTCATTTCTTAACCTCAAAATTACAAGAACTGATACACAATTTAAAACAGAAATCCATCGAAAAATCACCCATACTGGACTATACATTCCTTGAAACTCAGCACATGAAACAAAACAAAAACTTAACATACTAAGAAACCAAATAAACACAGCCATAAAACTATGCACACTAGACAAAATAAATGGTGGATTAGAGAAAATAAAACAATACTTCATCAACATCAATAAGTTTTCTCCACAAACCGTAGAAAACATTATACGCACACACCTAGACAGAAAGCAAAATCAACCAACAAAAGTAAATACATCTCACGGATCAAAAAATCACGAAACCATATACTGCTGCATACCATATATTCCCGACATCAGCAGACAAATAACCAACATTTGGCAAAAATTAGTAACAAAATATGACATTCCAGTTAATACCAAATTTATTCAAAAACCAGGCACAAAACTAAGGTTTATACTATGTAAAAACTGCACTGACAAACACCACATCAACATTATTTATAAAATACAATGTGATAACTGCCACAACTTCTATATTGGAGAAACAAGTAGAAAAGTGGAAACCAGATTCAAAGAACACAAAATGTCACTTTCACACGTTTTCAAACACTGCAAATCAAATAAACATAACCATAGAAAACACCCAAATACTAAATAAAGAAACAAACATAAGCAAATCCAAAATTAAAGAAGCCTTACTTGTACTACAACTCAAGCCCAAAATAAATCAATGCAAAGGAACACCTTTATACCTATATTAAAAAAAAATAAAATAAATGATATAAAATTATATATTCAAACATCTAAGCACGCCCTCTACATTCTTACACTCAGTTATATAACCCCCTTCAAACGTGTGGTCAGCTACCTGTCAGTTACCTCTTTCTTTCTTTGTGAACCTGATGATGACCAAAGAAGGTCGGAACGTTGTTCACTCCTCTACGTAAAAAATTTTCTCAACCCAAAGGAGCTGTTTTTACATATATAAAATAAATATTTTTTTAGAAGTTTCTTTTCCTAAAACATATAGAGCAAGTTTTGTTTCATAAACCAATATATATATGAATGATTAATGTTTGATTAATGTCAAATGTTAATTGAATTTCTTTACTCTTGTGTAAACTTTCTATGAAGAAATAAATCCATTACATTTTATGTGCAGACAGAGTTTTGTCATTAAGTTTTGATAATGCTGATAATGATGTCTAGATTATTCCCACACAGAAAATAGTCTGTAAAATTCTTGTACTTCACAGATGTATATTGGATAATTATGATAATATTATGATTACGTTATTGAACATTTTGTGGCAAAGTCTTTGGTTAACAGTATAAGTTTACCTTCAAGTATATAGGTTTTTGAAGGATATTTTGTCTACTAATAAAAATAAAAGGAATGAAGATAAAAGTTTTTATAGTATTTGAAGACTTTACTGGTATTCCTGTCAGAAGTGGTGTAAATAAATAGTATAATTGGTTAGAGTTTGTGATACAAAGTACCAGAGCTACCTATCAAGCAACTTTGTTTGTGTATAGAAATATAAAGTATCATGTTTCTATGTGTGGGTTGGATTCTTTACAGTTGGTAAAGTTGTTGGAGATGCATTTCAGCACACAATCCACTTGTTTTAAAGTAATATATTAAAACAAATCAAAAGTATACACAAATGTTATTACACTATTGGCTATCATAAATGTCTTCAGAGCTTTAACTCTGGTTCAATTACTTTAGAACAATTGGTAAGACAATTATTTTTATCCACTTTGTCATTACAATGCAGTCTGTGACAACATTTCTTAAAAATTGTCACTATGCACTCTTTGTTACAATCACTCTGTAGATCTATCTTTCTATGTTGAACTACATTTTGGATGTGTATTTATAGCACATCAGAGGCCTTGTATGTTCCATATGCTACAAGATGTTATCATGCAATAATATAACCATCACTGCTTTACAACAAGTGATCTATACAATGTATGATTAGTTAATGTTATATAAACAAATCTGAGATTTACTATTGCTTCTAAAAACAACTATGCTTTACTTAAATGGAAACAGTTCTGTTTATCTAACATGAAGTGAAGTATATATATATACACACACACACATATATAGACTTTTTTTTTTCTAAAAGAAAGTAAATAAAATCTAAAAACTTGTGGCCCATAAAAGCTGTAATTATGATAAATGTGGTCAGTGTCATTGTAACCAATGACTTTATCCAGTATCAATAAGATAAGAGCAGTTAAAATATGTGTAAAATAAGACATTTGCAGAATGTCATAGTGACTATCAGACAGTAAAATGCAGACAGTTGTTAATGACACCAATTGCACATTGACAGATTATTTTGTTGGTTGAGCAGGTGATGGGTCAAAAGAATATGACTACTGAAGAGACCAGTCAGGACAATTTTTTCTCTCTAACATTTTAATTCATCTCTTAGTATTTTTTATGTGAGTTAACCACCAGTGAAGTCTGGTTTTACCATGGTGTCAGAAAGCTTGTCCCCTTAATTACTTACGTGAATAGAATTCCATGAAAAAAAGGATAGACAAAAAGTGATGATGACAGACGTATTTGTTTTTGAATATTCAAGAGAAATGGATAACAACTGATACTAGCTATTCCAGGGCTATCAAGAGAATTGTTATTGGTAATGCAATTAGTATACTCATTTAACTTATGTAAATGAGATTGTTTTCAACTTAGGAGTTTTAACACAAGTTAAAATGAATGGAATGGATTCTATGAGCACAAACTGAGTTGCTGCAAACCGTGGCAGAGCTACAGAATCACATGAATTCCTGTTATCCATAGAAATGAACATGGAAGAATGGTTCAAGAAAAATTTATTAAAGAGAAATCAGTACTTTCAGTTAGGAGTATCTCATTTCTTTAAGTCACTCAGTGAAAAGATTGTCATGGTAAACAGTGATAAACATGGTGGGGCTGATCATCAAATTCAGCAGTGTCATTTATTACAAAGAAAGTTATGTACATGAGTTGTGAAGTTGAAATTCATAGGACTCTGTGTACAGATTCTGGATTGGAGAAGTGTAGAAAACCCGTGTGTAGATCCAAAACTCTTGATGATGAACAAAATACAGCATCTTCAATGCAGAGCCTCTGCCTGTAGCTTAAATCAGAAACCCATAGTCAGTCTAAGGTTGAGTAAGGGCACAACAGATATTCAGCACAGTACATATGCCTGTTCCTCAAGATGTATGATATAAGAGAGTATGTGCTTTATTAGGGAAGTAAAACCAGTCAGAGAGAAATCTCACAAACATTGTCTCTGCTACCATAGCAATTTGTGCATCACCCTGATGGAGTTCAGGATCAGAGTGCAATTCCCACTTGTTGAAGAAATCTACGCAAACAGTTTAGGATGAAAAATAATTTAAAACCACTTGCAGTGGTTCACTTGGTGTATTCAATGTAGTTTGTAGTTGTTACTCAACATGTGCCTAGAACTGGTGGTAAAGGATAACGTTACTTTAAGATTTCATTTTATTTTGATTTTTCATCTTCTGAAAGGCTATGTTGTTTGTACGAGTGGAGTTACTTACTCCATCCATACAGTCATTTAAATGTTGGTAGGTTTAAGCACTGACAGAATGTTGGAGGAAGGCCACTTGACCTTTTTTTTAGCCTACTCTGGAGATTGCAAGTTGGGTGGCATTGATTGTAGACAACCTCCCTTAGAATGATGGGAAGATTACCACATCTTGTGGATTATTTTCTACCTTTCTACAAGGAAAATAAAGAAAAAGGAAGAAGAGAAAATGAACAAAACAATAGAAGTGCCTGACTTGGGATGTGGGAAAAAAAGTGGAAATAACAGTATTGAAGGGGGGAGGGACTTATGATCATACATATCTATTTCCCCAACAGTATTTCATTAATTCTTAGTGGACTGTGTGCATTAAGAATGTCCTAAGATAAAAAAAGGTTGAGGTCAGTTACAACACTATACAAATGTGATCAACTTCAACATTATGTGACAGGTAGAAAGCACATTTTGACCACTTGAGACAAAGATGGTATTAACCTCTAGTAATGTAGTAAGTGGGACAGGCATGGAGAAAGTATGCTGGCTGTCCAACAATATTACTCCCCTGTGGACATGATTGCCATTTATTTTTTCTTGTGCTTGAAAGAAATCTGACAAATGATGATGAAATTCACAGATTTCCTGTAAATAAATAAAAATAAGAAGAAAGTTCTTTGAAAGGAGCCTTTAGGAAGTTTATCCTTTAAGTTTCCCTTTTTATTTTTGACCTTGGAAAATTGATTGGCTTTCATGGACAATATGTGACATCACATGATGGTCCATGGAACAAAAATTAGATTGTACAACAATTTTTCACTTTGGAGACAGATGGACCAGAGCCAAATTGCTCTGAAAAAGAGGTTGGTTTTCTGCTGGACAGTTCGGAGCCCTAACACAGGATGAAAGGACTTAGGTGGAGGTTTAAATCAAGATGTTTGTTGTGTAGAATATACAGCAGATAGATAAATATGCTTCAAAAGTGGAGATACCAGTTTATGTGCATCACTATACGTGATGTTATTATTTGTGGCTTAAGATGTGCTACTTCTTTCTCTTTGCTTTTCCACTTTTGATAAGACCTTGCAGAAAAGGAGTGTGAACTTTGACAGTTAGCACAAACTTAGATGTGTGTAGTAATCTTTACCATTGTGTTGTTCTCAGGCAAGGAGAACAATGACACTAGCAAATGTAACATCTGAGTGGATTTGGGACACAAGAGAATTGAAATACTGCACCTTGACATGGTTCAGAGGCAAGGAGAAGAAATATAAGAATAAAAAAAACTTCTTTGCTCATATTTCTTATGAATAATAATCTTTCATTACCTCCTGATCATTCATCTTGGCAAGAAAATCAGCCATGTCAGTTATTTCACAGAGCAGTTTGTAGGAATCCCCTCAACAAAATGAGATGAAAAAAATAGTTACTTTCCTTTGATGTAATGGATCTACCAACAAGAATAACCTCTTACTGGAGTTTTTTTTAACTGATAAAGGGAAACTATGAAGCTTCACTGGTCCTTTTTGGATAAAAAAAAAAGGGCCATGCTTTATTTAAACTCTTGTCAGATGACAGTGAAGGATAAGAAAACAAGGGACAGATGTTGTAGTAAATGAAGGGCAGTCGTCAGCTTGTAGTATTTTCAAGTTTTCACTTGATGGGTTAGGTTTTTATATTAGAAATAATAAAAAACATAAACTTGTGTGCTTATTAACTCTATTCAGCATTGGTGTCCTAAAAAGGGGCATACTACAATGTCAGTAGCCACAACTACCAGCTGACTGACTGAGGAAGTTATCTCAGGGCCTCCTGTCAATCAAATTCAAGGCCAAAGTAGTGTTTTGTAGTGACATAGGCATCACTTAACTGCCAGTATTCTATCTCTTCTTTCATGTATTGCAATTCACAGCTTAGTAAACATGTAAGTAGAGAGGTTAAACTGCTCAGTCAAAATCTTTCATGGGAGATCCTATCACTATTTATAGGAATCACTTGCAAAAAAATATTTTGCAAATGTTTTTTTAACCTTCATTATCAAGTTTGTAAAAATATATAAATTTATCTACTTTTTACTTTTCATTACAGGGTTATTTTTAAAAAAATGTATACTATGTTAATTTTCCCTTTTATTCTTCCAACATTGTCTGATTCTGGAAATTCCTGAATGTACATTTCATTTTATGTGAAAATAACAAGGAGAAATTTCTCTAGAAATGTAATAATTGTATTAAATATCAGTGTTTAATCTAGCTTTACATATATACTTGAAGTATTTCTGTTTCAGAATTTTTCAATGCTCTGGACAAAAGCTGTGGACACTTAACCCTTCACAGCTCTTTCTCCGACCTTGTTCGCTATGTTCGTGCTGGACTTTATAGACTAAAAGAAGGAACCTGAAACATATTGATATTTGAGCTCAGATCAGAAGCAAAACTGCAGTATCCCAGAAATGATATACAACAATGAGCAGTAAATCATCACCACAGGTGAATTACAGTGATGAAAGTAATACGTTTCATCACAAAATGTAATATGTTTGTCCTGTCCGTATTTCATGAATTATAAACACTTGTTTCTTGGACATTAGTGCCTAGACTTGTGCACAGCACATTGATCTGTCCTTTATTACTTTAACTGGTATAGAGATTCATTACAAAGTCCACAATCATGAAAGAAGAGACTGATACATGAATTGATTTTAGGTTTTATAGTTTGTAATATATGAATATATTGTGATTTTTAAGGTCAGTTCTAATATTTCATTGTTTAATTGTTTTGACATTGAGCTTCGAATTTAGGTAGCTGTTTCTAAGTCAATGAATACAGAGCAGAAGTTATTTCTGAAGGTAATAACTTCCCTGTGCTTTGTAAAAAAAAGAAAAACTAGTTTCATGAGAAAAATGAATTCTTTTGCAATATATTGAAATAGTAGTATTTGAAATTTTTCTAGAAATATCAGAGTTCTTAAGTATTGTAGTTTAATCAAAGTCTTTAGAAAACCCAATCAAAAAATAATAATAATAAGTTTGTTATATAAAGAAACTGATTTTTCATATAATTTGTACCTTAGAAGAGAGCAGGCATACCCTGATAAATTTGCAAACTAATTTCCACTTGTGAAAAAACTAGCTAAATTTATTAAGAAAAATTTCATTGTTATTGTTGTTTGTACACTTTAATGGTAAAAACTGCTTAAGGTAATTAGTTTAGATAAGAATTTAAGGTCTGAATTTTTGTTATTATTAAATATACGACATATATGCATAATACAAGTTTTGCTTGTACTTTTCAGTAACAAAAATGATGCTTGTACAAATTTTGTTCAAAATGTTTCATAGTAATAATACGAAATTTACAAGTACTTGTTACAGTTCTGGCAGTTTTAAATTTGATATTTTTTTAGAAAATTTATTTAATAATTTAAATAACGACTTTACAAACTAATTGCAAACTTAGAAAATGGGTTTCTGTAACAAGTGTTAAAGTTTATTGTCTATGCTTAGGTTAAATAACTTTTGTTTACTTTTAATAATAAAAATTAATAGCTCAGAAGTTTCACATGTTCTAGTATGTTTAGTGAATTTAGTTTTCTTTTGAAAAGTTTTTCAAGATGGTGTTGACTTTCTGTCTAGTTTAACTAGCTATACTTGTTTGTATTGATAGTAGCAAATAGGACTTTTAAGAATGTTCTAGACCATTACTGTTTTTAAATAACCAAAAATTTAAGATATATACATGTAGCATAGAAAAGTACAACAAATAATGCAGAACAGTAATATTTTATAGTTTTATTTATTAGTTAATTATTTGTTATAAGATAGTTTAGAGTTTTAGAACTTTCAGAACAACAAGAGAGGGGTTGAGGTTCCTAAGCTTTCTAATTTGGATAAAGTGCAAGTTTTGAGCACAAGCAAGTGGTGTTTTCTGAGGGGAAATAGAAGTGACTTGAAATTTACTTGCAATTGTAAATATATGTGTCACATCAGGATATAGATATTAGCCAGACAGGGTAAAACACAACAAATTATACTGTTGTCCAATACAAAATCTTAGAGCTCAGTATCATAACAAGAACTCATTTAGTGGTCAGTCTGTCCATTCTCTGGTGATGAGCTAGTTTCATACTTTTTTTTTGTTCACAAATAATTACTCTGTGGCTAGGATCAGCCATCTTCAGAGTTGATAAGTAAGAAATAATTCTGTTTAACTATTTTGATAAGTGACTTAGATCTATCTTTTATTTATCAGTAAAATTACTTATTTGCAAGTAAGTCATGTAATCATAGCTGACGAAGCATTAGGATAGCAAATATTAAGTCATTGTGGACGTTTTTCATATTGCACAAGCCTCAGGAGATTGGAAGATAATAATTGGCTCTTTGTGTTTGTAATGCTGGTGACTGATTGTAACTCTACTAACTAATTATAGAGAAAAAGGGAAGTTTAAGCATTCCAAATGCTGCTAGCTATTTCTGGCTTCACTTCTACTAAAAATTACTGTAAATATGCTGAAGAAAATTCAACCATAGTTTTAAACAGTTTTTAATGTTTGTGAAAGATGTTGTCATTGGAATATGATATAATAATTGTTAATTTATTGAAAGTAGGAAAACTCTAAATATTGTAAATGTTTGAAGTTATTGAAGATGTAAGTTATTTACAAAATAGCAGAACATACTTCTGTGTTGGGAATATATTACATTTTATAAAACTGTTTGTTGTTTTTAAGGCACTGATGCAAAAGATTTACTTTGATTTAGGGCTTGTGCAAAGCATTTAACGGTGGCCATCATCAGTTGATGCTGCTATCTCCAACATTCCTGCTGTTTAAGGGTTAATGCTATATGCACTAACCAGGGTTTAACTGGTAAAATAATAATAAAAGAAAATTGAAATTAAGTTATGAAAGACAATTGCATATAAAGGGCTAAAAATAAGAACAAAATCTATAGCATTACCATTTCTGATAAAATTTCTTACCTAAAACACTGCCACTGTTGAGTTGTGAAGGAACTCCAAAATTATTTCATTTTGGTTTATAACTTTCAGAACCATGTATCATATGAGTGGGTTTAGCATTGAAAGGGTTATGGTCAAATCAGCTGCACTACTTAAATTTGGATATGCAAGCATTTATTATAAAGATTGTGATAAGAAACTATTGGAACATAATCATATATGCTTTTATGTATCTATGTGTGGCTTCCTGAAATGTTCTAATAGGGAATTTTAAATTTTGTATGTGCAATTGTTGATAACTAGATGCATCAGATGTTTTTAAGGGGACTTGATCTCTCAAGTTACTAATGCAAAATGGTTTTATAATGTATTTTACAAACTGTACAATTAATATGATGACTGTTCAGAAATGATACAATGACAGATGATTTTTTCTAAAACAAAGAAGGCAGAAGGAGATATTTAAGATTCAGTTGTTTTTTTTCTACAAAAATTATAAATTATCTTTAGTTATGTTTTATTGATTTCTTGTTATTTCAAAGTCGGTCTTTGTGATAGATATTGTTTTGAATTCCCCACAACTGTCAAAATGACTTATAATTTATTTTTTCATAACTAACATGTAATATATAATTTTTTTATAATGTAAATTTATTTTGTACAATCATACAGGTTTAATGCCTTCTCCCTATCTGTTTTTGTCTTCTAAGAATGGTAAAGTTTTTCTATCAGTTAAGTTGAAATGTCTAATGTTACTACCTCCATGGAAAATGTTTTTGATGTAATATTGATATATTTCTTTTCTGTAAATATATATCAAAATCTCAAAACAAACACAAAAATTATGCAATGAAAAGATAAGCACAATGAATCATTTAAATGATTATTGATAGAAAATGTAATAATTTGAAAAACTGTGAAGCTTAAGGTCAAAACAAATGCAGTTCATTTCTGTCAGAAATTATGTTGTATTGTGGTTTATGTAGATTAAACAATTCAGAGTTATTTACAACTGTATTTTACTTATGCATCTATAAAGTCAAATCTTATGTATTTTGTTTTTTTTTATCAGGTAGAATAACTGAGGCTGGTGTAAGGCACCATATCACCAATACATTTATTTTAATAATGATCCTTACATATCTAACAAATTTGTATAAAAACACTCTTCATTCACTTCTACTATGTATATATCTTTTTTTTTATTCACTTCCTATGATTTAGTACTTATGTATGAGCTGTTTTGATGAATTTTGGTATTCAGACCCAAAGTTGAATATGGCAGATGCAGTGTTGTTAACGTATGATAAAATATTATTCTTTGTTTTCACTTATATGCTGTTAGTATTGTATTATATAAGGGGAAAAAACAGATTTAAAATTTACAAGGGACATGTTCGAAGCTGTAGCCTAGAGATAAAACATGTTATATGTGGCCATATGTGGAAGAAGTTCTTTTAATATATTATTCTTTTGAAATTATAGCATTACGCATCTATGAGCAGAAGTCATTCAAATGATAGCATCAGCTATTCTAATTATAGAATGTTCTAAAATTGTGATATATAAATGACTTTTCTTTTCAGCATTTTTACTTAATATTTCTAATATTTGAATAATATATAATAACTGGGTGATTACCATCTTGTCTTCCTGAAAACAGTCATAAGTAAACTTAATAAACAACATGATTTAGGAAGGGAAGAGAATGATAATTATTATTTTGACCATAAAGTAAAATATAATTTCTATGACTACTAATAATTTGTGCTTTGATTACTGTCTAATAATGCAAACTTTTAAAACATTCAGCAGATCGGGAATTTCATAAGGGATCCATCTGTCTTTTAAATGTTTTGTTTCATAATTTGTATGCATAGGTAAATTTTAGAGAGAAAATATGTACGGTAGTGAGATGTATCCAAACATTTTGAACATTACCAGCATTTGTTTTGTTTCCACTAGTAATTGGGACTGCTTATAACAAATTCTGCTCTTTTTCATATTTGTAAATCAAAGTTTATCGAACCATTGGATGTAAATATGATTAGTTGTGTGTGATTAATTAACGTTTATGGGAAAATATTGTTCAAGAACAGCTTAATGGTTTTACTTAGTGAAAATCAGAAAAGGTTTGTTGTCCAAAGGAAAGTTTTTGCTTTTTTGAGTGTTGTAGTCTTGTGAAAAACAATACCTGTATATTTGTACACATGGCCATTTTTTTACTCTTACCAAAATAAAAACCTGATCAAAGAAGCTGAGATAAGTAGCATTTTCTTTATTTCAGACCTTACTGATTATACTGAGAAGGGTGTCTTCAATACTGGAAGTTTTCTATTTGCCAGTTCCAGATATATTTTCTACAAAGTTTTATAACTGTTTTAACTCATTGGTTTTGACTATATATAAATATTGAGAATTTGTTTTTGTAAACTAATACTTTTACAATAAGTTGTGCATGTTTAGCAGTTTAGTAAAGACAGCAAGGTCAATGGAATACATGGGATAAGGCCTTGCAAAGATCCTTGTCATGGAATAGCATATGACACATGGCACTACTACAAATTAGCTTTGTTATCAGGTTCATCTGTGACCAGTTAGTAAATGATGCAAGCTTGGGGAAATGGAAGCTCTGATTGATACATAGTGTAGTCTGTGTGGGGTTCATATAAACTCTTGACCATCTGGCCTGCAAAACATAAGCAAGAGGGAGATGTATATGTGGAGACATAATCAAGTGCTCAAAAAGTTCATAACAGCAGTGAATTTCATACAGTGCAGAGTAAATAGAAAAAAGGCAACTACAAAACAGTCAGTTTACTTTCTCAGAGAAGGCACCAGATAGAGTGCTTTGAGGAATTCCCAGATGTGGTTGACAAGTGGAATACTCGGCATTGCAAATGTTTGAAGATACAGGGGGTGGACAAAAAAAAATGTCCTCCTTTAAAAATATTGACAAGGTAACAGAAAAATATGTAAAACTATGTTTTTTAGAATGCACTTGATCAGATCTGTTCAAATCTGATCTCAAATCCTACTTTTAACACTGGCTTTCATGAATACCTGAAGTTTCCATTATTTCAGTTACATTTTATCATAAAAAGTGTTATGCATCTACTGTAATTTCTTAAATATCCTTATTATTCCAATTAGCCTACAAAATGATCAAGGGAATACTCAACTGATTTCTGAGTGTAGCCTGGCTCCCATAGATTGTAAGGAACAAAACACTTGATTGAAGGGGCTGTCTTCCTCTGAAGACTCCCTGCTGAGAATTTTCATTATGAGAGTCTGTTCTGTTTGCAATAAGTTGTATGTGTTTAGCACATGAATGGGTTAAATAGTGATAGAATTCTTAAATATTCCATAAAATATTATTATGTATCACAAACTCTTTAAAAGCAGTACATATTATGTATGACAAGATTGTATTAATTAATACAGTTTACACCTGTGGTGTTCTCAGGTTCAATGATTCTAAACAGGTGAGAATTATAAGCACTTTAATAAGAAGTTTAGCATATAGTGTACTGCAGAGTAAACACTCATACTACAGAGTTTATACCATTCACTGTCAATGGAGTTCTCATATTGTATCACATTGAATAACTATTTTTACCTGTTAAACACTTAGTGTAAAGCTGAGTTTGAGTACTTTTGGTGCAAAGCTACTCCAACTATCTGCAATAAGCAATTTCTTTTCTTTTGAAAGATCCTACTAGTGGCTCAGCAGTATAACTGATGGCTAATACCACCAAAAAGCAGGTTTGGATACTTGTAGTGGGCAGAGCACAAATAGCTTGCTGTGTAGCTTTGTGCTTAAACAACAAACACAAATTCTTTGAAACAAAATCAGTTTAAAATAAGATGTAGACATGTAGAAGTGAAAAATAATTTGTTGGTTGGGGTTTTATGGGTAAAGTAATAAACAACTTTATCAAACACCAGTCAAATACATTTCATTCAAATAGAAGATAATGTGTAAAATACATATATAGATATAAAAATAAAACAGTTTTGTAAAGAAGATTTAAAAATAACATCCCCAGCTCAGGGTGAATGAAGACATGATAGATCTTAAATATAGAACTGTTATCCACCACTCCCAAAAAGTAGAAGAAAGGGACACAGAAAATGTTATGTGCCCTTATACACTTGATTTTAAGCTATTTATATGAAACCTATTAACGAAGAGCATTTCTTTGAATTTTGTCTCAGTAACAACATATATATGAAGTACCCAGACTGTGTTTGTGTTCAAGGTGCAATTCCTTTTGGTAGCAGATGCTCGTGTAAATGATTTAGATTCATTTCTGGGCCATTCAAGGTTGTTGGCAGTCAAGCATTCACCATTTGTACTCAATTCAAATAATACAAGAGGTGAGAACTGTTACAGTTGACACACTGTGATTCCAGTTGACTCTTTACTATTGTGGAGTGTCCTAATCACTGATGGTTAAAAAAAAAAAGCCGACAAAACTTGCGATATGTGACTAAACGATACAACTTAGATATCTACACTTTATAATAGCAGGAACACTCTAGTCAGCTGAAATGTTTCATTTTTCTGATAGTTGATGTCACTTGATTAAAACGTTCAACAAGAATTTGATTCAGGGAGTTTAAGAAGACCCCTTTCACCAGTAACACCCATTGATGAATTTAAGGCAAACTTTTTTACTCAACAGTATAAGCGGATGAATTATCAATCTTTTATTACCATAACAAACACGGATTTTTTCTGCTTGTTGGGCAACTTGCATGCTACACCAAACAACTTTTCTGGGGGGAAGTTATTAGATACTGAACAGTTAAAATGAAGATACGTTTTTTTTGTTTTTTTTTCATGGGTACCCATTGCTTAACTGAATAATGTTTTTGAAACAGATAATCTAAATTTAAAGTAACTTGAAATTTCATCGTGCTGTTAGTTGCCCAATTGAAACTTTTACTTTCATTTTTCGAATGAATGAACTAATACCAAGAAACTTCAACGATCAAACTGACTAAAAATACAAAATATTATTTATAAATAATGATTTATATATTTCTTTCTTACTCGTAACAATTGTTCAAATACCGTATTAACATAAACACAATTTGAATACATTAGTGTGTAGAAATTGGCGATAAAACAGTATTTTCCTGATTTGTCTCGATATTTTTTCCCAATAAACATGATTTTCTCAATACAGGGAGGAAGTTTGAGAGTCCTAGTACACCACTGCTATACCTTATACCCAGTACAACGTGTGTGTGCGTATATATACACTGAGTAGGGGTTAATAGGGCGAGCTCTACTTTTAAGATTGTTTAGCTAACAAAACTCTATGCAAACCAAGTACCCTTTACCACACCTAAGCTCTTTGCTGGTAATGTAAAAAACTGGAAGTGGGAGAATAATAAGAAAAGTTATTTATTAACGTTGTGTGTAGGGACGTTGCGTCTAAGAAATCAGTTAAAATAGGATTTTAGGAGGTGGAGTACAGATATTAAGAATCTTTTAGTATTTCCAACATTATTTCATGATAACTAATAATGCAACTGATTAAACTTGCTTGTTTTTTTTATGTTAACGCAAAGTTACATAAATATTAGCTGAGTTAGTTTTTCCCATATATGAACTTCTAGACTACAGAAAAAGCAGCAAATCAACAGCATTCACCGCCAACCACTCAATAGTAGAATATCGTTGTAGTTCTTATCACGATGAAGCATGATTGTACAGCAACTGTGATGGAAATGCGAACCAATGACTACTTAAATCGACACGCTATTCACCAATCCATGACCAGCCTACTTAATTATAAAATGTCAAAGAAACAATAAGTGGCTGTGTTTATTCTTAATTATAAAGCTACACAATAGATTGTTTGTACCACAGGTATTGAAACCTAATTTTTGGTGTTATAATGCTTCAAGGCTTACCACTAGGGGGTAAATAAGAAGAATGAAGGATGATTGCTCGTACGTTTATTTCCAAACTTACGACACACATTATTTGTTAACTTTTAAAGTTTTTTTTTTAATGTTTAACCATGTCCCACAATGGAACCAGGAGATGTGCCCAGACTTATTGCATTTGCCAGACGTTTAGTGCAAATAAAAATATTGGTTTATTTTGTTTTTAAAAAACTATATGGGTTTTGTAACTTAGCATGTATTTCATTTTATGTTAAACACGTAGATCGTAAAACTGTAAACAAAGCCAAAAATACTAATACATTTATAGCATTTAAAATTATTAATTGAAACAAAAGTCACATACTCTCTAGACCAATGGCCACAAAGTTGTGAAACCACCCGCGCGCAGATTCTTTATATATTGACAATTAACTTTCGAGATATAAAACGCTATGATTCTTTTAATTTTTGGTGGAAATGCGAGAAGAGAATTTCAGATCCGTTTTTCCACGTGGTTCCTGTTCTCCTACACCCCACGACAACGTCCATAGTAAGTATGCTAAAAGTTAAAGCATCTTTTACTTATAGCGGTACCCGTTGAAGAATTCAACAAATACTTAATAAACATGTAATATTTTTATTTAAGACAGTTCAACATACACACACAGAAAAGATAAATATTTTTCGTTTCGGTTATTACTAGTTTTGAATAATCACATTAACTCTGAAAAGCAGTTGAAATGAAATGGCCAGCACTATATGACCACTCTAATTCAGTTCACTTATTTAATAGAGATTTTTATGAATCTCGTTGAAATTACATAACAAGTATGGAAATTATTAGCAGACGTTGATGTATCACTTTAATGGTGAACATATATATACTCCATTACTATGAAAGACGTTTACGTGATACATAAACATTAACCCTGGAACAACAGCAAAGACGAAAGAAATAGCAAATTTAGTATTAATATGGGTAATTGAAAGTTAAAAAGTATGTACATGTACGAAACTGTTTTCTATTCATACCCTAAAGTCAAGTCATTTCTTCGTCACCCATCGAACACAAATAACACAGATGTATCAAAAGTCTTTCCGAAAAAAACACTTTCCTATAGGTGGCATGATTTTTATATAAATAGAAACGTTGCATAACATGATTATCAAACAACTAAAGCATATATCTGTAGGTATTGAAGCTACATAAATAAATACGAAAATTAATAAATAATAAAACATGTAATTTTAGAAAATGTATAACAAATTTTATATATATATTATCCCTGTCAATACATATTTCTATTTCTATACAAATTTATTTTTTCTTTTTCAGCAGGAGAAATTATCTTCACTAGCTAGCGTAAATAATTCATAACATATCAGAAATGTTCAAGAGAAAAACTATATTTTTCTTTCGACAAAATCATATATTAAAATGATTTCAATTACAGGAAATTCAAGCGAAAGTCAAGAATAACGTACTAGCACAAGCAGTTAAAATCGTTTATTTAAATATAATATATATAAAAATTGTTTAAAACTTCTGTCTGAGTGTGTGTTTCTTATAGAAAAGCCACATCGGGCTTCTGCTTTGTCTGCCAAGGGGTACAAAACCCCTGATTTTAGCATTGTAAGTCCAAATACTTACCGTTGTTCCAGAGAGGGACTTACAAACAACAACAATTTCTGAATAGTTTTTGTATTTTCACTGCTAACTAACCATCATCAGTATACTTTCAGTCATGTGACGTCAGTATGGATAAACGTTTAAGTAAATTAGTATGTAAAGGATAAAACACAATAAATATTTTTAGGTTTTTAAAGACAGAAACATTAACAAACACAAGAATATATATATTTATTCGTATCATACATTAATCAAAAATACCAGACATACCACCAGTTTCAGTGTAACAATATTGCAGTAAATAGAAAAGTTTATCCTCAGAATTTATTGCACAAATTAAAAAAATAATTACTTATTATCTACATGATAAAATATTTAGTATTCCTTGTGCCCCAAGTAGAGTTTACTCAGTTACATTTTTAGCACTTAAAATAAGCATATTTTTAGATGTAAAAAAACAAAAAACCTATACAATTATCATACATTTCGATATACGAAAAAAACAAACAAAAAACAACAGCAACAAAAAGCAAAAACACACGTAGTCATCAGCCCAAGTTCATGGGTTAGACCATTATTTGATGGTTCTAAATAAGCCTGCTATTGTACTTCACGTGTCATAGGGCATAAATTATCTTTAGATATCCAACATGTTTACACTTGTGTAATTTAATCTTGTTTTATGTTGATTTAAAATGAACTAAATTCATGGTATTTCACAAGTCGGAAGTAGATATAAAAATACAATAGAAACTGAACTCGAAACAGCTAAATACCCAAGTTCCTTATTCTAGCTTTTCTTTAAAGCCTATTTTTTTTTGTTACAACCTGAGAAATCAATGAAAAGAACAAGCGTAACTTCAGAACAGACCACAATTGTCTAACAACTCCACCTGGTAGCTAGAAGTCCAGGTTTTCAGGACATATTCCTATACATAACTAACGCTATTAAGAAAAAAGCAAAGAATCAGCAAGTTTTCATTTATAGCAATATTCAACAACAATGATACATACACTCATTAGCAGACTTACAACATGTTAATTAGGGCTGCGTCATTGCGGTTACAACCTCAATACACGAAACATTAAATGAAATAACATTTCACAACAAAAGTATAATTATTTCGTTACGGCTTCTAGTGAACATACATCGTCAAACTACTTGTTTGATGAACTTCAAACTCAGGATACGTTCCTACCTATAGAAAGACTGCAATCAATACTTGGAATCCTTCAATGTCAGCCAGCGTTAGTTACGGGCAAATTGGTCATAAAATTCAAGCGAGGTCTCTAAACTGGATAAATTAAAACTAAGTTTGCGCATAATTTGTGACGACCTCTAATTTTATCAAGGTTTTTCGCCTTTGATATTTAAAGTAATATTTTGTCAAATATGAAAAAAAAACAACAACAAAAAACATTAAAATGTATATATAATCATTAGTCCAAGTTAATGTTGGGAAAAGAAGATTTGAAAAGGATAATCCATTAAGCAGTATATACAATCAATTTATATGTAACAGTTTCCTAAAGCTACAATAGCCTCATATGATAATAATTACACAACACTGAAAATGTGAGATATTTGAAATATATATAAAGAAAAACACGTGTGTCGAAACATTGTCTTTTAGATAATATTCCCGAAAACAGGTAATATATATATACACACACACACACGTACATCTTGCTGAAAATATATACTTATATCTGCTCCTAAGTTACATTTCAAGAATTTGATATCAAACTTCAATTGAAAATGTAATTTTCCCAGTTGTTGTTGTTCTACAATGTTTCATTCCAAATGTTATTTACACAACAAATGATAATAAACAAACATATTTCCTAGGTAATAACAATAATTATACATAACTGACTCGCACAAACGTGTAATTTACTGACATTTTCAGTAGACTATTAATTTTCTCATGAAATACCGCGGCTAAACAACTAAGTCAAACAAGGGCAAGTTTTAATGTTGTCATTTCAGTATAAATGTAAAGCACAGTGAATTGACTGTTTTTGTAATAACTTAAATGTTGAAATTTCGAATACTGTCCTTGTAAAACTGACGAAAAAGCTACCACTTTTTTTTTTTTTTTTGCAATATCTTTATAAAGAAAATAATTAATTATGACATGCCGGACATCTTAATACTTTTGAATAAAATATTGTCAGCACAATTCACAGCTTTATTAGCTGTAATGATTAAGTAAACTACAAAATAAAAAACAACATAATAAAATACTTACACGAATTCGATATTTCTTAGCTTTCAAACACCACTCACACACACACTTAAATATGAGATAACTGAAAGATTCTTGAATATTCTGAGTTTTTGGTTTAGTAAACGATTCTTAGTTTCTTTCAGTAAACATTTAGATAAGCAAACAACGTGAACGTATTGTACACACAAAATTCAACCGATTTACACTAAATTTTAAAAAAATCATACAATAAAAACATTTATTTATTTTTAATCCTAGAAGACGCTCTAAACCAGCGGTACTCATATTATGGACGCCCTCTACAGGAAAATTTATGTGCAATTTTTTATAGTAAAGCTACATTGGGCTGTCTGTCCGAAAGGAATCAAACCCATGATTTTAGCGTTGTAAGTACGAAGATTTACCGCTATCCCACCAGAAAAGTACAGTGCTGGTTGCGCGTCAACATTTTTGAGTAGGAAGTTTTGGCAATTAAAAAAAAAAACTTCTCAGAAAAATAATCCAAACAAATAAATTAGAAAATATCATATATAGTTTCTGTTTATCTTACATTACTGACCGTGACACATTTTTTTTAAATTTAGGTCACTCTTTACCAACAAGTGGTGGGATTAACCCTAACATTATAACACACCAACGACTGAAAAGGGTAAGCAAGTTCAGAGCTTGGTTTCAATTCCACTAGCCGCAGATTGCAAGTTAGGTGTCTAACTACTCTGCCATGCCAAGCCCTCACACTTACACTTGATGGTGCTTTACCACAGCAATATCTTAAGTGGTAAATTATGGGGTGGCGCTTTTTTTTTTTTTTAAGTTCCTTAGTGAGGTTCACTTTGACAAAGTGCTTTCGATGAACTACTTACCTTACACGAAAACAAATTAATCTACAGGTAAAAATGAAATGTTGGCTCCTATAAAATGTCAGTCAGCCTAATGTCGATACAGTGCTTAACTGTTTTATTCCCACTAGGTGATGATAAAATATGAAATATTGTGATAATCAATAAACATTATTATAATTAATCACAAATATAAATTAAAAATTATGTTATGCCCTACCCACGCAAAAAAACAAAAACACAAGTAATTAAAAATGACACCATGAAATAAATTCAGTTGTTTCACACGTTCGTAACTTTTGCTATTTATTTAACAAAACTTTATAGTGATAGTGAAAACAACCAAAACATATATTTAGATAGTGCTGTGAACTATACGGAAATATAACTTAAAGTAAAAATAACTAAATCATGTTACATGTACAGGTTAGATTTTGATAACATGAAACAAACGTATTGATACAATTTATTTTCGCAGATGATTACAACGGCCTTCATGATTCGATACTTCGGTTCAGGCTGCTGGTTAAACTTCCAAACAGTCCTCGTATTATTGACTTTAAACCCTGTAATGTAGGAATACTTATAATGATAAACAATTTCTTTGGGATTTATTAATAACAAAGAAATACTGTAGCTTTAAAACAATTAATATTTCAGACCAGAATAATAGACAGTTAGTATACGTATTTTGTATTGTACAATTTTCAACACTTGTAACAATAACTACAAAACTGTAGTAAAACATTGACATTATGAAATGAAACACCATAATACTGTGATCTGAATTACATCGAACATTTAGTCTTAACGTTTTAGTACTGATAAACTACTTGTAACCTTTTGTATCCATACAAATGAAGCAACATTTAATTTAATGAACCCTTATGATATATTCATGCAGATAAAATTTATGTAATTTAGTCATCTATAACAGAATGCTATTTGATCCCTGGATCGTTCAACACATGCTTCTAATGTAATCTACTGTAAAACCCAAATGAAACTTTATTTACAACTGTCAGAGTATTCAGTTGTATACTTTAAAAAAAATGTGTAAAGTGTTTAGTTATAAACTTAAGTCTATTCTCAATTTGTTCACCATACCTTCCTTTGTTGACCTTCGCAATTCTTTCTAGCTAAGGCTTCTCGATGAGCGTCAAGACACTTCTGGTAACGAAGCTGTAGAAAATATTAATTACAGACAAAAAAGTTAATGCTAGATCGTTAGATTGGATGCAAAAGGTAATGTGAATTAATATTAGGGCGACAGTTGGGTAAGTTTTCACACAAAAATAAAGAGAATGCCGTGATGCTAACGCAATAACATATTGAAACATGTACTGTGTAGAGGATTGTTCCAATTTACAGTGTACTATTAAATGTTAGCTTTAGTTCTTTAAGATATGTGTGAAATTAAGGTGGAGTTTATTCATTTCGAATGTCATACGGTAATTGTGACAACTTTTTATTTTTTGTTGTTGCAAAGCTGCGCAATGGGATATAAAAACGGTGTCCGTTGCGGGAATCGCACTCTGAATTCTAGAGTTATAAGCTTTGAAGTTTATCATTGGACCATCAGTTAACTACTCTTTGAAGTAAGCATTCCTTAATGAAACAGATCATAATTTATAGATACATGAACATATTACAAATGTTGACTTATATCCTAGCAATACTGTTGTTTTTATGCTCAGAGTTGTTTAAATCTTTATAGTATTATAAAGCTGGATTACTGGCTTTAGTAGTCCGTTATTGTGATCCAAAAGACTTCCAACTGCATTAGGCCTGCAACCAAAAAAATGATTTTGATTTGACTGCAGTATCAAACTCTATAAAACAAAACCAAATTAATCTACAACGGCGAAAGATAACCAAACCACCGGAATTATGTTTAGCTGAAAAGCTTCACAGCTTCGGTAAATGTCTCGAAATGACCAATGAAAGTAAGATTGGCTGTATAAGTAAAGCCTAGAACATGCCGGCTTTCAAATATCAAAACATATAAATCTCCATTCAGGGTTATCGATCTAACTGGCTAACGTGCGCTGTTTAGTCGGAAACTGTATATCTCAGACGGTCAAGGTACGAATATATTTTTTGGTGTAAGCGAAGAGGTGTTAGATTACATAAACGTGTGTTATCTCAATAAAGCGGAATTGTAATCTAATAGCAGGTCCGCTTTGCTTAACGATGTTAGAAATAAAAACATTGATTAAAATAAACAGATATAAATATATGGACAGATATACAGGTTTTGGAAAATTGACTGTTGAAGGTTTAGAGAAATATTTCATTAAGTCTCTGGTCAGAACTGTTTTATTGTATCAATATCCAAGCACAAAGAAAAAACAAACAAACCAGTAGACAAGAATCAAGAATAATTATTTTAGTTGATATGAATAATGTTTTAAAACATTTCAAATCGTTCAGCTTGTGTGATATATATCAAAAATTAGTACTTGCTTAAAATCGAAGGTTTCAATTAAACATAGGTGCATTACGTAATTGATTTGTAGTCTCTTGTTTTTTCAAGACCCACGAAACAAGATTGGCTCATCTCTATCTTCTCTCGTAACTTTCAGATATTATTCTTCAATATCTAACATTCAGTTGGTTAAATCGGGGGACATACGTCATGATTTTAAGCGCCACTACTCTTGAGTAGTTATACAGCGATCTTTACTTGGTTGCAAGGATATGATATACTCACAAAAGGTTTAATTATTATGCTGACAATAAACCTGAATCGGTATATCTGGTTGTTTCCTCACCTTGCAAGCTGCTTCAATTGTTTTGCAAAGTGGTCCTGAGGAAGGCTCACAATGGAACACGTAGGCAATAAACTGGTCATCTGCTGTGTGCATGATGAAAGCACAGTGCCTGTGAACAAGGGGGAATAATAAATCTCACTAGCTCCTTTGTATATCTTATATTCTATACACATTTAGTGCCTTTATTTTCTATACATTCACTATCTATAGAATTCGAATATATTACCTCATATAAACTTATATATAATTTCATATATTATTTCGTAAGATAACAAGAGTCTTAACTAGTAATTACATATATTTGATAGATCTACTATTAGGCTAAGGTTATTTAAAGTTTTTATCATAAATAAATTAAAACATAACGAGAAAGTGCTTACTTCACTATTTGTCCAATACCCAGAAAGGTCAGGTAGCGCACCCTACATTCAGCTAGCAGTCTTGGATCAGGCTGTTCAAGATTAGAAATGTAAAACGAATGGAACATACAAAGCTTGATTCTAATAAAAGTTTTAAAAAACAGTTGCTGTGCAGAAATGTTAAACATAAGCCAACTGACTGTCAATAAATATGTTGCAAAATATAATTCAATATTTGTTTAGTTCTAATTAGCGATATATACTTACACCTATTTTCGAAATGGCGATAGTAGAGGGCGACACGACAACATCAACATATCGGTAGGCTTCAGATGGTACTGATACTACCAGCTCACTGATAGCACTGTTGATGACGTCCATACCAGAAGGTTTTAGCACCAATGTAGTTCCCAAATAGTAAGCTTTAATAATTTTTCTTGGTTCTTCCATAGGAGTAGGAAAAGACTGACCTATGCAGTAAGATACGTAGATACGTAGTGTTTGATTGAAATATACGGCTTTTGTACATCAAGCATATGAGGGAATGATAAGCAGCCAAACAAACATACACATATCTCCCTTACGGTTTCTAAAGTACACAAGAATTGATATATATTTTTTAATATACAAGTGTTAAGCAAGGTGATTTCAATCTAAACTTAGATATTATGACATAAATATGCAAGCATTTCTAGAAGTGCTCGTGATAACTATTCTACAGATTATGTGGGCAAGTGGACAAATGCTTATAAAATAATTCTATAAAATGCTTAATTATATGTTGATATCTTAGATTGGTTTGTTTTTGAACATGCCATTTACTACAGAGTACTTAAACCAGTACGAATCTAAAATACAGTGCTATAAACGTTTCCCAAATTAAATTAATAAATATTATTACAAACAACACTTTTTAAATTAATATTGTGAAGTGCATAGTGCGAGAGCTAAAATATTATTAAACTGCACATTTTATGATTAAGTTCCCCCCCCCAATAAATCTATAAGGAACAAAAAGTCAAATAAATGACGAAAGAAACTTAAAGTTTGATTTTTTTATTTCATATAAAATTTATAACTTTACAAATTGAAAAACAAGGTGCCAAAGTTTGGGATGTTCATGATATTAGTGAAGGGGAAAATCATTCTTAAGAATTTAAAAACTACGAAATATCGCATAAACGACTTCACAAGTATAATCACGTTTAATTTTTTAACATATATACATTTCTAAACCTATTTCCTCTTGTCAGTACTCGTTATAATTTTTTAATTTTTAGGTATATTTTGGCTGAAAAATCAACACCATATATGATGACTCACTGAGGGGTGAAAATATTAAAATGATTTTGAATACTGAAATCAGCAAATCACGTGACAACTAAAGTTGCGGTAAATATATCAGAATAACATACGACACTGTTTGGCATTCAGTAATTAATGTGGTGACACCGATAATCGATCGTTTTTCGTAAGGTGTCTATCAGCTCTTTCCGGAGCATTAGGTAAAGATCGTTAATATTTTTTTTTTCTGATCAGAAATTTAGAATTTCCAAGACAGTGTTATCCCTTATAATAACTTAATGGCATTGGAAAACAAAGAGATGGATTATCTTGGGGTACAGGATTAAACATAAAACAACCTGCAGTTAGTATCGTTTAAATAACATTTTTGCGAATTCCTAAGAGAGTAAATAAAGAATGTAGTGTCAAAACATGCAATAAGCCTAATCATCTCATGAGAGATATGATAATTATAACCTTGATTCGCAAGCTTGGGAAAGGTGCTCATCCCATAACAACTGTTGTTGTAACAAATGGCTTATGTAAATAGTGTTCTGACAGCTACTGTGTTATTTATGCCCTAATAGGTCTGAAGAGCTCTGAATTGAGCGAAATGTGTCGTTGACTATGGATATGGTGAACATAGTACGGTTTGTTTTGTTCTGAATTTCGCGCAAAGCTACACGAGGGCTATTTACGCTGGCCGTCCCGAATTTAGCAGTGTAATACTAGAGGGAAGGCAACTAGTTATCACCACTCTTTTATCAACGAATAGTGGGATTGGCCAAACATTATAACGGCCCCACGGCTGAAAGGGCGAGCATGTTTGGTGTGACGGGGAACATTGTATGCTTCAAATACTATTATTTTACGTTTGTCTAATTCTTGAAAATTCCCAAGGAATTAGATAAATGACGTAGATTTTAAAAATATAATAGACGTAATACTAACGTCCTATAAAATATAATAAAGTATACTAGTATTTAATCTGCACTTATTTTTCAACAGTAACCTTAGTTCCTTTTAACTATTTTTTATTAGAAACATAAATTTTAACTTTTTTCTTTGTTAAATCTATACTGTTTTTCTGTCTGTTACGAACAAATTTTAGACTCTCTGAACTCTGATAACCAAGAAAATTTTAGAGTTCTTGAGTATGCAATAGAGAGTCCTAAATCCCCTTACTTTATTCATTTTATCATTTTCAACGAGTTTGAGAATCGTTTTAATCCTGAAGGAAGAGAAATATCATGCATGGCGTAATTACCCTTACTAGTTCGTTAGAAAATTCGTGTTATATTTCATTACTTATATTTTTAATTACATCTTATCTTTATCAATTTTAAGAAAAAATGGTATTTCTTCTCTACGTATTTCACTTTTCATCTTTGATATAGATAACTAACTGATAACAAAATTTGTAGATTCTGACACGTCTGTTGAATAAATGTTTACAGTGTTGTAATACTGTTGTTACTAAATTACACTCCAGCTTCCATATGATGAATCTCTTATCAGATTTCAAACTTGTCAGTAGTTGTGTTAATTGTTAAGAAATATTCAGAACACTGAACAAACCTTTGCCATGAATATTTGAAAGATGTCTTTTAATAGTTAATTTTATATCTTTGATTGAGTATTTTATTTAAATATATAGATCAGTAGACTTACCATTGTAAGCATTTCTTGAATTCATATGCCGCAGACGTCTTTGCTCTACGGGTAAGTTGGTAGGCCTAGCAGCTGCTGCTTTTATTCCCTGCCTTTCGGCTTTCATCGCTGGCTTTGAAGCAACATGGGTAACAGGATTTGCAATCTTTTGTTGGTAGCTACGTTCTAGCATGATTTTTTTGCACAAGTCTCTCAATGTATTGGCGATAATTCGTGCAGGGATGTCACAGCGGAAGACGTGGCACATCTGCTTCCGAGTAACACGATCTCGTGCAACGTAGGCAAAATCCCTGTAGTTAAATTCCATACGGAATTGTGAAAACCGGGAATTCAAAGTGAATTTTTTTAAAAAAAGAACACAAAAAACAAGTGTGACTTATGTTATAAAACACATGAACGTGATTGTTGAAAATTATAATACATTTAACCTTTACAATTCACTCAACTAATTTGTTCTTCCACTGAATAATTATAATAATGACATAACACTAGGCTTAAATCTGGAGTTTATCTTATTGCATTATAATAGTTATATTTGTCATAAGACCGTAATATTAAGTTTATTTTATTCTAAAACACTAAGTTGTTTATTAGGTCCCTTTGAGTTTTCCGAGCAGAATATTTCTTATGTTCTAGCTGGTCTGACGAATTCTAATACTGAACGAAAAGAATCGGCGGCAATGGATATTGAGAAAATAATGTGACTGAAATACCATTATACACTCTTCAGCTTCATAAAAGCGTAATTAACTGAATAAATAGAGCAGTATCTAAAAATAGCGTGCTTGAAATACTGTTATACACTCTTCTGCTATGGAAAGTCCTAAAGGACTAAATAATAAAGTAGTCTTTAAAAATACAGTAAGCCTAATATCAATGTCTTACGACAAAAGGAATTGATTACGATCGCACTTCACCAACAAAAGGTGTTCGCATTATAATAGTTGTGAATGCATTTATTTTTAGTTTTTGAAGCAGCATTTTATTTCTAGAATGAGACACACCGAATAGCAATAAGTGTTTCGAAAAGTTACCAGTAATCAGCCTATCAAACTAAACATTAAACATGCGATTAACTGATGTTTTACTAACTGATTAAGACAAGTTTGGATAATCAGCTTTTAAGACAGGTGAGAGGTTTCCGCTGTTATGTATGAACGAACATAACCCGAACATGTTTGGTTACTTATTTTTTCATTTGAAGAAATCATCAGTATTGATATTTAAAACAAGAAATAAAACATTACAATGTAATTCTCAATGACGAAATTATTATAATTCAATATTTTAATGAAACAAAACATGCAAGCAATTAAATACATTTTAGCGATAAATGCTTGGATTTAAAATTCCACAGAAGTTTAAAAAGTATAATAAATGAAAATTAGAATATAGTATTAGAAGACATTAGTTTTAAATGAAGTAAAACAAGATACTTTCTGTTGTATGAAAAATTATTCCATTTTAATCACCAAAAACAACAAAAAATATTTAGAGAAACTAAGTACCTTTCTCTGTATTAAAGGTTTGTTCCAAACAATTTATCAGAAAGCACGAAAAGATGGAGAAAACAAAAAAATTAAGTTAGTTACTGAAGAACTAAGGACTTAATTATTATTAACAAATTGATCTATCTGTTTATCTATTTTTATTCGTTCTGAATATCCTTTAACCTATCTTCATTTCCTGTTTTCGTTACTGTATTTTTTTCAAACATAGAATAATGTTGAAATGACCTGGTTTTATTTTTTTGTTATTCTAACCTTAATAGATTATCTTAAATAAATTCAAGTAAAGTGATTGCAGTAATTAAATAAACTTTAATACCATTAAGCCTAAACAAGAAAAAAATTATTGATTTGCAAAAATAATGAAACATTCCAGTATTTATATTTATGGCAAAGTTATCATTGAACGTCCTTAATTTTCAACTGACGAAAGGTGACCATTCAGCAGCATTTTTCCACCCACAGTACACGCTAAGAGATTGATTTCCACTCTTACAATGCATCTCCAGTTTAAAGCGCGAGGAAAATTTTGTGGTATCATGCGGATTCGAATCTTTCTCAACAGCTCTAAAATCCAAAGCTAACTTATTCATAAAAATATAAAATGTCATTTTTTAAAAAAATACAAATGAAATTCGATGCTGTAAAATTTAGTTTACAAATGATAGATATTTCAACTTTAATTAAAATAACTATATTTGTATTTCATTGGTTCTGTTTATGGAAACATTTATTTCATTTGAAAATAACATTTTTCATTCTGACTTTAATCCACTGTGAGATATCGTATTAATAACTCTAAATGTTCATCATATTTTATAAACGTAATTTAATATCACCATGCAGACTCCCAGATACACTACTGTATACGGTGGGTATAGAACAGATATCCCATTGTGTAGCTTATGCTTTATTCCAAATAAGAACAAAACACACACACAATAAAATATCATTGTGAATTGCTTTATATTCTAGAGCTGTTGTTGAAATTTTAAATTTTGTTATTAATTTCAATTTTACTTTCATTATAAAATGTAAGTTAATAATTTATCTTAAAATATTGGTTTAACTATAATCTGAACTACTCATTTGACAAGAGGAACATAAACTTGAAGTGCAGTTAACACTGAAGTACTGTCTCTGAAAACATGGAGTGAAAAACGTATCGTTTACTTTATTGTTTTATATCTATTTTTCTAGATTTATTTAAAACATTTGAAATGAAATTATATATATGTTCATGCATATTCTACTGTTTGTAAAAACTGGTACATTAGTTCTTTGCATCAGCTACTCATATTCTTGACATAATAAGATCGTTTTTAAATGTAAAATCGGTACAGATATAATGCTAACTGAAATTTAGATTGCTTCCATATTTCTAATATCTTAATAACAGTTACTAAAATTACTTGTAATGTTTTATATGAATCTCCTTCCACACTTGTTATACGTTGACGAAGATCACAGATAATCACGAAACTGAAATAATCATTAAGGATGAATTTTCAGTGAAAAACGAATGAAGTTAGAAAAACGTTTCGGTTTAAATCTCCAAATCTTTAATGAAGAAAAGAAAACGATTATCGAAACTTCGTCCTCTTATTACGTTAATTGAGCAATGCCAGTGAAGATTTTCTAACAAATTTCATCAAAACATTGACATCTTCTTGAGGAATTCACAAAAGAGATCTGTTAATTACATACTCAATTGCTCCTTGAAAGGTTCTCTAAAGAATATTGCTGATTACACTTTATTTGCATTCAATTATTCTTTTCTCCATGAACATCGAAATAGTACTGATGAAGATTCATTTTTTTACAACTTATAATGGTCTGTTTACTGAATATTCATCCTTAATTGCTAAATAATAATAATATATTTCAAATAAACTACCGTAAAATCCGTAACCAGACGTTTTTATTTGTACTAATTTCATGTTTTGACGGCAATACAAGCATGTGTAGAAAGTGAATCTAAGTACAATTACAATCCATTACAAATAAATAACAACATGACACACGTTATTTAAAATCATTTATAAAGAGAAATGAGTTTTGTTTGCTAACTGCGAGATACAAACCTGCCGTTATCTCTGCCCACTCCCCATACTCGTATTGTTTGGATGGGCTGAATATTTAGAACGGTTAGGTCGTGAGGATTGATTAAACGAAGACAGTAATCATCCAGATCCATGTACAGATCTTTTCCCTGAAAAATGTTAGAAGTTATCACGAAATTGAATATTTTTATTTTAGGCCTCATCTAATTTAGAAACTGAATAAAATTATCAAATCTCATAAAAGGAGCTACTAATGAAAGTGTTCTGCACTCTTATATTCTCGAGAGTATCGAAAACCTAGAATTAGAAAGTTTGTTTTCATGAAATTTGCTATTGGAACACTTGTTCCTTCTAGGCAACACGTATATAAATGTTTTCCCCTTCGTGTGGCATGTTTCTTCTGAACAACAGTATCTTCTTCATCGAAGTAAAATAATTACATCATTGGGTTTTTGTTTATGACAAAAAACATCCCCTAAATCTTTACTGATTTGTACTTACTAGAATAAAAAATAATTTAGTCATTAAATAGCTCACGTTGATAAAATAGAATCAAATTATGTACAAATTAAACTTCTCAAACTTTAGTTTTAATTGTTAAATGTTTATGGCTTTTACTCACACGAGAAAGAATCTTGGTGAGAAAAAAAAAATAGTTAAACACTCAAGTCGTGTTCTAGGAACCCTTGTAAATATTGGGTCATTCTGAATAAACCATTATTATTTCTTTCTTCTATCCATAGAAAATACAACTGCCACGTTGTAAAACGTTCAGGTACAGGACTGTTTTTGATAATTCACATATTTAAATGCCATTGAAAGAAATTTACACAAACACTATTCTTATAAAACGTTTATAGGAAATAAAAGAAACAACTAAAAATGCATATACATGACAAATGTAAGTCAAGAGCTTATCAATCAGGCTGTGTGAAACATACATAGTTGGCAAATATTTCGGAAATGAAATCTAAATGTTTGTTGCAGAATGAGATGAGAAGATATAACGTTTAGTTATTTTCGTATAATTCCAGCTACTGACGCACATCCTATTAAACACATTTTCATGTAAAAACTTACATCTCCCCACCGCCCAATGGCATCCAAAATGTCATTCCGTCCAAGACTCAAATCAACAATACATTTATTCACAGCTTTGCTGCTTTTCTCGGGAGTTAGGTCTTCTTCTGCTATTTCTGCCCATCCAAGAGATCGTACTGCAAACCTAATGGGCTTCTGAAATATTATTAATAAACTGTATTTTTGACGACTTGGATATCACTTCTTTTGGATCTGTGAGTATAAATACATGTGTCTTTATTGGATTACTTGAAAACGTAAAAAACACACACCACAAAACAAACTAATTCCAAACTGTTATACATAATATACAGGGGCGTAGATCCTGGGTATGGGGGGATACATCCCCCTTCATTTTAGGTGGGGAATATGGTGCATACAATCATTCCCCCTACAGTTTAGTCTGTTGAATTGTTTTATTGCATTACAGGCCTACAAATTGTGTTTGTTCTTGTGATTCTCGTGTTCTTACCAATTGAATTACATAATTAGGCCTAGATGTAGGCTTTTACAGTAGCCGAAATGTACATCTTTAATATAGGTGTGCTTCTAAGCTTTTCGATCTAAACGATAGTTCGTAAGTATCAGTCAGTAGGCCTAAGTATACATGCAAGGCTTGCAAGCACTATCACAGAATCTACCTACATCTTGTATGTAGTGTAAGATTAAGTTAAATTTTCATCACAACAGATTGAACAGAGCATGAAATTTGAAAATATTTCTCCCAAGCGTAAACTCCTGTGATCTAGATCTGACAGGTCATTTGTAGCTTGTAGCTGCATCAATCTTATGTGTATATTGTGCGGTTTTCCAACGCCATTTGTTCTTATGCATGTCTAGCCGGTTTTATTGTCGAACGCCCCACTCTCCTTAGCTGCCGAATCCGCTGACCATAGTGTGCGTTTAATGCACATTTGACGACAGGTTCAGGCCGCTCGGATCCAGACGCGCCCTACATCACCCCCCTCCGCTCCCTTTAGTCTGAGCCTCGATTTTACAACAGGGCTCATTAGACCCGTGTTTGTGGCCCTCATTAATCCATGAAATTTCACATTATCACCCCCTCCAATAAAGTGTTGGTGCTTTATGGTAAAAGAACAATATATTCTCTTATCATAGATAGTAAAAATATTGTATTTTATTGTATAATTAGAACACAAAATAAGCAATTTCAATGGCCTGAAGCCTCTACTCGAATTGTATTGCTAGTTTTTTTCAGGTGTTTTTATTTATTAGACGTGCTTATAGTCATTATATCACAACGTGTTTGCCTTTTGATGAGCTTTTAACAGGAATATAATATATTTGTGATTGTTTAGGTATTTATCGAGAAACTTGCAATTACTTGTGTTGTAACTAGCATACATTATTGTCCCAGCGATGTCCAGGCGGTCAGTCGGCTCGGTAGTCACTGTGAGGTTCGCGCGTTTGACTTACATACATTGTACAGTTCAGTCCTACTTCCATTCTGTTCTATCGTCGTCCGTTGTACGTTAGAGTTTTTCAATAAAGACTGTACTTTAGGTTGTTGAGTCATCTGGGAAACAGATTCCAATTATGACAAGCAAGCGTCTGAAACTTTCCGATATTAGACATTTCTGCAAGCCAGTTACTAGTACTACAAGTAACAGTGGAGATGCAGATAATCCAACAATCTCAAGCAAAGGAATAGAAACTTGCCATACAGAAGAAATACTATGTTCATCGGAGAACGAGTCTGGAAATGCTTGTGCAACTATTGCACATCATGAACCACCAGATAGTTGTGAAACAAGTCTGTGCAGTAATGAAAAATCTGACACTCCACAGATACAGTGTGGAAAGCCATATCATCCAGACGCACTACTAATACCACGACAGAAAGCAAAATTTCAAAATATCAACTTCCAGAGCAAGTGGTTTGATGAGTTCCCATGGCTGCACTTCGACAATCAGATTCAAAAAGTCATACGCTTTCATTGTGCCAAAGCGGAAATAGAGGCATTTTTACAGGAAAATTGGAGAGGCCAGTGGAGTATACTTTAATATCCACCGGTTTTTGCAACTGGAAAAAGGCAAAACAGAAATTCAACGAACACCAATTCTCCTCTCAGCACAGATTTGCTATATCTCCAGAAGGTTCACTTGATGTAACTCCAGTGACTGTCCAGCTATATGATGAAAAAAAGAAGCAGCAGGAAGAATGCAAAAGAAGTCTAGCAAAAATATTCAGAAGTTTACGTTTCTTACTGCGTCAAGGTTTAGCATTACGTGGACGTACTGATACGGAGAGGAACTTCCTCCAGTTAATGAAGCTCCTGGAAGAGGAAGATCCTGAATTGACATCCTACTTATCAAAGAAAACCACATTCACATCACCCCAGGCTCAGAATGAAATAATGGAGATGTTCAGCCATCAAATACTGAGGAATGTAGCACACGAAGTGCAGCAAAGTAAAATCTTTGCATTAATGGTTTATGTCACTCAAGATGTTACAGGTGCCGAACAGGAAGCAATTTGTGTACGATACGCAGATGAGAACCTTGACGTCCATGAGACATTTCTTGGTTTGTACAGTGTTTCCAATACAACTGGTGAAACTATATCCTCGACTATACTTGATGTACTGACTAGACTCAATTTACCACTGTCAGGATTAAGAGCACAAACTTATGATGGCGCCGCTAACATGAGTGGTGCGTATAATGGATGCCAGGCAAAAATAAAAGAAAAGCAACCGTCAGCTTTGTTTTTCACTGCGGAGCACACAAGGCTAATTTAATGATGCAACATGCAGTTGAAGTTTTTGAATGTGTTCAAGATTCTATCCAGTGGGTACATGAACTTAGTGTCTTGCTTCAGAGGTCAGGCAAATACAGGACAATCTTTGAAAATATTGGTCCAGTTAAATACATCCGCCCACTGTGTACATCCAAGACGCTGGTTGTGCCGCCTATCTCCAATTACATGTGCTACTGATCACTACAGTGACATTGTTGATTATTTGTCTGAATTAGCAAATGAAAAATCAGATGTAGCAGTGAAAGCACGAGGTCTGCTGGACAGATTTGACAAAGGAAAGACAGTTTTAGGATTGTTGATGGCTCAGCATCCATTAGCTGCATTAGAGGAACTAAACCGTGCATTCCAAGCAAAATCAGCGAGAGTATCTGGCATGATTGAAGCATCTGCAATGACAGTTGAGCAATTGCGGGTATTGCGAACAGAGGAAAATTATAACAAGATATTTGATGAAACTGAGAAAAAGGTAATTTCCTAGATCTGATGTCTATTGAACTACCACGTGACCCCCCAGAAGGATCACAGGTGATGGCTCAGCACACCATTCTGCAACAGCTGGAGATTACTACAGAAGCCAATATTTTGAATTTGTGGACACAGTCATAGAACATCTGACCACTAGATTCAATGCAGACAACAATGACTTGAGGCAATATCTGGCACTTGAGAATATGATCACATCTGGCAAGATTGACAACTTCTATCCAGAAATCTCTGCACAACTGCTCGAGTTTCAGTTGCCCATGTTCAAAGGAACAACAAAAGCAGCATCTCTGAAAGGTGCGAAGGATGCTTACTGTAAAATGCATGAAACAAGCCAGCAGATGTTTAGTGAAGTGTTTCTTCTCATGAAAATTTTGCTTGTATGTCCAGTATCCAGCTGTGAATGTGAACGCAGCTTTTCTGCATTAAGGCGGTTGAAGACATGGTTAAGGTCAACTATGTCTCAGTGACGCCTCAACCATGTGGCAGTTTGTCACACTTACAAAGATGAGGTCGACAAGATAAATATAGAAGAGCTTATGAAAGAATTCATAAACAGATCATCACAAAGGAGGTCTACGTTTGAGAACATGTAGACTAGAGGACTAAATGAATCTTACTTCAATGAAAAGTATGAATAATTATGTGCTACATTGTATTGATGTGTAATTTTCAAGAGTTCGCAAAGACATTTTAATTATTTTTATCAAACAACATGAACAGTTTTTCAGTAGATACAAACTTATCAAGAGTAATTACTAATTCTATTAATATTTGAAAACGTAGCTCATGCAATGAAAGTTATTAGTAACCTTGTCAAGTATAATGGCCATCTTTTATACTGTGCACTGTGCAGGAATAAATTCATGTGACATTTAATTTGTCACATTTGTGACAAATTTGTCTTTATTTTATTAACATTTTGAAAACTGTTCACAACACCTCACTTATACAAACCTGCATGGAAACCTTGAAGTATCGTGGCAACAAGGTTACTCTGTGACTGCATGTTTACAGCTTTCAGGTTCACGTAATCAGAGATTACCAATTTGCGAATTGAACAGTCCACATAAGTGGTTGCAAAAATCATCCCCCCCTCATCGGGTGTAAAATATCTACGCCCCTGATAATATATATGTATATCACGTATCTATAAGTATTATACAGTTTTTACTAATGATTTTACTTTAGAAGTGTCATTTGGGTTTATAACAGTAAAATAATTAGAATATATTTGAACCAGATAAATGAAATTTACATAATGTAAAATTTCTAAAAGCTACGCGTCGCTTTACTGCTTAACCCTGATCTTCAGAGCATTTAAGCAACGTAACTGAAATCTAAGAAAAAAATATTAAAAAGGTAAAACACATTTCAGATAGACTGCATTTGGTTTATTACCTAGACTTGAGTTTTAGATAAGACCGTTTTTCAATCTGGGTAAAACAACATAGTGGTATAACATAGTAGAATTTTACTTTAAGTTATTTTAATTACTTATGATATGCTCAAAGTTAATACTAAATGTCCTACCTTATCGGGCGTTAGGCTACATGAACGCTGAGGGTAGCTTCGTCTCCTAGAATTTTGTGAATACATAGTTGTTAATTTACTTATAAACTTAAGATATAATTAATTAGTCTGGAATTACGAATTGGGTGTATATCGTGGAATACATAAAATAGTCATTGTGTCTTATTAAAAATTTTACAGTAAAAATAGGTCCCTGACGAGTTAGTCGTAAAATTACGGGCTTACTACGTAAAATCCACGCTTAATTTCCTACGGTGATACAATGGCATCAATAATGAAAACTGCGATACCAAATTTCCTATCGAAATTCGTACGACGTCAGGTGCGTTAGAGAACCAGATGGTTATGAAGTGTGAACAGAAATTATATTAAACATAAAAATCTCAATGTTTTGTAGATATTTTTTCATAAAAACAAAATTAATCAGCATTAAATATGAATATTTCATCTATCAAAAGAAAAAGACAATATCTTGATGATATTTCTTTCAAAAATTATTTTACATATTGTTGAACACCTCAATGACCGAAAGAAGAAACAACGATACAAAACCAATAACTGGATGATTTTGTGTCATTATTACCAGACATTCTGAAGGAAACTAATATTGTAAACATTAAAATTATCAGATAAAACAAATCGTTAACTTGGTATTATCTGAGTTTACTTGTATCTTACGGATCGGAAGATTTTCCCTGAACAGTATTTCACTACAAACAATGCTCTCGCGCGTACATTTTCTGTTTTGGATGAAAGATTCATGAGTAAGATATTACGTTTTATTTGTTTTGTTTAATTTTGCGTGCGGTTATATTTCATATGATACTGTGATAATAAAAAAAATCAAACAAGTTTGTATGAATACACGTATTATATGGATTTAAAGCATAAAAAGGACGACACAAGTTTTTTCTTTTTTTCACTGAAAACAGCATTGGAATATGAAGAAAGTGAAAATAGCTGTTAAAATAGCATTATAAAACAATAAGGATAATGCACCTAAGCCATAAAAATTATGAGGCAAATAAGAACGAATAAATGAAATGTAGAAAGAAAAGAGTAGAAAATAAAACAATCTCTGAGAAAAGTAGCAGAAATAAGAGCAAAAGAAAACACAGAAGAAGACATAAGTGAAATTCGAGAATTTTAAGCGATAGAAACATTCGAATAACCTACGAAAAACAGAAACCGGAGTGCTTTAATAAAATAAAACGAATTGGAGGATTTAAAGGAAACAAAATCAGGATGGAAGAAGGGAAAAAAATTTAACCATTGAGGTAAAACTGAAATCAGAAACGAGAATTCCGGCAAAATTAATAAGACGTATATAGTCATCAGCACAGACTGATAGAGCAGTAAATTATAAAAAATGGTGGAATATAATAAATTAGAAATAAGCATGATAATATAAAGAGTTCAAAGAGATAAAAATTTTAAACTACTAACTGATGGGGAAAAAAAGCAGAAAAGTTATTCAGGAACTTTATAGTGATGGTCGTGAAATGTGTGCAACGGATTATTAGTATCACAAAGGAGACAAGCAGAAAATAGACAAAAATACCAAACTGAGAAGGAAAATAAAAATGTGAGGTGGAGAAAAAGTTATAGAGAAGCCTAGAATATAGTGAAAACTCTCAAGTAAGTTTCACATAAAGAGAACAACAAAAGCCTTTGAACCAAAGCAGCACGAGCGACATAAGAATAACTACAGAAGGGTACTGGGTAAGATTAATGCATACTTCAACTGGTTTTCTTGCCGTCGAGTGAGTCCTGAGATATTTTCCTCTTCGCAAACTTTACCGGTAGGTGGAGATGAAGTTGCTAGACTTGATAACTGTGGAAAAAAAATACACTGTTGAAACTGACAATAATGATGTCTTGAGCTAGGTGAATGTGAAAATTTTCTTCCCACATATGGCATCATTCTTTGAACTATCCATGATGCTCAGGAAGTAAAACTGAGCATGATAAAAGTTAATTACAATTATTATGGTAAAAAACGTATTGGACTGGACATATTTTAGCTGATGTTTATACGCTTTTTTGATTGCTTTCCTATAGAAACGTTTTCCGCAGGCAAGTTTTAACGTCCCCGTTAGTACAGCGGTAAGTCTACGGATTTACATGCTAAAATTACTAGCTCGATTCCCTTCGGTGGGCTCAGCAGATAGCCGGATGTGGCTTTGCTATAAAAAACTTACAAAGCACGATTTTTAATTAATATTTTTACTATTAAATGGATAGTAATTTTAACAAAACAAATAGAATCTTATGACATATGTAATCAAGTGCAAAATGAAACAGATTTAAATGACTTCACAAACACGAAGAATAAACCACAATTTCTATAGTAAATGTACATATACTTTCAGAATATAACTTCTTTATTTCTTATTATTTCATATACGACTTCTTGGGGAGTTATTTGTCTCACATACGTATTACTGAAAGTGACAAATAACTCCTGAGCAGGGAGTGATACAAAGATAGAAAGGTTGGGGTCAAGAAGTGCAGTGAACTCAGTCCTGGATCCACGAGGCCCAAAACATACATGTGTGCGTGCGTGTGTGAGCACACACACATGTTGTGGATATAAGATACAGGACTTACGAAATGACAAGCTTACGCTCGATCCAATCATATTTGAGCTAAGTCTTCCCAAAGCTGTGTTTCAATAGTAATTGTTCCAACCACATGATGTGAAACCATAAAGGGTGGCAACCAAGACTGGCATATAGATCAGCACAAAAGCATTTTGTGCTAATCGTTGTAACATTTCCATAGTATTCGGAGCTGCACAGGTTGGAAGAAGTGACTGATAGATGGGCTTACAGTTACATGAAAGCGTAATGTTCCATGCTGTAACACTTCCAAAGGAAATACACCATTAATTTTTTATACTAGTGCGTGCCATTAGATATCATAAGAATTATTGTACATTCAGTATGTTGCAATACCTTTTTGGTTAAGATTATGTTACAAATTTACTATAATACATGTATTGCTATTATCATACATTTACCGAATTACATTGAAAAACGTTATTTTGCTAAGAGTTTAAGCTGATATATCATTAAAAGAAAAATAGAATGCTTACGTTGGTATTTTTTATTTTATCGTTTTTTCGGTGTGCTGCCGGTTATTAAGTACTACTGTCTTGTATTTACGTGATGTTTCAGTTTATTTTTTCCAACCTTTGGTGCCACAAACTCTCGAAATCACTTCTTGAAATCCACTGAAAGACACAATAGTTGCGCCCTCTATTCGTGAAGACACGAAAACGCGAAATAATGAGTACAAGGAAATTACGCTCTGGAGATAAAGGTCATACACATATTTACGATAAAAATTATGTCCAGTAAAAAAACTCCAGTTCGTGTTAACAAATCGAGAAAACAGAGTAAACCAATTTTGCTTCCAAAAACCGTTTATGTTTGAGACCTCTTGAATCAACTTGGTCTTAACTGTGTTTCCATGTTTAAACCAAATATAAATTCGAAAGAGAAACTGATATTAGTATGTTAAGAGAAACGTAGTTCATTTATAAATATATGAAATAGTTTATTTTAATATCTGGATTTTCTTATACGACATCTTCATTTGTATCATTATTTTCAGAAACATTAAATTTCTTTATTAACTTAGTTTTATGGAAATTAAGAAAAAGAAAAGAATAAAGCTTACAGGGTTCCATACTGACTCCAGACCAACAGACGATCGTTTAGATTGGATGGTATAGTTGACCATTGGAGGTACTGTTGGGGGTGGTGGCTGTCTCTGTATACTTCCACTACTGATGTGCCAGTAATATGGACCACTTTCATCTGGTAATAACAATGTTAACTTCTGAAGTTACACGCATGAGTAGAATGAATTTAAAAACAAAACAGTAACAAGAATTTCGTCTGAAATAAATAATTTATTGCTCGCCAATCACAGATGGTCTTGTCCAGGTCATGGCGTTTGTAACAAGTTTTCAAACATAATTCTCTTTACAAAACTAGAATACTCTTTAAAAACATTTTTATAAAGGTATTTTTACTATGTGAAATAGCTTTGAAGTACTGCAGAGAAAGATTTTGTTTTTTTACATTACAGCGATTCGCTGACCGTTAGGTTACGCAGTTTTACTGTATATTATTTTTCATTCGAGATCAAAATCTAGTGAAGTGATTTACTTGAAACAACCCACCTTCATGTCTTTCCCAGCCGGGGGGCAACAGATCATCTTTATAACATGTGTTAGGACTATCTGCCTTTTGAGTACTATCAGTAGAAGATACTTTTTGTTCTTCTGAAGGATGTTCGGGTGAGGGAACAGATTGTCTCTTCCAATTCGTAGAAACTGAATCTTTTTTTACAACATTCTCTACTGTTGGAACACATTTGTTTGCTTCGTTATGGTGTTGTTGTAATGTTTTTGTGGATTGATCTGCCGCGTGATTACTGAAAAAAAGAACGAAAATCTACTTTAAATTTAACGTTTACTCACCTGACCACTTGTGTGCTTATTGATCTATTTTATGCAGTTCATATGAACTGAATAAAATGAAATGTTAGTTTGTACAAGTTAAAGATTAAATCTGTAATGGAAAATTCATTGAAATTAGGGTAACGAAATTCAGTAAAATTTAATATTTGTGACATGGATTACTCGTGTAATAAAAAAACAATTTTAATTACATGGAAAATAAAAAGGTAACAAAGTAAGGATAACTCTTAACAGAGTTATCAGACGTTAAATGAATACAATGCAGCATAGATTAGTAATCTCATGGAGCACTCATATTTAAACACTAAAAAACAATGTACTTTTCCGAGATATATAACAAAATAGTTTTTCTCACAACTTCAGTCGTGAATTAATTTTATTATATGAACAACGAGTTGTTTCTCGTTAATACAAACGCTTGGCCTGGTGGTGAGGACACTCGACGTGCAGTTTGTGGGTCGGAGTTCGAATCCCACCAGCGAATAAGCTCGCCCTTTCAGCCAAGGGGATGCATAATGTAGCGAACAATTCCACATTACGTTACATTATGCATCCCCTTGGCTGAAAGGGCGAGCTTATTTCGCTAGTAAATAGTGACCTAAAAGTTGGCGATGAGTGTTGTTCACTAGCTGTCTTCCCTGTTGCTTATCACTTCTGAATTAAGGAGGCTAGTGCAGATAACCTTCAAGTAACGTAAACAGACGAAATAAACGGTTTAAACATGTTGTTTAATGAGGTCAAGTCGAAACAAGAAATCAAGTTGTGTTTGCGATATTTGAAATATTATCCTATCAGATTTTAAAACGAATATTATTACAAGAATACCAGTATTATTGTACAATGTTCGCATAGTTCATAAGAGCCAGTTTTCAAGCTAAACAGAAGCAATAAAAAATCGCAGTATAAAAGAATCATAATTATTGAATAAATATTCCAGCCTTTAAGACCATATCCAGTACACCAAATCCATGACTGTCTGGTTACATAAGTATCTTTTAGTTGATGTTTTATTTACCATATTTAGAAATATCTATTTAATAAATTAATATTTTTACATTATCGCTAGAAAGTACTGCCAGATTTTACTAATGTACCTTTAGATAAATTAGCCCAATATTCATAAAAATAACGACGTTTATTCTTTTCATTTAATCATGCATGAAGCTATTAAACCAAGAGATTTTCAAAGGTTTCAGTTATACAGCTTCCTTAACTGTTATTACTTCAGTACATGACAGGAAGACTAAAAATTTCATTCCTTATCTTAATTGTCTTCTCTTTACAAACGACATTGGACTAATAAATTTTTATATCAAACGTCCATGGCCAAACATGGCCTAATGATTACTATGCTCGGACTGTAACTCCGAAGGTTTAAGGTTCACGACCATCCTCATTTTGAGGTTGCTAATGCGCTTTTAAAGTTGTGACCAAATTCCATTATTTCTCCAGCCAGGCGCAGCCCAAGAGTTGGAGGGTGGATATCGTGGGCTAGCTGCCTGCCTTCCCTATCGTTTGTTAGTTTAGAATTAATAACGATTCTGCGCAGACATTCCTTTGTTTAGCAGCTAGTCAATAGCATAAATCTTGGGCTACTCTAAAGAAATAACGGGATTTGGCCATCACTTTTATAACGTGCCCACAGTCCCATATCAGCCCCAAAATGCAAAGCGCAATTTAATGATATGCGAGCCGTGAACTCACGGACTCACAATAACGTACACTAACCACACCTGTTCCTTATTCTGTAGCACTAACCCGTTTTGCTCTAAATAAATATTGAAAAAGGTTTCGAGGTTAGATTTTATGTAAAACATTTGGTAACGAAAAGAGAAATTCAGTTACACGTTTTGCCATTAAGCATCAACGAAAACTCCTATTATATTATTTAATATATTATATACATACACTGCTCGCCAAAATCTTAAGGCCAATGAACATAGAGAAAAAATATGCATTTTTCGTTGTTAGACTCAACCACTTATTTGAGTAGAAAATGTGAACACTATGAAATTAGCCTACATACTAGTTGGTTAAAAGTTTAAGACCATACTGAAATGAAGCGTTAATCTGTAAACACTCAACGAAACTTAGTCATTTGTGTCCAAGCATAAGCGTTGTCAACATCTCCTACTGACATCTTCTGTGTTACATTGGGTAAGAACATGGCAAAGGCTAAAAAGTTGACAGAGTTTGAACGTGGCGGAATTTTCAAGCTGCAAAAGCAAGGTTTCTCTCAACGAGTCATCACTGGTGAGATCGGGCGTAGTAAAACTGCTGTTGCAAATTTCTGAAAAGACTCTGAGGGGTACGGAACGAGAATTTCAAGTGGTCGGCCCAAGAACAATAAGACGGCATCTACGAGAGAAAGGCTTTAAAAACCGTAAATGTCTTTAAAGGTCATACCTTCTTCCACACCATGAAACAGCTCGGTTAAACTTTGCTGAGTAGCACCAAACATGGGACGTAGAAAAGTGGAAGAAGGTTTTATTCTCTGTTGAGAAAAAAATTTAACCTGGATGGTCCAGATGGCTTCCAACGTTACTGGCACGATAAGGATATCCCACCGGAGACATTTTCTACACGACACAGTGGAGGAGGTTCCATCATGATCTGGGGTGCTTTATCCTTCCATGGAACAATGGAGCTTCAGGTTGTACAGGGGTGTCAAACAGCAGCTGGCTACATTGGCATGTTGGAGAGAGCATCCTTATTGACTAAAGTCCCTCGCTTCTGTGGAAATGACTGAATCTTTTAGCAGGACAACGCTGCAATCCACAATGCCTGCAGGACAAAAGACCTTTTCATGGCGAATAACGTAATTCTTTGGGATCAACCAGCGTGTTCGCCCGCACTGAGCCCCATTGAAAATATTTGAGAATAGATGGCAAGGGAAATCTATAGAAACGGACGTCAATTCACAAATTCTTCGTGAAGTCATCTTCACCACTTGGAATAACATTCCAGCCAACCTTCTGCAAACGCTTATATCGACCATGTCAAAGTGAATGTTTGCAGTTGCTCGCAATGACGGCCGTGCAACTCACTACTGAAACCTCTTATTGGGTATTTCCTTCCCTGTTTAGGACTTCTTTTTGGTATGGTCTTAAACGTATGGTCTCAGCTAGTTAGTTAATTATCACCATTAGATTCCATCTAGGAATATAGGGCCGGAATCGCTTGCGGATTCTTCAACAAGTATTTAAGTGAGTAGGTTGTTAGCCCACTGCACCGAGCCGTCCCTAATTTAGCAGTGTAAGACTAGAGGGAAGGCAGCTAGTCATCACCACCCACCGACAACTTTTGGGCTACTCTTTTACCAACGAATAGTGGGATTGACCGTAACATTATAACGCCCCCACGGCTGGGAGGGCGAGCATGTTTGGCGCGACGCGGACGCGAACCCACGACCCTCGGATTACGAGTCGCACGCCTTACGCGCTTGGCCATACCAGGCCTTTTGACCAGCTAGTATTTAGGCTAATTTCGAAGTGTTCATATTTTCCCAATTAAATGCTAAAAAAAAATTTATTTTTATTTTCTCTTTTCTTATTTTCATCTTTCGAAACTCTACTCAAAAAAGTGGTTGAGTCTAACATCGAAAAATGCATATTTTTTTCTTTATGTTCATTGGCCTTAAGATTTTGGCCAGCAATGAATATATATATACAATTTATCGATGATAAAAACACGTAGAAATAATTTTTTAGTGGAGTACTTTAAATATTCGAAAAGATTCTTTCCTTTGTTTGATAAGTTGACGTGTCCCAACAATTTAGTTTGATATAATTATTTTATTACTTTCGCGACTTAATTCTCCGAACTTTCACGTGTCACCCGTACACTGCCATTTCCATACTTTTTTATTTTATTACTTTCGCGACTTACCTCTCAGAACTTTTAGGTGTCGTCTGCATTGCCATGAGTTTTTTATTTTATTTCTTTCGCGACTTACCTCTCAGAACTTTCAGGTGTCATCTGTATACTGCCATTGCCATGAGTTTGTTATTTTATTACTTTCGCGTCTTACCTCTCAGAACTTTCATGCGTTGTCTGTATACTACCATTGCCATGAGTTTTTTATTTTATTACTTTCGCGACTTACCTCTCAGAACTTTCATGTGTTGTCTGTATACTACCATTGCCATGAGTTTGTTATTTTATTACTTTCGCGTCTTACCTCTCAGAACTTTCATGTGTTGTCTGTATACTACCATTGCCATGAGTTTTTTATTTTATTACTTTCGCGACTTACCTCTCAGAACTTTCAGGTGTCGTCTGTATACTGCCATTGCCATGAATTTCTTTCCATTCCTCTTCCTCTGCTTTTTGATTAATCTCCTGTTGTTGTCTAACAGCAGCTTCCAGACTCAGGTAATACTCCAAAAGACCGTTTCTTTCCTTGGTAGTTGTATTGTCATTTGAGTCTTTTCTTACGACACTGTTAATTTGGGACTCCAAACAAGTTTGTGTTGTATCAGCAGTATTGCACCTATGTTTGTAAATTGAGTATTGATAAAGCTTCTAAACATTTGTTTGAACTAAGTAATTAATGTCGTTCATACAGCCATATTTCATTCTACACTCATTATTTTTACCATTTTTATTGTGAATTGATATAATAATGATTTCATGGAAACAAAATAAATTATTATCAATGCCATGAGACGACACTGGATATAATTTATATAACATAAAGACGACACTGGACATAATTTATATAACATGAAGACGACACTGGATATAATTTATATAACATAAAGACGACACTGGACATAATTTATATAACATGAAGACGACACTGGATATAATTTATATAACATGAAGACAACACTGGATATAATTTATATAACATAAAGACGACACTGGATATAGTTTATATAACATGAAGACGACACTGGACATAATTTATATGACATGAATACTTTAACAACAACAACAAACAAACTTAAAATAATTCACAATTTAATAATTAGAGTAAAATTTTAGACATTTGCTTATATACCTAAACATCTTCCTTTTATTAAATTATCCATTTGTTAAAAGCAGTGCTGGTTTAACCAAGCGTGGGGCTCCAACTCTTTTTATATTACTTTTAAATTGTAACCTTTATCAACCGTCCAATTTATAAGAAAACTCACCTTTGTGAAAATTAACAAGTTGAATCTGATAAAAACAATTAACCAAATGTTAAACAACTAAAAAACGCATCGCATTAGGCTTCCGCATTGTTGAATCGGGATAGGACATTTTTATGAAATGGTAAAACTATTTAAATTTAATCAAAATAATGAAACTTGACCACCATATAGAAACGTAAAACTACAAACATTATATATTTTTAATATATGTAGCTTGACTGTTATAAAACTAGATTAAAACTTATTTTTGGTGATGGCGTTAAATAAAGACACTCACGTTAGATTGTTCACAAAGAAAAATGAATAATTCCTACTTTAATAATTATTCATTAAATTGCACTCTAAGTCGTCTATTTCAACGTATAAGTTAACATATTCAGTAATCCATGTTTAAAGTTTTGGTTTCCTACAGTTGCTAAGCTTAATGCTTAGTTTGTAAGTCCACTTATTCGTTCTTCGTTGTTGGTTTTCAATCACATTTTCACATATTTGCGCTCATCTGGCCATTAATCCACTTATCTGAGTAAAACAAAGTAAATACGTACTTGTTGTTGTCTCTCTCCGGGTTTGCCATGACTGTTTCCATTTGCCCAGAGGTAGAGTTCAAGTTGATATCCAAAGATTCTCCATCATTAGCCTCGCCACCGTTCCTTACCGCACCCAACTTTTCGAACAAGCGCTCATCCAAGCCAATTGGGTTGAAAGTTGGTTCCGGGTTACTGTTTATGTCCGCTGGGTTTAGGTGGTAGTTGGGGTTGGCGAAACTTAAGACTTCGTTATCTACCAAATATATTCAGGGTTAAATTATAATAATTGAAAAAAAAGTATTTAATTACTCATTTAGCAGTAAGTAAAAATAAGTTTATTATTCAGAAATAACGTGCTGTACCATGCATTATTATGGATTTACGATATTAGTACAATATTATTGTACAAGTACTATTAATATAGTATTCGGTTATCGTTAAGGTAAGAAGTATCGAAACTGAACCAAACACCGAGCTTAATTCTGGATCGGTAAAAATCATATATTTGTAGGTTTACAAACATAGAATTGGTTTGCTTTGAATTTCGCGCAAAGCTACACGAGGGCTATCTGCGCTAGCCATCCCTAACTTAGCAGTGTAAGACTAGAGGGAAGGCAGCTAGTCATTACCACCCACCGCCAATTTTTGGGCTACAGTTTTACCAACGAATAGTGGGATTGGCCGTCACTTTATAACGCCCCCACGGCTGAAAGGGCGAGAATGTTTGGTGTGATGGGGATTCGAACCCGTGATCCTCAGATTACGAATCGAGTGCCTTAACCATCTGGCCATGCCGGGCCGCAAACATAGGAAAATAACTCAAATAAATCCTATTTTGTGAGCAGTGAGCGATTTCAGAAATTCGAGGTTGAACCCATAAGCAGATATAAAGTTTCTAGGCTAGATACATTCGAAATATGTATTTTGATTTAACAACATCAGTCAGGCTGGATTTTAAATTTCTTGTTTTTCACAAAGCTTATGAAAACAAGTCTGAATATTGTTATGTGATTTTATCAGGCGAAAGTAGAACGATGTGAATTTCATCATAATGCTCTGCACACACGTAACAATATCGATAAATAAAACAAACGTACCTTGCTTAAAAACATTAACACCAGAATGTAGCGAGGTACTGAGATGTGTCATATAACGACATGAGTCATTGAGTTATGTATGCCATATCATGAAGTGAGAAACTGTACTGTGTCATGCAATAAGGTGAGACACTGAGGTGTGATATATAATAAAAAGTCGCACCAATATGTGCGATATAATAAAATAAGATTCTGAGATTATCATATAATGAAGTGTGACACAGAGATGTGCCATATAATATAGGTGAAACGCTTAGATGTGTCATCCAATGTAGTGAAACACTAAGATGTACCACATAATGTGGTGAGGAATTTAAATGTGCCATGTACTTCAAGAAAACATGTCATGTATCAAAAACAAATACCAAGAGCTGTCACAACAACACTGTGATACATTGAAATGTGTCGTATAATGCCTTGAAATATTGAAATATGCTCATAAAACGTAGTAAAACACTGAAATGCCATATAATATTAAAATTCAATCATTCAAACAATGATTTCATAAAACATTGAGATGTACCATATAAACTGGTGAAACACTGAGATGAACGATATAAACTGGTGAAACACTGGAATGTACCATATAACCTAATAAAACACTGACATTAACTATTTAAACTGGTGAAACACTTGGATGCACCATTCCTCAGTATAAAGCTATCGTGTTTCACGCCTTATAGTTCATTAATTTACTAGCTAATGACACTGACAGTCTTGGTGACTAATGGTAGCTTCTACTCACAATAAAAGTAAAGTTTGAAAATATCTTCGTATCATATCGCATTCTTTGCATCCTCTTCTATTGAATGAACCGTATGTTAAACATATTTTATTAGATGAACTCTACATAAAAAAAAAAAAAACTTTTATTGGTTGAACTGTGTACTAAATACCTTCTACTGGACGAACTCTACTTTAAACATCTTCTATTGGTTGAACTGTATATTAAACTAACTTTTACTTCATTAAACACATACCGTCTCCACATCGACAGCTATCGGCAAAACACAATGAGAAGGAATAATTCAACTACTGTTCATATTACCCTGTAATACAGTACTGTACAGCAGTTGTAGAAAGCAAGACTTACGTTAACTATAACAGACAGCTTTACCGGAGATCTTGTGTGTGAGGAGTTTACTTATTGGTAAAGTTGAGGGTTTATAACGACAAAAATCAAGTACCAATACTCCCAGTAGACACTGCGCAGATAGTTCATTGTGTAGTTTTGCGCTTAAACTTAAAAGAACAACTAAATAAACGACGCAAGTAATAAGCTTGAAAAATTAAATATGTTATTTAACTTTATGCTTCTAAGAATACAGGAAAACATGACTAGACTTGTTGTAAGTTATAGTGGTTTTATGTATATTACGTGATTGATGTTTTGGTTGTGGTTTACTTATATCGTGTAACTGAGTACTATACTAGATTTTGTATATTACATTTTCACGTCACTTGTCAAAACCTTTGTACACATTACTAACAGTTCCTATGGCTTCGAGAAAAGGCGATATACGTAAACAACATAAATTTTTTATGTACCTACTGTATCATTCATATATTACGTACAACTATCAAAGCTAATTTGATATACAAAAGTGACGTATACATTTGATATGCCTAATGTATCACATATTACATACAAATAGATATAGTAAAACAACTTTATTTATCTTAACAACAATATAAATATATATACATATATACACACTTGATGTATTTATTAATTCATTTTAAAGAAAATTGGGTTGTAAATAAAATTAAAACTGAAATAAAAATATATATTTTAGGATGAAAAGTTTAATAACAATATTTAAAATGAATTAAGTTACTATAGTTACAGACTGATTACAGAGATGGAATATTATAGGCTAGTTGCCGTGTTATCATATAGCATTGATTCATTAGATGTTAACCATGTTTAAGTGCAACGCATTTAAAAACATTATATGTACTTAATGCTGTTTTATTCAAAAGCACTCAAACAAGGATCATCCACAATACAATAAACTGTTAGAGAATACACTAGACGTTGGCTTACTCCTTTCATCTGGTATATCATTAATCTTTTTATACCTGGATATCGATCCAGTAGTCTGTGGGTGAATAAACTACTGACGAAATGATGTTCTTATTTTACAAACTAAAATATAGTGCTTAAAGTACAAAGCATGCATCACCTTGTATGGTTACCACTTGATTACTTTATAGTTAGGGCAGTCATTTGGTTGAAAAATCGACGACTGAAAGACTCTCCTGTCCTTTCTTTCCGAGGACACTCGGGATACATTTCTGTGTATGAGCTTCCCAAACAATCTTGCGCATAACTTCGGCGCGTCTTTGCGTCAGGTTGATATACACCAGTCTTTTAGAAGTGTGGTAAGGGAACTGTACTCCTAAAGAGCTCGTAAAATTAAGATAGGATGTGTTAACCTGGCTAAACATCTACCATTTACCTAGATTTCGTCAGAGTGATTTTTCGCGAGTTGCTGATGTAGTGGGTTTTCACTACTCCTAGATGGTAGCACTACCGACAAAAACATGGCGATTCAGGTTAGTTCAATCAATATGCTATGATTGAGAAAGTGATTTTGTTGTCGTCAATTGAGAAAGTACCGTTATCTAAGCTGGTAGACCTCTCTCTCACATGGTGTGTGAACTTTCAAGGTTCGAATCCAATTGAAGGTGGTACATCAAACTCAATATACCCACCCCAAAAAAAACAATAAAAAAACAACAAAATAAACAATAACAAATTTTTGTTGTGAAAATTTAAAGGTTTATTTTATTGGCACATATTCGAACCCGAGACCTGTCATAGCGAGTGTTTTACCTCACAGTTATTGCTAATAAAGCAACGTTTAACATCTTGGAATATCACTAAAGTAATGTAATGAACGCGACCTTTTGTAACATAAGAAACGTGACAGGAGATTAGTTGAGAAATTTATGTGACAATTACCGGGACCTAGTATTTAGTGTACTGGACTGTGGATCTGTTGGTCCATGATTCACATTCTATGGCTGCGGTAACAAGTCAGTTAGAGTAGCTCAAGGTTTGATGTGGGGTACTATTAATTTTTTACCTTCCTTCTGATCTATCATTTGAAAATTGGGGCTGACTAGCGTAAACAGCTTTTATACAGCCTTGCGCGAATTTCCGAAGGAGACAAAAAAACAAAACAAATTTAACTCAATTCCTTATGAAATAATTGTTGATTTGCATGTATTTGTAAGAAAGAGAATACAAAACCAAAACAAAACGTTAGAAAACAATTCAGGTTAGGTTTCGATCTGTAGTTGTTGTTTGAAGTTAGGCACAAAGCTTTTATCTATGCTTTTTCAACCATAGGTATCGAAACCCAGTTTTTATCGTTGTAACTCCTCATACATATGACTGTGCCATTGAAGGACATAATATTCTTAGAACTTGAGTATGAAGTTAATACCAACAACAACAACAATAAAATTCTGCCACTCTTTCGTGAATCTTTAATTTTGCACTCTTTACATTTATAAAACATTCAAGGTAAACACTCAATTGAGTACTACCAATTAGTTATACCTACACACATATATATATATTACATGTTAATATATATTAATATATATTAATTCATTTTACATATGAATATGATTTTTGAAATATCTGCATGGCTGATGTGTTGCCTTGTTTTCATTTCTTGATAAACTGTTTTTTTCCGATGTTAAGCATAAAGTTACACAAAGGACTATTTGTGCTTTGCAAAACACGGGTACAGAAACCTGCTTTTTAGCAGTACAAGTCCGCAGCCACATCGCTGTACCATTTGGGGGCGTTTGTAAACTGATTCATTCTCGAAAGTACGGTGGGGGTTTTATGCAGTATTCAGCTTTTATTAATTGAGCTTGGTTACGAAAGTCACAAGAAACACGAAAAAAAAAAAAACTGCTGCAGGTTTTCTGCCATTACCACGCAATTAACATAGTTCACTATTCTTATCAAGTTCCGTTCTTGTAAGCCATCACAGATTTTTCGACACTATTGTGTAATTAGCCTAGACCAAAAGTCCTATCACATTCCGTCCTTACAAGTCATCCCAGGTTGTATAACGTTACACTGATTTTGTTGTTGTTGTTAAGTACAAAGCTACACAATGGGCTATCTGTGTTGCGCTAATTACAGACGCCGAAACAAATTTTTAGTGTTATAAGCCTTCAAAGTACCAAAAAGTGACCAAAGTTCAAGAGTCCTGTTCTTATAAATGGTTACACGTTTCCCGACACCACCATGAAATTATAGTAGTTCGAGAATTCTGTAGAGTTTTATTTTAACAACTCGTACCAGGCTCTCCTCACATAATATCACATTATAAAATGTAGCTCTCCTCACATAATATCACATTATAAAATGTAGCTCTCCTCACATAATATCACATTATAAAATGTAGCTCTCCTCACATAATATTCCAACTTTTCAGATTTCTCGCAGTATCTCATCATACTTGGTGTCTCATATTATCATATATTTTCTTCGTGTCGTCTCTCCACCTTTTGTCTACCCTTTCATCTCTTCCATGTCGTTTCTTGTTACTCTGTTATCCTCCTTGTCTATCTTCTAACCTCTCTTCTTGATACATTGTTTTACTTTGGAATTACTGACAGGTTGCACAAGTGAAATGATTTATAATTTCTGATCTTGAACATGTATCTATATTTACCCAAAGTAGTCCAACCTGGTTCAGTTTTACCTTGCATTGTTTGTTCTCCTTCTTGAGGGTATTGCCTACGTATTTATGTTTATTAACTTTTTCGATTGCGTTTTTCTGAACTTTCAGTCCTTTGTTGTAGCAAAGTTTTTATGTTTTTGTTTCTCCTCCATGTTTGAGCTTTCTGCGTGTGAACTGTCGAGTTTATCTTTATTTTTAACATTTAATGACATAAGCATCACGTTGTCTGCAAATGTTTATATTTTAAGTGTACCGTTCTCTTCTAAGGCAAACCTTTACTGTCTAAATGTATCTTTATTTTCCAAGGTAAACCTTTATATTCTAAGTGTATCTTTATTTTATAAAACAAACCTTTATATTTTAAGTGTATCTTTATTTTTAAGGCAAATATTTATTGTCTAAATGTACCTTTAAAAACAGTCTGCGTGACATAGGATCTCCTTGTCTATTTCTATTTCTCCTTTTCCACCTCAAGCACACCTTTACTTAAAAGTATTCTGACTGTTTTTGAATGTATCGAGAAGCCTGTTACTTTCTAATCGTTCTTATTTTCTGTCTCCTATCGCCATACTACATTTATCAGCTGAAAGATACCTTCACAGTTATTTTAGTTACTGTTAGTCCTATCATATCGCAGTCAGTCTTCCAACTCCATTGGTTTATATACTTAAACCATAATTATCTTTTCTTTCGTTTGATACTCTTACTCTAGTAATTCTATTTAATTAATTTAGCAAAAAAGTACCATACGATTCACATCAAGTTTTGCTTCATTGTTGTTCGTTGAAATTAGAATAATTTGCCTTAATCTGAAGTACAGGTTCAAGAGTGTTGAACTGGAAGAACTGATACAACTGAAAAGCACAATTCTCGATTTATCATATTATCAATTTCAGTGTCTACCGTAAGCTAATGTGTTTTGTATTATAACTTAGAACATCAATACAAGATAACAAACTACGTAAGTGCTAGAGCTCTCTTGGCTTGACCTAACATCTTTGTCAACTTAAATATTATAAAAATGGGTGCATATGACACCAAATTCTGTTCGTGAGTGTTTTACAATCGACCTTACTGAACTGAGAATATCGAGTATAGTTTAAAGTTAGGGTTCCCGGCTACACTGTTCATGTGTTTTGTTATGTAAGTAGAACTTGGAGTTCTGTCACTCCCTAACAAGAACATAATGTATTCATCCTTTCGTCTTTGTTGTTGGTATTTTCAAGCTGTTCGTTTATGATCAGAGAGAAATAGTGTAATAGAGAAAGATAGAAAAGTTACAATGCAGATATATTTTAATTTGGGGATATTTCCCTCATAACGTTAGTAGTTTTTAATATTTTACATATGTTATGGTCATGCAGTTTCTTGGTTTTAATATAGAGTTTTGCTTCTGTCTTTATATTCCAGCAGGATAAAAGAAACGACCAAAGTACATGTATATAATTCAGCTACAGTTACAGTAGCAGAGAAAGATGGAGAAGTTACGATTCATGTATATATATATATATATACACACACACACACATACATACATATATATATATATATTAATTTGGGAGATATTTAATATTTTGGATATATATATATATATAGTACAAAAACATTCTTTTCAATATTTATTAAAAGTACTTTTTCTGATGTCTATAAAGCCCCCCCTTCCGTGGTACAGCGGTATATCTGCGCACTTACAGCGCTAGAAACCGGGTTTTAATACCCATGGAGGGCAGAGAGCAAATAGCACATTATGCAGCTTTATACTGATTCCAAACAAACAAACAGTTATACAAATTGTTCTTTGAGATTTGGAATTGATACTCTTAAAAACATACTGCAATGTTTTGTGTATTTTTAATCGATAACGCGCACTAGTCTGTAAGACATATGACAGAAATTCACACAGAGCTAATAACTAGACTTTATTAGAACGACCATTGTTGAATTAAAAGTCCATATAGTACCACTTTCTGAAACATTAATGTCTGGATATTGTATATAATAAAAAATTCCACAACTACTGAAACTTTGTTATACACTACTATAGTAAGGAACTCTTTATGGAAAACATTTATACATTAGTATAACCTACTTTAGTACATGGAGTGATTGGGTTACAATAACATTATACACTGTTATGAGTAATCTAGGTAAAGTTCACACTTTTATGATCCTTTATTAAACTGGAGTATGTTACTTTGTTATTTCAACCGGTTGATTTACATATATTCGCTAATATAAAAACACTATAGCCCTATAGTATTATTCAGGACGGGCGTGGCCAGGTAGTGAGTATGCGCGGATTATGAAATAGTGGATTTGTGGTTCGCAAATTGATGCCTTTAAAATCATAAACAGTAGGTGCACATTAAGAATGACGGTCAAATTCCATAAATCGATTAAACAATAACAGCCCAGTAGGTGACGCTGGATAGTGATGACTGGTTGTCTTCCTTTAGCTAATCAGTACAGAATTTGGTAGAATGACGACAGCATCACCTACACATATTCACACTCTTTATACTAACTCATCAATGTTAAAACTGTGTCAAATGTTGGAAGTCGTAGCACGTACCACGTTTTTTTACACTAACTATTACTTCTATTATTACAGGTTTCAATTATGTGACTAGACTTCACAGGTAACTACCAAAACACTGGGTAGTTAGTATACTTCTGTCCGTGTATTTTGTTAATACATTGTGGATGATAGGTGGCACTAGCTGTGCATCCTAATCGAAAATAAAAGGTGTTGCGTTAACTGAGCAAAATTGTGATTATATTTACTACACATTCTCTTCATGAAAACAGCCGTTGATTTCGAGATTTGGCTCTAAGCTTGTCAATCTTCATTAACTTAAAATCTTTGTTTACAAACTTGTTAACAGTACAGGTCCAGTCCAGCTCAGTCATGATAAAATTCTGGATCGGAGATTTCTCTTTCGTAACCACAGTTTTCACTTCATAGATGAAAATGCTGTTACAGTTGGTTTTGAGTAAGGCTTCGGAAGCCATGGTCGTTGTGAACGCTTTAGGGCGCGAGATTTTCAGGTTCTACAGAGAAAATTGATTTTTTTTTCTTCAAAATGTTTTGATTATTTGTTTTATGTCACTTAAAAATCTCTCTGTAAGAATATCCTTCCTGGAAGAGAATTGTAGCGTGTTTCTCCAGCTATAAGACCACGCGTTAATTGGTAAATAAGTTGCAGGTGGTGCCATGCTTAACAGCTGAGGCGACACGCTACTGTATTAGCATGTGCAAATAGTTCCTATAAAGCAAGACTAGCTTTTTCTGCAAACAACAAAACAGTGGTGAACGTTTAAAAGTGTTTTATTTATTTGTTTATATGATAATCACCAATGTTTATTCCATGCCTAAAGTTCAATAAAAGATAATAGTTGAAACAGAAATAATGTGTGAGAAAACTTTTCACAAAATAGTAAAACAAGAGTCTATCCTTAGACTACGGTAATGAAAAGCTACACAATATTTGAAGAAAGATGGAATCGTAGCGAGATATTTTTAATACACCATAACTACTACTACGTTCCATCAGTGACAGTTGAACATAGAGTTTACAGAATTTTAGATTTTTTCATCTGTTTATCAGAAGATATTTTTAATACTTTGTGAGATGTAAATACTGTAAAACACCTATTGCTATGAAATAGTTAGTTTTACTGCTTTTTTATGCTCAATGGTGTGATCAATGACAAGCACTGTAATTGGGAAACAAACCCTAAAATATGCAGAATAATGGTAAATTACAGCACATGGTGCAGGCGTAAAGCAAAAGAAAAGAAAATATATTTAAAAGATTTTAGTGATGAGTTAAACAGACAACAAACACTACATCCGTGCCACTGTAATACTTGTTTTATGTTGTGAGCGATTAGTTGAACTGGACAACAAATATTACATCTGTTTCACTGTAATACTTGATTTTATGCTGTGAGCGATTAGTTAAACTGGACAACAAACACTAGATCCGTGTCACTGTAATACTTGATTTTATGTTGTGAGCGATTAGTTAAACTGGACAAAATCACTACATCTGTTTCACTGTAATACTTGATTTTATGCTGTGAGCGATTAGTTAACCTGGACAACAGACACTAGATCTGTGTCACTGTAATACTTGATTTTATGTTGTAAGTAATGAGTTAAATTGTACAAGAAACATTAGATCTGTGTCACTGTCATATGTGATTTTATATTGTGAGTAATGAGTTAAATTGTACAAGAAACAACAGACCTATGCCACCGTAATACTTGATTTTATGTTGTGAGTGATGCGCAGTGTATCTCTCATTTCTATACTTGCAAATATATCTGATTTAAAACATCCGTAAAAATACTCTTTGGTTAATGAGTCGCTGTTAGTCTTGCGAGGAAAGATTATAAAGCAAAAAAAAAATCATATCAAAATTTCAGACTTTCTTATATCACGATCATGATACATTTGTTTTTAATTAGTTGTATTTCACAACGAGGCAAAAGCTTGAAGACACCAATAGTTTAGCCAAATTACTCGGGTTCGGCATGGCCATGTGGTTAGGGCACTAGACTCGCATTTTGAGGATTGCGAGTTCGAATCCTCGTCAAACAATCTCGTCCTTTCAGTTATGAGGGCATTATATTGTGACGGTCAATCTCATTAGTAAAAGAGCAACCCAAGCGTTGGCGATGGATGGTGATGACTGGCTGTCTTCTCTCTAGTCTTATACTGCTATATTAGGGACGGCTAGCTCAGATAGTGCTCGTGTAGCTTTGTGGGAAATTCAAAAAGAAGCAAATCTAATTATTCATAATCATAGGCTGGTGATCAGAGCGCTCGACTCGAAATCTGCGAGATCGAAACTCTTTACCGAATATGCTCTTTTTATTAACCCGTGAGAGCACTATCTTTTGAACTTCAGTCCTACCTTTCGTTGGAAAAAGAGTTGGTGGTGGGTGATATGGACCAACTACCTTTCCTCTAATATGTCATTTGAAAAATAGGGAAGGCCAGCACAGATAGCTCTCGAGTATCTTTGAGAGAAATTCAACAAACAGAATAATTTTATTTGAGAAGACATAACCTTTTAGCCATCACAGATTAAAAAAAAAAGCTTATATGTGAGAACGTATATGCTTGATTCCATCACAGAGTTAAAAAAAAAATTAGGGTATATGATGAGAAGGTATTAGTTTGAAGTCATCACATAATTAAATATAGGGCATTCGATAAGAAGGTATTAGCTTGAAGTCATCACAGAGTTTAAAAAAGGGTATTTGATGAGAAGGTATTAGCTTGAAGTCATCATAGAGTTTAAAAAAGGGTATTTGATGAGAAGGTATTAGCTTGAAGTCATCATAGAGTTAAAAAAATACGGTATTTGACGGGAAGGTATTGGTTTGAAGGCATCAAAGAGTTCAAACAAATTGATGTTCAAACTACAAAAAGTTTTCTTTTACAGCACAGATCATTAGTGAAACGTTATGTGAAAGAGAGAAATGATTATATGCATCTTAGCTCCAATTAGCTTCCTTCGATGCTGATAAGGTTTACCCTGTGGAAATTAATTACACATGGGCTCTGATTATGGTTTACTCTTGCATATGTTCGATAATTTACACATTACTACAGTATTGTTAACATTTCTTATAATGATTACTTGATATCAGTCCAGATGGCACAGACGTGAAAGTTAATGGGTGAAAGCAAAGAAAACTCTTATTATCACATATATACATTAATGTGTGAGTACAGTACGTGTTCATGTTGGGATACTGTATATTCTAATGTGCCGTTAATAAAATAACTCATAAATTATTCTTTACTAGCTCTGCGGATAAATGAGGAAAGTTTGTTTTGTCTGTTTTTTATATTTCGCGCAAAACTACACGAGAGTTATCTGCGCTAGCCGTACCTAATTTATTAATGTAAGACTAGAGAAGAGACAGCCAATTCTTGGGCTACTCTTTTACCAATGAATAGTAGGATTGAGCGTCACTTTATAATGCTCAATGGCTGAAAGAGTGAGTATGTTTTGTGCGATAGAGATTCAAACCCTCAACCCTCAAATTACAAGTCGAGCGCTTTAACTATTTGGCCATGTCAGGCTTAATAAGGAATACTTTGTTGTTTTTTTTTAATTTCGCGCAAAGCTACTCGAGGGCTATCTGCGCTAGCCGTCCGTATTTAGCAGTGTAAGACCAGAGGGAAGGCAGCTAGTCATCACCACCCACCGCCAACTCTTGGGATACTCTTTTACCAACGAATAGTGGGATTGACCATCACATTATAACGCCCCCACGGCTGAAAGGGCGAGCATGTTTGGCGCGAAGGGGATGCGAACTCGCGACTCTCAGATCACGAGTAGCACGCCTTAACACGCTTAGCCATGTCGGGCCCTTTGTGTTTTAAAGCTCTAAGAGTTTATGTTTTTAAACAACCACCCTATCACTTCACAAGTTTGGGAATAGATGAGGCGTTTCGTTGTTGGAAAGAGTGCTCATTAAATCACTTTGTACACTTACTATTTTATTAACAGCATCACTTGCTAGGTTTACAGTACAGCAACTGGCCACTTTATTAGGACTCGTTTGAAGGCTTCAGTAATTACTGAATACTGCATATGATAAATACACTGACCTTGTGAAATTCAAGTGATTGCTTTTAGCCCTATAATGCACAGGGGTAGTCATATAACAATTAGTTTGGTTGTTTTTAAATTTCATTCAAAGATACACGTCTGCATTAGCCTCCCATAATATAGCAATGATAGATAAAGGGAAAGCAGCTAGTCAACATCACTCATTCCAAACTATTGAGCTAGTACTTTAAAAACGAATAGTGGGATTAGCCGTCGTTTATAACACGCCCTTGTTAAAAGGGAGAACATGTTTGATGAGGGGGATTCGAACCCGTGACCCTCATGATAACTAGCTTGCAACATAAGAAGAGCAGTGTTCTCTTCAACTTTCAGAAGGCCAAACTAGTAAGTGTCTGCCTTCCAGACGGCTAGGCTAGTAAGTGTCTGTCTTCCAGACGGCTAGGCTAGAAAGTGTCTGTCTTCCAGAAGGCCAAGCTAGTATGTGCCTGTCTTAAAGAAGGCCAAGCTAGTAAGTACCTGTCTTACACAAGGCCAAGTTATTAAGTGAGAGATGTATTGTTGTCTAACATTGTTTCTTTGATCAATCGCCAGAGTTTAAGTGAAAAATTGCGGTCGCTAATCGTTACATATTTGAAGTACAAAAGTCGTCACACTATATATTAAAGACTGTATGTGGGTTCCGAATCAAGCAGTCGCTCACAGTATATAGACACAGATACAACTGTGGGTTACTGTCGCTACTGACTATCACTTGTGTAAAGAAACGTAGCACAAAGATATTCTAAAATTGGACGAAAATGCAACTCGGACGTGAAACAATTCTGTACCTAATCTTTAGAATCGTCGGTTATACGTGTATATTAATTAATCAGTTAAGTGAACAGACAGTAGGAAAATACAAAACACAATTGTAAGTGATACAAAATAAGGACAGAAGCTATAATTAACCCTAGAATTATCGATGTCAATAGGTTTTTGTTGTTAGTGTTTCTAATCTAAATGCGAACTAGAACTGTTATGGGTCAATGACTGTTGGTTACCGGTACCTAATAACAAGGACTCATAGAAAAATCTAAACACAGATGTATGTGTGTGTGTTTTGTTATAGGAAAGCCACATCAGGCTCTCTGCTGAGTCTACCGAGGGAAATCTAACTCCTGATTTTAGCGTTGTAAATCAGTAGACTTACCGCTGTACCAGCGGGGGCCTCTAAACACACGTAAAAGCGATTAATTCCGTTTAACTACTTGTTGGGATTGTGTATATTTTATACAAAAAACGAGTGATTTTGTTCCTTTTTAGTTTGTATTTTATCGTGTGTTGTGGCTTGCCATGGGCAGGTGAGTTAAGGCATGCGAATCGTAATCTGAGGGTCGCGGGTTCTAATCCCCGTCGCATCAAACATGCTCGCCCTTTCAGCCGTGGGGGCGTTATAATGTGACGGTCAATCCCACTATTCGTTGGTAAAAGAGTAGCCCAGGAGTTGATGGTGGGTGATGATGACCAGCTCATTCCCTTTAGTCTTACACTACTAAAGTAGGGACGGCTAGCACAGATAGCACTTGAGTAGCTTTGTGCGAAATTCAAAAACAAACAAAAAATACCGTGTGTTGTAGAGATAAGAATATATAACTGATCAATAGTGTGGATAATGTGAAGGAAACATCTTGGACTCTTACGGTCCTCTGCTCATTATTATAATTTAATGCAAATAAGAGTGTTGTATCTCATCACCTAAGGTTACATGGAACTGGCATGTCTCTATTCAGATAAAATTATTATTTTTCAAAAATAACACAATTAAGTCATTGTTAGTTTTGGAAAACATTTTCTTCTGCATCTTTCTATCTGTCCAAGTATCTAACCTTAGCGCACAATGGCACAATGTTAAATCTGAGTCTTATAACGCTAGAAACCTGGTTTCGATACCCGTGATGGGCAAAACACAGATAGCCTATTGTACGGCTCTGTGCTTAACTTCAAACATGAATTCATTATAACGTTAAGAAATTAAATTAAAAGCACTGGGTTCTAACTGACTACAACAAGAGACGGAAATACTATTTAAATTAACACTTTCTGTTAATAATGAAACATTTTTTCATTATTTCTTTGCTCATTGTAAGATTGACTTTTATATCCTTCATATTTCTGTCTGAATAATGTGTTTTTAGACGCCCATTTAATGTTAAAGTAAAGTTCTTTTAGACATCTGCTTCATGTCGTGTCGTGACTCTACATTACATTTTTATCATGGCAGTGAATTTTTAAGGCTTTCATCTGTTTTTGATAGTTAAGGAATTTTATACTGTCTTTATTATTAAAGAAATATGTTTCCAGGCTTTCATCTTTTGTGAAGGTAGTGAGTCTTTAATTTTTTTTATCAAAGCAGTAGGTTTTTAGAATTATATTTCTTCAAAATAATAGGTAAGTTTTGATTTTTTATCAGAGTAATGGATTTTTAGACTTATCTTTTATAAAATCAGTAGATATTTAGTCATTTGTATTTTCAAAGAAACTGGTTTTAAAGTTTCATTTTTTATTAGTGTAATGTGCTTTTATACCTTGTGCTTTAACTACAGTTACAGATCTTTAAAAGTTTATCTTTTATCAGAGTAGTGAGACCTTATAGACAATCTGTTTGTTTTTAGGAAACTTAAATGAACTAAGTATCAAGTGTTAACCTTAGAAAAAAATATTTCTTTTACATTTTACCAATTCTGAAATAATTGAGGAATTATGGGAAGTGGGTCACGGATTAATATATCTAATAGGATTCTAATTAGACACAGAAAATAAATAAAAAAGTATTTCTCCTCTCTAAACTAGAGTCACATTTAATCGTAAAAAAATTAGCTATTTGGACGTGTGGTATCAGCAATATGTCTATGGTTCGAAAATATAATTGTTATAATTTTTGATTCGATAATAGTGGTATACGATGTAACTCACCCGTGAGTTAATATGTTTCTATATATAAATGAAAACTTAAATCTATTTTCTTTTCCACTACAAACCTCATTAGTAAGTCAAGAAAATATAGACGTGAGATATAAACTCAGTTTTTCAGATTAAAAAGTAGTGGTAATGGACGCATGTAGAATAATCTAAGATCTATACATATGTAGTTCAAAATTTACATCTGATCTAGTAACTGCTATTCAGGTTGTACTCACCTAAACGCACCATAATCCATTACACGATGTCCTTCTTCTTATTAGTATAGTTGGTATGAATCTTCGGTGGTTGATGTTCTGGGTATTGAGGATGTAGGGTGTGCACTACAGGTACAAATCTAAGCTATGTACTCTCCTCCGCGGAACAGACAAACTTTCTCTCGTTAACAGTGCCCACACTCTGTCTCGCACTTTTCCTCCTTGCATATGGTCATGTGGATAACTTTAGCCAATAGGAACACGCCAATCTTACATCACTTGAATGACGCACTTATGGAACATCGCCAACTGCTCTGTGAATCACCAAGTTCCCTCTACTGTCTGGAAACTGGGGGTGAGTTTAGCGCACAACCAACAGCATTGGCGGAAGACATTTGGCTTTAAAGAAAGTCACATATCCGCAGGTTGTTAAATACGATCGATAACTGAGGCCTCACAGTTTACGCCCTAATGAAGCCTAGTGCTGTCTGTAAATAGGATAATTTTGAACTTCAAAGAGTTCAGTTATTTTATGACTCACTATAGGTTTCAAACTGTATCTCAAAATACCACTTATATATCTCAAGGAATGATACAGTCTACTTCAACAGCAAACGAAACAAAAATTTAACAACAGTAAAATCTCTTTTATCTGATGGACGCCATATGATTTTTATAAGAAATATTTCGCTGGTTAATTTCAAATGGAGACAACAACACTACAAAATCTGCATAGTGCTTTACAGTAGTAACACTTAACAAAATAATGAGTTATTGTCACACTGACTTTGGCTTTACGAAAAAGAAAAAAAATTATCAATGGCTTTCAAAATGTGTTGTATCCTGGACTATTAGCACAAGGCGTACAGCGAGTTTTAACATGTAACTTTAGTGGCTTCTTTGCGCGAGCTTTCAGTGATAAGGTAAAATCTGATTTACAGGGAGTGAATAGACTTTTCTTGTTCGTGGAAAATGAATTTTTATTGTTTAATGTGTGATATGCTTATCTTTTTCATAAAAAACAAACCAACTTTTGCCACAGAAAGTGTAAATAAGTAGTAACTGTAAGCGAATTTATTTCTTCATAATACTAATTTACCACACGTAAGTACAGTTCCATGAGACACGGGCCTGGTGATTAGGACGGGTTCAAATACCATCACCAAATATGTTTGGGGATGTTATACTGTGGCGGTCAATTCCCCTATTTTTTGGCAAAGATTCGCCTGAGAGTCGGTAGTATGTGGTTTTGAATAGCTGTCTTTCCCTTTGTCCATCATTTTAAAATTAGGGGTGGCTAACATGGATAATTCTGAAGTAGCTTTGGGCAAAAAATGGCAAATACACAAAACAATGACAAAAGGTTAGCTTATGGAATATGAACGTTACAGTTTTCAGAGTGTTGTAAGAAATATTTTGTAAGAAATACAAGTAGACCTTTTTATAGGCTCTCAAAGAATGTCTGAAAAACTACAAAACTACTCAAAATCCTGTACTTACTTTACAAATTCATTTTATTTTTATGATTTTGTCTGTATTCACTATAACCACAAGTCTACATTTAACGCACAGATTACAACAATTTCTATGCTGTATGAAGACAAACACTTATACATTTGGAACTGCATAGAGTTTTAAATGAAACATTTTACAGTTTTGAGCTCCAGAAGACCAAACTTCATTATATTGGAAAAACCTGTTTTATTAAATAATGATAAGCACAAAAACGAATCCACGAAAACCAGGTTGAAGCAACTGATTATATTTGTTCTTAGTTTGTATAGCAGTGACTTCTCATATACACAGCTGGATGCTCCATAAAATTGTTCAACCTGACGCTATAGTTATATTCATAATGTTACGAAAGTTTAAAAAAGGTCAAATTTTGATTTTCCTGAACAATTCTTTGATCCGAATATCTTTCATACTAGTGAGTTAACAAATACAAGAACATTATTTGTGGTTCTTTGGCTAGTAAATTTAGTGGGACAAATATTGCAAGTTTAAATTTGAGCTACTAATTGAAACAAAGTATTTTACCTAGTTCTTTCTTGTTAAAATATGGCATTAACTGGTACAGTGAACACTATTTCTGTTACTACGATATAAAACTTTGTTAAAATATTTAATCTTGGACGAAACGTCTCCAATTTCATCTTCAGAACTTTGCAAGATCAAATAAGAATATAAAAGCGAAGAAAAGCGTTTATATTAGTAAATACACATTTGAAAGAGCGAAGCACCGCTTTCAAAAACATAACAGGGTTTGGGATTGTAATGTAGTGTTTACAAGAATATAACAGAATTGTAGCACAACATTATTTAAAGAGCTATAATAGTATTTTCAACAGTGTTATTAGGACATAAAATTGCAAAAATAAAACTTATAAAAATAAGGTATTGCTTAGAACAGCAGTGAATTTTCGGAGAGTAATTCCTTGTTTGAAAGTATATTGTAATGCTTAAACAGAGTTAGGGATTTCTTTAGAAAATTATTGATTAATTACGTATGTATAGTGTGTAGTCAACCAATCCAGCGAACCTAATTTGTGAGAACATGATTATTAATTAATTCTTAATAAATATGCATGGAAAAAGATTTTCCCATATAAGCTAATGTAGAATGTGTTAAATAGACAGGTAATGTTTTAATCAATTGGTGTGGACAATGATGGTTTGTTGCTTGAGATATATTATGTGTTATCTGAAACACAAATATTTCTTTCTACTGGACAAGATGTTTTTGGCACTACATATAATTCAAAATTCAAATAGATCTATTCCAAACTAAATTATAAATTCGTGTAATACCATTAAGTTAACCCACATCTGTTAATACTAATGTGAAAGAGGCATCCACCATTATTATAAGTAAGGGAATACGAAATATGATCTTTGTTAGTAAATACATTAAAATTAACATTTCTATCAGTTATGAACTTTCATATGAAAGATTTAAAATGAATATTAAAAATACCGCAATTAAATAGATCCGTATGAACAGCACTGGCAATAGGTGTTACAAAATATGGGCAAAAAATAACAACACATGATATGGGTGGATATTATTACCTTTAATGAGGGTAATTAAAAGGCTACATACCTTTGGATCAGTGTCTTTTTTTTCTGTGACGGCTTTTTTTATTTAAACAAAGATATTAAACTTTGTTCTTATAATTCAGGTATAGAGAAACCAAATATTTTGGTTTGTTAATACATAAGTACATTTACTTACAATAGCCAACCTTAAACCTTTTCTATTCAACAGATTAAAAAAAAACTTGTTAAATGTTAAAAGAACTTGATTTATCTTCGCGCTTCTTTTCCTTGATTATTATTATTGTTTCCTAATAAAACACTTAAAGAACTGCGTAATTCCATGTTTTAACAGTAAAAATTCGACAGTTCCTCTGTTTATAATCAGTTGAAATATCCTTTTAAATTAGGTATTGCTGCGAACCGTTTCATATGAATGTCGAGATGGACATTACTTTAGCAGCATACAAGCTGATAAGATACTGTTGAATGTCTCATTACTGAAATAAAATGTTTCTGATGAATTTTTAAGCCTGTTAATTATATTCATCATAAAACACTGTTAAAAACTTTCCATGAGGAGAGTTAAAAACTTCCAAATACTTTTTTATGTGTGCATTTATTAAAGGTGGTGAAACGTGTGTGTGTGAATATTTACTCATTTATATTCTATCTTAACTGTCTTTTTCTTTTTCATTATTTTAAAATTAAGTAAAATATTGACACACAAAAAGAAATATTTAAGTTGTTGTCCCTCAGTGGAACATCGATATGTCTGTAGACTTACAACGTTAGAAACCGGGTTTGATGCCTGGTATGGAAAAAGCATAGATAACCCATTTTGTAGCTTCATGCTAAACTTTAAACAAACAAACAATTGTTCAATACGTACAGTTACGTATCGAAACGATTGGAAGTCGTACTATATATATAAGGTTATACATAATTATGTTCTACCCTGTATAAGTACATGCATTCTAGCCAGTGTTTTTGGTAATTTTATGATAAAGGGATTTCTCAACAATATTTCATTTCTTCTTAGTAACTGACCTAATTGTAGATCAAATAGCACAATATCGCTCAGATAATTAACGGTCATTTAAAGCAAGTCTGTAATCAGACATAAAATAAATTCAGTGTAACAAAACTACACTGAAACTAGTGTACCTAATTCACTCAGTTCATTAACAATCATTTCGGACTAAACAGGCTAAATATAAACTAACCTAGTTTACAACACTGAAACTAGTGTGGATACCTCACGCAGGTCATTAGTATTACTTTAGAACAAGACTGTAATAAGACTAGACATAAATTGAATTAAATGCAATAAACTAAACCTAAAACTAGTGTACCCACTTCGCTCAAATTGCTAGATATATATATTTTTTCCTTTAATACAGAAGCAAGACTTCATTCGCTCCAAAGTATCACATAGACGTATTGATTACAGTATGACTTTCCCTTATTGCAGAAGCTCGTGATGCTTTCATTTCCGCATGTACAGGCCACGTATCTTGGAAAAAGCAACAATAACTCAGTAGAAGCTCTTTTTTTTTTTTACAAAATTTTACAGAACACTTAGATTTCTTTAACTTATCAGTTTCTCAGTGCTTATGTGTAAAAGAAGTTTTTTCCTGGCTTCGAATTATTGAAAACCGTGACTTTCACGTGATTTTCGTGATACAAGCCTTCACTAGTCTTGCATGTTAGCAGAAAAATCAATTCTGTTAGAGAAAACAAGACACGTTCCAGGCTGTTTTTATTTGTCAGTTGAAGAAACATATATTACGCTTGATGCATATATGTAGGTTATTTTTTTATAAATGTGTTATTGGAAAATGAATGCTTTAAACAATGTCAAAACGTAATATTTCATATAACATTGGTTTAATAGATAGTCCTATAGTTCATGTTACATTTATTTATTTTAAAGTGATTTTATCACATCCTAAAACAGCCAGAATACATTGAGCATGTATTACAGCTACGATATATATGTCCTACTTAATGACCATCCACTATCATACCCCTATGAAAGTCAGAAAGACGTCTTTCTCTTATCCACTGTGTAGAAGACTCTCCACGATATTCCTACGCAGTCACGCTATAGATCACATAATCAATATATTTTGCATTTACAAATTGTGTATGTGTGTAGTTCCTAATAAAATATTTATCCTATTTTGCTGGCAAAGAGAAGTGGAAACCTAAGTTTTCCATTTTTTTTTTAACTTTAATTTTGAGCACGAAACAGTTTTGTAAATTATAACCAGAAAAAGTGCTTCATGTATACAACTAAAACAATAAATTAATTTCTCATTGGCAGGAATCAGTTGTGGCCTAAGTTGTTAGCGTACAAGATTGTGTATCCGAAAATTCATGTTTCGAATGTTTCCGAAAAACCAAAATTGCACTTCGCACTTTGGAATGATGGTGCATTATAAAAGTGACAGTCAGATCCCATTACCTAATTAGATAGCCCCAAATTAGACGCTGATTGTTGTTTGCTGTCCAACAGCTCGAAACTGGGGACGGCTATCGCTAATATCTGAAACAAAACAAACCACATAGACATCAGGTAGGTACCTTTATAAAAAAAGTGTACGCTAATTCTTTATGTTATGAACTGATTGTCTCAAATTAAAAATACAAAGTTCATAAGGCATTATACAAAATACTAAAGTTCGAAATGATAAAAAGAAAGAACAAATGCTTTTTAAAGACCTTTAAACCAATATAATTCTTGCTGTTTTGCATTATTAAAAGTGTTATTTGGTTGTTTGGCGTTTATTGATGTAAAGCAATTAGGTTATCTGCGCCAAACAACCAACAGAAAAACTTTAAAGTAAAATCGTTATAAAATGTAAAATTGAATCAAGGTAAAAACCAAATAAAGTTTAAAAAGATGAAAAAAAAATTAAATAGAAGTAAAAACGCCAATGGCCCTTAAAATTTAAAAACACAAGTAAGTTGGACAGTGTCACCATCGCCAATGACATTGTCCAGTGTCAGGGGTAAAAGCTGTGGAAAAAACATGTTTAAAATACTGACGAAGTTTAGCGTCGTGAGAACGATATGAGAGTAAAACGTGGGCTATTGTAACCTGAGTGTCACAAAGGCCGTACATTGGTTGATTAGTCCCAAATAAGATAAAACTGAATTACAAAAACTGTAACTAATGCATAGCCTTGCCAGGGCAACGTCCTTCTGATTCTTACCGAAACAAGATGGTCAAATAGCAACAGAAGGTTTGATCTGGAAAAGCTTATTATGGGATTGCCCACTGCAAATCAGCTACCAAATGGTGCTAAGATTAGTCCATATATGTGATGGTACCAGAGTAGACGGACTTAATTAAAAAACACCTAATTTTAACTGACAAGCATGGTCAGGAGCCTGCTGGAAAGCAATTGTGTTCAAAAGTGTGGGATACCTACGAAAGTGTGTGTGTTTTTTTTGTGTTTTTCTTATAGCAAAGCCACATTGGGCTATCTGCTGAACCCATCGAGGGGAATCGAACCCCTGATTTTAGCATTGTAACTCCGTAGAATTACCGCTGTACTAGCGGGAGCCAAAATATTACAATTCCTTGTAAACGTGTAAGTTGGTTTTTAATTAAGCACAAAGCTACACAATGGACTATCTGTGCTCTGCCCACCACATGTATCGAAACCCGGTTTTTAGCGTTGTAAGTCCGCAGACATACCGCTGAGCCACTGGGGAGCACCTACGAAAGATATTACAGGTCCGTTTTTGAACTTTTCGTGCCTTTTAACGAGAACACCGTGGAAAATGTGTCTAGGATTTAGGAATTGATTTAGCAGCTGTCTGGACAATACAGTCAGTTACTGCAACCTGGACAATATAGTCGCTCACTGCTGTCTGATCAATACTGTCAGTCACTGCTCCCTGGACTATACAGTCGTCTATCGATGTCTTATAGACGACGGCAAGATCAAGTTTCGAGGGAGTGGTGAAACAGGGCCAGTAGGTCTTGTACATCTTCCACTGAGGCACATGTGTAAGGTGACATTGACTACGGCCAATCTTCCTTAAAACTATATGAAAATGATCACTGCCTCGTGGTTCACTGTAAACTATCGAAGAAATGTGAAGGAGAGCAGACAGATAAATCAAGAGCAGTAAATAGCGAGTAGGTGCATGAAAATAAGAACCAGTATTGAAGAGAGAAAGTTTGTAATCCATTCTATGGAATGACTCTTCCTATCAATATCAGTACCATCACAGAGGATAGTATGTCCATTAAAGTCCCCTAGGATTAAAAAGGGAGACAGTAAATATTTAACAAAAGTAACAAGAGGCCTGATTGATCATAGGTCTTTCTGGGAGACAGGTAGAGAGAACAACCAGTGAAGGTATGACCCAAGAAAATACGGATAGCTACATTCTATATGGCTGTAACGAGTGGCAAAATGAGGTCGGGCACGTGCTGGTCAATCAGTAGTGCCACCTTTCTCCATGCACACATCCATCACGCAACCTGTCATTCCAATATAAAGAAAACTCTTGAAAAGTGACTGTATCAATAGGTTTCAGGAATGTTTCATTTATGGAAAGGCACACAAGATGGTAGGAACCAATCAAGTCATTAATGTCATCCAGATTAGAATGGAAACCTCGACAGTTCCACTGTATCAATGTGGCCATTTTTACTCAGGTGGAGGAGAACTTGGTGGAGGATTGTTCTGTTTTCTACCATGCGTTATTCTTCAGTAGAAGGAGGTCTGTTCACCTTCATGGATCAGCTCTAGGTCGAATGGGCAGGTCTCTGTTGATGGACGGAGATTCCACCGATTAAGGGCGTGAACAAATAATCATCCTACATCTCGGGGTTGAAGAAGATGGACCGAGCAGACGCCAAAAGCTGGGGCCAAAGGAAATGGATCCGGGAATCCACTGATAGAAATGGTGGGGACAAAGATCGGAGTATATGCTGACTCGTCAACTCTTTTAACCTAGAGGGCAAAAGACTCTTCACATGGTTGGAAAAATTTATTTTTGTACTCTAAATGTAACAGTGGAACGTAGTGTAGTAGCATATGTCTCAGATGGAGTGGGGAACAGTAACTTCCGAGCCTCTGGGTAGGAAATATTGTTTGCAGTATTTAAACGTTGGACATCTTTCTCTTTTACTCGCTTAGGGCAAGAACGAAAGTAAGTGAGGTAAGAAATACTACAATTAATACTGTGAGGTTGCAGTTCGCACTCGTAGGCGTCGTTGTCATTGCTAACACAACGAGCATACATAGGAAAAACAACAACACGACAAGACGCCTTTGAATGACCGAACCGCTGACACTGAAAACATTGGATGGTGTTTGGAATATATGGCTGTATCTTACGGTTCAAGCAACCTGCCTTGATAGTGGCAGGTGGACGTGGCGAAGTAAACGTCAAAAGTAAAAAAAAAAAAAAAAAAAAAATGGCAGGCAGCATAATTCCGTCCTTACTACTGGAGATATAGCGTACCACAGAAACACATAGGTTGAGAAACCAGCTCGGATCTCCGACTCGGGGATATTCTTTGAATACCTCTAAACAATAACTCCTTGTGAGAAATTCAAAGTTCCATGGCATTCAATTTACCCTGAAGATGGCCCTAAGAGTGCCAGCATATATAAATTTAAGGCAAAATTAGCGTAGTGGGGGTTGGATCCCTTAATCATCAGGATCTTTTTCTTCTTTTCATGGATCGTCATGTACGGCAACACGTGGGTGATGTTCTGATCCCAGCGGGAGTAAACTTAAAGTGCAGACCCTTCTCTTGGAGGTCCTCTCACTACATATAGGAATACACCTCGAGATATCTCTCTTGAAAAATAATTATTTGCATTATTTGAATGAAATACCTGAGAGCAGATCGTTTGAGTTTCCGTACTGTTTACATTAACATTTACACTTTGTCTTGTATTTATATCAGTACATTTGTCAAGATAGTTAAAAGAAAGTTTATAAAAGCTATTTATTGACTTAGACCTTGATAGGACAGTGAAACGTAAAAATATACTGCTGTCATTATGAAAGGAAGAACCATTAAGCCACTGAATTGTTCCTATACAGTTCAATGTCGTTTGGGCACAGATACTGCAGTACATTGAATGATCTTATGTCTTTGCATTTTATAAAACTCAGTGTAAAAAACTTCTCAGAAAGTATCGTATGTAATCACTTGTTTGTTTACAAGTAAAATACATTGAAACCCGAGCGGTAATTGGTAAGATTAATTGCAATCATGTTGATAGTTTTACTTTCATTGTTTTGTGGCTTATGCTATAAAGAACCACGTAATCAACAGAATCATGGACACAGAATAATATTAATGCATAAGAAGCTTGAGTAATTATTTCGCATGGCTTATGTTGTCCATGTCGGTTTTTGTAGGGTTAAATAGCAGAATCCAACTAGTATTAAACAAATGGCTTCTACAACTCTAAAAAACTAAAACTTTAAATTAAAAGTGACACATGGCTTCTCCCGTTCATAAGTATGAAAGGAAACACAACCATTGATTTTTTCTTTCAAAACCTCACAATCTGACGACTTATAAGATTCCTCCAAGCTGGAAGAATTATTGGATTTATTTCAATGATATGAAAAACATTTGACCACAATTTGCTGACCTTCTGGTTAAAAATTACAACAAAAGATATTGCTTGAAACATAAAGAATTTTCAAATAGTAATGTATGTGTTTGTTTTTTGTTTAACAACCCCACATTGGGCTATCTGTTGTGTCCACTAAGGGGAATCGAACTTATGATTTTAGCGTTGTAAATTCGTAGACTTATCGCTGTTCCACCGCGGGACCAAATGGCAATGAAAAAAATATTTATGATACATAGGATTTTTTATTTATAATATTCATACCATTATTATAGTTTACAACGAGTTAAACTTTTCCCTATAAAACTATCCACTTGTCATGTAGGATTTTAGTCCTTATGATGACAGATAAAAGATACCAAAACAAGTGGAGTCTTTTGCTGTTGGTCGTCGACCAAATATAATTTTTATTGTGAATTTTAAGTGTTGTTCTTACTTTTATTTTTAACTTTTTTACACACGTTAACTTGGCTCAATTTTCGTTTTGTTTGTTTTTTGAATTTCGCACAAAGCTACTCGAGCCGTTCGTAATTTAGCAGTGTAAGACTAGAGGGAAGGCAGCTAGTCATCACCACCCACCGCCAACTCTTGTGCTACTCTTTACTAACGAATAGTGGGATTGACCGTCACATTATAACGCCCCCACAGCTGAAAGGGCGAGCATGTTTGGCGCGACGGGGATGCGAACCCGCGACTCTCAGATTACGAGTCGCAAGCCTTCACACGCTTGGCTATGCCGGGCCGGAATTTTCGTTTAAAATAAAGTTTAGTAATATTATTAAATTGTTATTAAGCTCAATGCTACACAAAGGGCTATATGTGCTCTGCCCATCACGGTTATCAAAAACGGTTTCTAGCAGAATTTAATCCACTGTACCACTAGGGGACCTGTTATTATGTATATAGTTATAAAGTATTTTTAATAGTACACTTCATAAATTAACTTATTTTCACATTTAGACTATGCATCATAGCGACATGTACCACAAGAGTCTAATACATTATAACTGAAATGCAGGGTCGACAACCATCTGTGCATTTACGAGCAGTCAACAAAAAATTACATTTTAACACACTTTTCTAAATAGCAAAAGAAAAAACATACGTGTAGGGAAAACAAAAAGACCGTTAGTTTTCTGTAAATCAAAACTGCGAGATAATGTCAAAACAAGTCTTAAATGTCACAGTAAAGTATCAAACGTAGCAACTTTCTGAAATAAATCCTCGTTTATTTATAGTTAGAATTCTTTTACTTCACACATTTTCTTTAATATAAAAACCTGGATTTGTTAGTGCTAATATTTTTATATATAAATCCAAGTTCATCCCAGTAAAGAGAGCAGTTTTCAACTTTTTGGTTAACATTTTTGAAGATAGATGAATTTCTTCTTTATATTAAAATTTGAGCTTAACAGTGTGGATGATTTCTGACTTTTCTGAAAGGTTTAAGCACTTGGCTGTAAACGGGTGTTTACCCAAATATGAACTGTGGTTTTAGCTTAACCTTGACCACTGGTTTATTTAAATGTAATTGTTGTTATATGTTTTAAACATCTACTTGTAATTATATACAGTTAAAGTTAGAAGTTGTAGCTTAACTTACAAGTAGTATGTACAGATCTCATATGACTTTTGAATAAAGTCCTCACATTACCCTATTCAGGTCGAAATCAACACTGAGCACTAGTCATAATTTTATTTATGTAATTACATTGTTTTATCATGTGTTTTTTGTGAACACATACTTTTGTTTTTCTGCTATTTCTTCCAATAGTGGGTGATGCAGGGAAACGTAGTCCCACCCCGTACTCTAATAAACCTCCACTTAGCAGGCCTGACTATTCTGTGGGAAAAACCGTTCTTCGGGTATATATCATATGTCCAGGCAACAAGGCTCGTATTTGCGGCGCCACACCCATGCATTAGCTTACGTATAGCGAGTCATCCTTATAAAACTCGCTTAACCAGGATATTAGTTGGTGTCTCCATGAGGAACAGATGATGTTTTAGTGGTATTAGTTGACCAGCTATATTAAAACATTAGACCACTCCGATATTTCTATTGAATATTTCCTTTAGATAAATGCAGATACTTTACACTTTTTAATATTCATAAATATTTTTATCAGAAAAATAAGTTTGCACCTTTGTTGCTTAAATCGAATTTATTAACATAACTGTGTTGTCCCAGTCTATACTTGTGTTTTATAGATGTCCCAACAAAATAACTAGTCTTGTAGAAAATAATTTATGCACAGTTAGGCAATTATTTTTTTAAATGATAAATAGATATTTCTAAAAAAGTGCAACATAATTTTAGCTACTGATGCTGATTTGAAGGCGCGAGCAATTGAAAATAAAAGAAGTGCTTAAAATAAGATTTTTAGCAGATTTAGTTGCACGACGGTAACTGTAGTTTCGAGTTTTAATTGAACATTAAGCAGCCCCAGTTGTACGACGGTAACTTTGTAGTTTCGCGTTTTACTTTTAACATTAATCAGTCCAAAGCATTTTCATAATTTCTCAAACAATAACAAAAATTCCATCTACAGAGATTCTTATGTGTTGTCAGGACAGCATGCTTAATATTGTGGAGTTTATTATTGGTAGTGCTACTTTTAATTAAAGTTGTCTTTAAGGTTAATTAAATATACTGGAATAGAAGCGAACAAGACCAATATAAAAGGAGTTAAATAAATCTCTAATCAAAACTAATCAAAGAGTAAAAAACGCACTTATAATAAATATTCTCTAAAGCTGCGAAATCCCAGTCTGAAAACAAGAGTTACTAGAATAAAACAAGTTCGTATAAATACAACAAAGGCACGTATTTATTTATTCATTAACCTATCTCAAGCAGACGCTCGTTGTTTTAATACAGGCTTGAATAGTTAGACGTAAAGCCACGCCTCTGCATGAACAATAAGAAGAAAACAGAGCAGCTAGGAGAAACGTAGGACATGATACAAACCATTTCTAGTGTACGTTATCTATGGCCGACATTATTGCAAATTATTCAAAGGCTAATGTGCTGGATCTATACAAATAACATCTAAATGGATACAGATTTATTTTTTAATGGCAAATCAGTATTAGTCGGTTTTATTATTATAAAACTGAACAACACTGTAGAACTTAGAAATAATAACAGACAAATAATTATTATAACGCAATAGTTACCCGGTAGGACGGTGATAGTCCTACGGAATTACAATAAAAAAATCAGGAATTCGATTCCCTCTTGGTGAACACAACAGATAGTCCGATGTAGCTTTGATATAAGAAACACACATACAGAGTAAGATCTAACGAAATAATGTTTCTAAACACACTCCTGGTCCAAGGTAGTTTAATATTCAAAATTAAATAAAGAAACGTTTGTTTGTTTGTTTGTTTGGAATTTCGCACAAAGCTACTCGAGGGCTATCTGTGCTAGCCGTCCCTAATTTAGCAGTGTAAGACTAGAGGGAAGGCAGCTAGTCATCACCACCCACCGCCAACTCTTGGGCTACTCTTTTACCAACGAATAGTGGGATTGACCGTCACATTATACACCCCCACGGCTGGGAGGGCGAGCATGTTTAGCGCGACGCGGGCGCGAACCCGGATTACGAGTCGCACGCCTTACGCGCTAGGCCATGCCGGGCCTAAAGAAACGTTTTTACTTAAATGTTTTATGCACTTATTAAGAAAAAAATATAAAAAATCTACCTTGTATACATTTAAAAAATATATAACCAGAAACGGTAGGATATGATTCGATGGAAATACGATGAATTAATGAAGAGGTTTTATGAAACCGATGAAGTTGTGTTAGAGATCAAATATTCAGCAGCCTAGAGTAAAGCTAAACCTTAATGTGAATTTGAAGTTTTAGACTTGTTCAAAGTGGGTATTTTTGAAATACTGTAGAAAATTTTAGTATGTTCGCGAAAGACCTCATGTGTTCTCAATAATTAACTAGGTAGGACTGAAGTATTCGGTAAATCACAACCTCAGTTTATTCTGTTTCAATAAGTGAATAATACCGTTACGAGCTTACTGAAAAAAAAAGTTTGATAGTAAAAACGGATCATTTTGAGGGAAGTTAGTCACCTCCCTTCATAATAAAAAAAAGTGAAAGGCGCAGAAAATGTACGTACTTAAAGGAAGAGGCTCGTAAATCGTTAATGTGTATCGATGGAAATTGAGATCAGAGCTAGCATTAAGACAGATCATTGAGCTGCTCGTTTAGAAGGAATAATCAGTTGGCACAACGCAGTCTTCCAAAGTAAAGTACCATAGTTTTCAGCCATTATTATAGTCACGAAGAAGAGTGTGAGACTAGAAAGATGTTCGAGATTTAGATCATCGGCAAACCTCTCTCATGTCACTCGTAATAAAGAAAGTGCTTATAAAAGTTACCACTCATAGTGTTTGTTTGTTTTTGAATTTCGCGCAAATCTACACAAAAGCTGTCTGCGCTAGCTGTCCCTAATTTTGCAGTGTAAGATTAGAGGGAAGGCCTAGTCATCACCACCCACCGCCAGTTCTTGGGCTACTCTTTTACCAACGAATAGTGGGATTGACTGTAACATTATAACGCCCTCAGGGTTGAAAGGGCGAGCACGTTTGGAGTTATGGGGATTTTTACCCGCGACCCTCATATTACGAGTCGAGTGCCTTAACCACCTGGCTATACTGGGCCACACTTGTAATGAAAAAATTTTTTTTACAAAAATATCACATGTAATAATGAAAGTTTTTACAAACATTATCACTTGTAATAAAAAAAGTTTTACAAAAATTATAACATGTAATAAAGAAAGTTTTTAAAAATTTTATTACATATATAATAATGAAAATGTTTACCAAAATATGACATTTAATAAAAAAATGTTTACAAAAATTATCGTATTTAATAAAGAAAGTTTTTACGAACATTATCAAATGTAATAAATAAAGATTTTATAAAAAATATCGCTTCTAATAAAGAAAGTTTTTCGCAAAATTTATAACATATAATTAAGAAAGTTCTTACAAAAATATCACATGTAATAAAGAAAGTTTTTTACGAAAACGACCACATGTAAAAAAGAAAGTTTTTACAATTATCTTCCTGGTAATGATATGTATCATTATGTTGAGTTAATCGTAAATTTAGGTGAGTAAAATGGTTTTTTGAGAGTTAAACTTTAAACTCATTGCTGGTTTCATTATTTCATATGGGAACGGTCAAGAAGTGAAGTCTACAAGAGTGTTCTATATAAAACACATTATAAAGGAGTGACAAAAACTACTAAAATTCAAGCATCCTTAGTAGATCATTTAATGCGCAAGGAATAAATTTCTGTACTATTATAACGACTGAGTTCTGAAAAATTCCAAAAACTTAGTTCTGACACCAAGACTCAAACACATTTTACTTTCTTAAAAGGATTATCGCTGTCAAATTAATTTTTAGATTCTACATTTACAGTTATGAAAACTCTTCCTAATTTACCCTAGAACCACAATTACTGTTTTGCTTCCAGATAGAAGCTTTTCGAGAATGATTTATATTAAACAAGATCCTGGAAATTGTATGCGATAGCTAGAAATTTGATTTTGATTTTTTAAATTTGTAAATGTTTATTTGTCCTTTTAATTTAAAACAACGTTTTCTTTTGTTCAGGATCTGAGAAAGTAACATTCAGTGTAATCTATCCATCAAATGACACCAGATAAACTTTTGTTAAAAGTCATACAAAAATCCATTGAAATTATATTTCTTTCTTAAAGTTCTAAGTAGTAGGTGGAAACTAAATTCGTTCTAAATAAAACAGAACTTGCACATTCAAATAAAACTAGTTTATTATAGTAAATATTTCGATTCTCAAATTTCTAAGTAGTATCGTGATTAAATAAAGGTATAGATTTAAGTGAAATACATTCGAACAAAAGAAAGGAATTTCAAATAACAGCGCTCTCTGTCGGTCACTAGACTATTATTATTATTGTAAAATTATAAAAAATATACTGTGTTGCAACGTAATTACTTTCTAATAAGTAAACTTTATGATAAATTAAAGAGGCAAGCCTAAGAATGAATTTATATTTCAGCAGGTGGCGTTTTCGTAATATTAAAATTGCTTTTCAAATAACAGTAATTAGAAATTCTGAAAAAATATTATAAATTCAAATGATTTGACCGTAAATGTTTTTATCAGCTGCTCTCATCTAGTTCATTAAATTTGTTTGTTCGCACAACGTTACACAAGCCGAATATTAGTTTTGATCTGATGGACTAGAGGAAAAGCAAGTAATTAGTACCACTTACCTTTAACTCTTATCTGATCGAACAGTAAAATTTGAGTATTGACTCTTCTGTGGCGGATCTATGATTTGAAAGTGAGAGCATGTGTTTGCAGCAACGTGCCATGAACTACGAACCTTCAGACCCATACTCCGAGCATCCTAGCCAATAGCACATCTTTCTTAAAATGTTCAGTAATGGGTTAATTGAACAACCCTTCAGGTTTTCATTTTCGTGCATTAAGTTACAGAGCCTAAAGTAAAACGCATCAACTATACTGGACATACATTATCAAAGTGTTCATATAAAACACGATTTGTACACAGCACTCTACAGTTCAACTTTAAAAACGTAAAATTTTTAAGTTGATGAAGCGAGAAAGTGCTTTTGGCTTATTACACATCACGAAATATTGCAGTAGTCAGAAAATGTATTTTGTATTTTTCTTAAAGCAAAGCCACATCAGGCTATCTGCTCAGCCCACCGAGGGAAATCGAACCCCCTGATTTTAGCGTTGTAAATCCGGAGACATACCGCTGTACCAGCGGGGGGCTAGTCAGAAAATACTTTTATCACATTCTCTAAATAAGTTATCTTATTTCAGATTTAAAATTAGAGGAGCAGAAAATTAGGGCGTTAATCTGCCTGCTTGAGTAATATATTTTTATTACAGTTTTCCAATAATTTAAAATTATAATATCCCGAGTATTGACTGTGTATAAAGTTTGTCCATCTTAAGATTCTATGTAACTCTTGTAATTGTATTTATCTTTGATCACGTTTTCTTGAGGAAAACTTTAGTCTACTTGTTTGTAATGAGTTATTTATTTATTCGAAAAAAGTTCTAAAAGCAACGTTCATTGATAGATCTAACCCACAAGCAAAAAACACTAGTCACTAACTTGTTAAATTACCTTTGGAATCTAGCGTTCAAAGTGAATAACAAATGTACAGTATTGAATTGCCTAACTAACCAATTCAATATATAACTCGCTGGTTAACTAGCTTATTAAATTATTAACTTGCTAATTGATATATTTGTTACCCTATATCCCCCACTCATATAGTTAGTAACGAAATCCTTTATTACCAATTGCTGTCTTGTTACAGACTGAGGAAGTGTTCTCAACAGGTTGATTCTTCCACTGGCAAAATTCTTCTCTGAAGCTGACTAAATGGGAACTTTGAATTTTTCAACAGATTGACTTAACACTGGTGAATTCTTCTCGGTTAGTTTCAGAGAAATATAATCGTGGTGCATGATCTTTGGCTTGAATCACCTGTTCTTCTAGATACTCAAACCACATTATTGATTATTTTCATGATCTACTTCAAACCATGTTTGACTTCAGAGTTCATTCTTTCTTATGGTGTGGATTATATAGCCATATTATGTCACCAAATGAAATCCATTTACACCATAACGACTTTTTATGTTATCACTAACTGAGTTAAGTACTTCTCATGTAAAGTCATGTATGACACCAATGGCGCTCTTTAGTTTCTCTCAATTTTATTTTTAAGGCTGTTGAATGATTATTCTTCGTTTGTTAAAACTGAGAAGTTCAAAGGTACTTTGTAGTTTTCTTAAACATCAATAATATTGGTGTGTTGCCTATATTACTATTTAATAAATCATGAAAAATAAAAGATTTTGATTCCACAATTTTTATGTTATTCCAAATAAATGGCTAATTTATTTATAAGTGTAAACTGTCTCTCATTCTAAGATTACACCAAAAGAAAGATAAAGAACTGTTGTCATTGTCTTTCTAATTCCAAGAATTTTACATCTCTGAGAAGAAAATTTCTTCCTTGACCCAAGTGAAATTCCATAGCCACCCAAAATCATAAAACAGATTCATTGACAAGTTTATTTGTAAGACACTCTGCTTCCTGTTTAAGATAAGCATGTTTCTGGTGTATTTATTCTCAACATTATTCTGCTGCAGGTGGTCCAACACATTGACAGCAACTCTCATAAGTGATTTTTTTTCAACATATTAATACTCTATTTACCTATATTGTTGCTGTCGTGGATATTTCCCTCACATTATAGTTTACATATTTTAAACTAATTCTCTAGAAATTTCTAGCACACAACTCAATACAAGCATTGTTTTTATTCTCTTCAGTGTCTCCTTAACAGCCACGTTTCTAGCTGGTTGAAAGCTGTTAGTATAATTCTAACTATAGTGACTGAGATCGTAATTTTGTTTGTTTGTTTGTTTTTTAAATTTCGCACAAATCTACACAAGGAAAGGCAGCTAGTCATCACCACCAACCGCCACCTCTTGGGTTGCTCTTTTACCAAAGAAAAGTGGGATTGACCGTCACATTATAACGCCCTCACGGCTGAAATGGCGAGCATGTTTGGTGCGACGGGGATTCGAACCCATGACCCTTAGATTACGAGTCGAACGCCTTAACCCACCTGGCCATGCCAGGCCTGAAAGAGTTCGAAAAGAAAAGATATCTTGGCAAGAAAATATCTGCTTGTAATGGATTTTTATAAATAGAAGGAACTAAGTACACTCTACTTACCGTCTTAAATACTATTGGCGAACATCACACGTAAAGTAAAATTAATAAAATAATATTCAGACCAAATGTGGATGCTCATTTGACCAGTTGTCTAAACATTTGTCAGTCATGTCCGTAATAGATCCGTGTTTTATATAAAAATACAATACGTTGTACATTATGTTTTTAATATTGTAATTTAGATATTTTGTTTTCTAAAGGAGAATTTTGGCATAACGTAACAATGATGAATTCGGGAAGTACTAAGGAAAACAAATATTTCTTACATACGAATTAATTAGTAATTCAGTGAGTCAGGTATGCAGTGCGTCGGTCAGTTAGTTAAATAACACTAAGTAACACAAATTTTGTTTCTGGATAGTATGTTTTGTTTCTTAATTGCTTATATTGTAAAAGTACAGAAAATGGTCATTATTCCTTTCAAACTTTGCTTTTGTGACCTGGATAATGAAATTTAGAAATTAATCTATTTTCTATGTAAAAAACAGGCAAATTTGCACATTTTCATTTACATAAGGTCTTAATAAAACAACATATGAATCAAGATTTACATGTATTTATACTGAAGTTATACAAAAATGAACAAAAATGTTTAGAAGTGAGTAGTTTTTCAAGGTTTGCAATTGCAATGTAAATCACTTTCACGTATCAGCCCCCAAATATAGTCATCCATCATGTTTTCGTTATACGCTCCCAGGTCACAAAGCAATGTTTGAAGAGAAAAATAGGTCTTTTCCATTTACTTTAGGCCTAAGCAATTGGGAAATAACACTTTCTACCCAGGAACAAGAAAAAGTAAAAATATTGTTACATAGTGTTATTAAATGATTCATTGCTGTACATTTTTAGCTATACTATAGATACCAAATGAAATTTAAACAGTAAGTGACTATTAAGGTATAATTCTGAGTTAAGCCTAACAATAAGTATAACCTGTAGAACATTAATAAAGGAATAAATAACTCGTTGCTGGACTGGATGATGCATCAGTTTTATCTAAAAAGGTTTACAAAAGACGTCCAAGGATAGAAACGTTACAAATAAAAATGAGACCAAGAAGGAATTTACATAAACGTAAAGAAAGACCAGGAAGCGAATTGTGTTTGTTGTTGTATATAAAGCTACACATAGGGTTCCTGTTATGTGATCATCACGGGTATGTAAACCAGGTTTTGAGAGTTAGAAGATTTCAAAAAATTAAAAGAATATCGAGAAGTAAGATATAAGAAACAGTTGCAAGATATCACGAAGAATTAATAACAAAAAAATTATTTTAAGTGAAGATAAAATCGAAGAAACTGTTGTAAACGTGCAGAAGAATTATAACAACAAAATTGTGGTAATACAAGAAAATGCATTAATATATTACAAAATGAACTCAACGAATTAAACAGGGATATAGAAGAGAACGCTCACTGATGCCAGGATAAAATCTAATGAATCCCTGCAACCAAGTTTCAAAATCTAATGAAGAACCTTCCCAGAAGAGTGGAGGCTCTTATAGCAGCAGAGGTTTACGAACTCCATATTAATACCCATGGTTTGGGAATGAGATGTTCAACAAGCACATATGGGTGTGATGGTCGGGTGTCTACATACTTTTTGGCCATGTAGTGCATAACGAATAACAGTAACAAAACTCATGATTATTCATGTTGTCGATTCAAATTAATTATTTGGTAATCATGAAAAGAAATGTAATTTTACACAGAGGAAATGAAGATAAGAACAAGTCAACCAAATCCTTTTGTTATTGCTTGCCAGTAGCTCAGCAGTGAGACTACGGGCTTGTAACAATAAAATATGGAGAGGGAAAGAGGGCACAGTATAAATAGTTTATTGTGTAAGTTTGCGTTTAAAAACAAAATACATATTTTGTTCACTGATTGTTTCTTTAATGTTGTAAAATGTTTTTCATTACTTTGAAGAATTGAATAAAAGCTTTTGATCTATTTAGTGCATAAAAATGATATATATTATATATCCCTGTATTTGTATTAGTTTTAATAAGGATATATATAATATATCCGTGTATTTGTAGTAGTTCTAATAATGACATATATAATATATTTCTGTATTTGTGGTAGTTCTAATAACGATATATATAATATATCCCTGTTCTAATTTCATATTTTAACTGGTTGCTTCGGCACATAGAGCGTCCAGGGCCGAGCGTGACCTATTAGTTATCACGCCGGATTATGAATCTGAATGTCTATGTTCATATCCCGTTGCCTTAAATTTTTTGCTTTGGTATTATGATCATGATATAGGAGTGACAATCAAATCCCACTGTGTTATTAGAGCAATTCAAGAACTAGTGATGGGTGCTGTTGATTATCTGACTTCCCTCTGATAGTGTGTTAGTTGAAAATTAGAGACTGTTTGCACATATTACCCTTTTGTAGTCTCAAAGAGTTTCCTTCAAAACTATTGCCAAACTAATATAATAAATAGCTTGTGTTTGGGCCAAAAGGATTACTAAGATAACAAGAATACGAGATAAACGAAAGAAGAATAACTAGAGGGACACTCAGTAGAGGGACATACCTCCGTTGTGCAGCGTTAGTCACATTCGGCTATCACAAAATATGAAAATGTGTCCTAGTTTTGACTGTGTTATAGAGCAAAAAATAGTGATAGTGTGAACAATTTTGGATTTTCGTGATTTTGTTGTATATTGATCTTTCAAAAAGTAATCACTTCCAAGCTGTACCATAGTCCAAACGTATACCAGCTTTCGTCCAACTCTATTCAGCCGTTTTCGAGAAATCCTGATGACAAACACACATAAAGATGTGAAAATATAACCTCCGTCCATTTTCCGTAGCGGAAGGAATAATAGCTAAACCACACGGTGGAAAGGACACAAGATAACTGTAATACTTTATTTTACACTTAAAGTATAAACTTATGTACAAGAATTTTGTAGCAAGAAGCGTGCTGTAGATAACGAACTATTAAAAGGTTTACATCCGTTATAACCTTTGTAAACATTTGAGAAATATTAGAATATATTATAAATGAAGGTCAACAAACAGAAACGTCTTTTTTATGCCTAATATTTGTGATAACAATTGCATAAGTTTCAGATGTTTTCTTTTCTTTTCATATTCATCTTTGTCTAATTCGGATTCTAAAACACATATGTGTAAAACAGTATTTCAAACCAATCCTTTGTCTCCCACATGCCACAACCTTCAAGTCTGCCTCAGAGTACGTTAAATAAAAGCTGAATAAGGCAGCACAGCTGAAAAGTAATTTTAATATATTAAATTAAAAAAAAACACGTCGTATTGAAAAACGATTTATGTAAGTGTAATACCATCAAACTGTTAACATATTCATGACTCATTCTTGATTTCAGGAAGTTTATCGGTCTTACGAATGCTACAGAGATTCTTTTCGTTGAAGCAGTGGATCTAGGAAGGTGAGAAACAATTGCATTAATTATATATATATATATAATAACCGTTGAGTTGGCGGTGGGTGGTGATGACAAGCTGCATTCCCTCTAGTCTTACACTGTTAAATTATGGACGGCTAGCGCAGATAGCCCTCGAGTAGCTTTGCGCGAAATTCAAAAACAAAACAAACAAAGAAACAAAACATACAATAATCTCCTTCCTTCAATCAACGATTTATTACAGTATCTTATAACCATCCCATGGTAACGGTTGGGAACACACGTAGCAAGTTGGCTTGCTTTGAATTTCGCGCAAAGCTACACGAGTGCTGAACGTGTGAGCTTGTTTGGTAAGACGGTGATTCGAACCCGCGACCCTCGAATTACGAGTCGAATGCCTTAACCACCTGGCCATGTCGGGCCTCACACGTAGCAATACGCGCTACGGAACAGTAGTGACTCTGCAGTCAAACACTCTCCTACTTTACTTCATTTACATTCGGATACAATTAACAGCAGCTGGTGTCAACTATGTCATCAAGGCTTCGTGCAAGCATTAGTTGTTTCAACACCTCTTACTGGACAGTTGTTCTTATATAAGGCTTCGTGTTAGGCCTAAAGTATATGTACGATATTCATTACTAGGAAGGAGTATGCTCATCACAAACGTTTCAATTTATCTTAACTGCATGGTGCCAAAACCTGAAACGATTTATTTTTAGTTGTTGATTATATTCTTTCTTTGACTGAACTTGTGTCAAGTCTTTTAGTTTGTTGTTTGAAAGAAGTTAGAACCCTGAACGAATACGTGCTTGTAAGTGTTATTTTAGAGACACTTATTATGTTTTTATTGCTTATTAAATGAAATTCTTCTTATGAATAAACTAGTGACGCTCATGTTTGATCCAGGTAAGGTTATCGATGTCTTGGAAATGCCAAATCGTAGCTCATTTTTGGATGAATTAATCCGAAACAATTTTGAGTGGTCATCAACTGGTTGAGCTTTTGAAAAAACAAAACAGAAACAATGAAAACAAAAATATCTAATACTCTCTTCAAACTAACTGGGCACATTTCGCTCAGAATACATTCATGGTGTTAGAATACTGATCACAAAAATGCATGTCCAGGTACTTTGGGGGGAAGTACTGTATATGAAGACAACTGATACACACTGGAATACACAGAATTATGATTTATATCCTTCGGAGGCTGGTGTATCATGTTGGTTGATATAAGTATTTTTCTGTATATGAAGGAAAACATAAACTCATGTTTCACACCCCTTAAAAGTTGGTATATCATGCATTTTGATATAAGTGTTGTTGTGGTATTGCGCTTTAATATGCCCCGGATAATATTCAGTGCAATTTTTGTCTGAAGTTTTAAAACTATAATCTACAAAAATCGATATTTTTCGCAAGTAATTAAACATTCTATATATTGCTGCTTTTATTTTAATGGCACAACTAGCCTTTTTTGACCTGAGAAACACAAGGGATGAGATAAGGTTTTAAAACCATTCACGTCTGGTGAAAATATGTAAATAACTATAACAGACACACTGAAATTAAACATCCATATTAAATCATAGATGAGATGAAACAAAGTAATTAGAAATTTTATAAGTAAATTAGAATTGTGACGAAAGAGGACTATATTTTTTACTACAGCACTTGGGAATATCGATTGCATTATATTTCTCCGTAACAACAAAAATAAAAGGAGAAAAGAAAAACGTGGAAATCTTTTTATAATGTGTTTAACAATTAAAATGTTTTTGTTTATTTACCATTAATAGATAAGAAGGTTACAATTAAACACGAAAGGCTTAAAATTTTGACATATCTTCTGCGACAACAAACCGCCATCGGTTATTTTACACACGCCAGGTAGGCGCTTTACCTGTCGGTTGTCTGGTTTGTAGCCATGGAAACATTGTAAAGAGTATACCGACTGGCGCCAAAACCTTTAAGTCTGGTGCCACTAGGGCCGCTGAAAATAGCGTGTGCTTTCCTTATAGCAAAGCCACATCGGGCTATCTGCTGAGCCCACCGAGGGGAAGCAAACCCCTGATTTTAGCATTGTAAATCCGTAGACTTACCGCTGTAATATCGGGTGGCAAAAAAAAAAGTGAAAATAACCGAGATATTTCATTGCGGTTGTATACATAGTTATAGTTATAGTAGATATAGTTGTAGTTATTGTAGACATAGTTGTAGTTATTGTAGACATAGTTATAGTTATTGTAGACATAGTTGTAGTTATTGTAGACATAGTTGTAGTTATTGTAGACATAGTTGTAGTTATAGCAGACATTATAGTTATTGTAGATATAGTTTTTGTAGACATAGTTTTCTAAACATTTCATTTTTTATAGCAGATATACTTATTTTAGACATAATTTTTGAACATTTAATTTTGTACGGTTTTTCTATGAAGTAGAATTGTTATAATGTGGAAATTCTGCTAAATTTTCTAAGACGGCATGTACTGGAATAATACATACAGAATGTAAGAAGGAATAATTGTCAGTTATGAATCTATTACAAACCTTACAGCTCAGTGGTACTCCCCTCCATCTAGTGGTACGTCTATGGATTTTTAACGCTAAAATCCGGGTTTCGATACGAGTCGTGATTAAATACAAACAAACAACGGCAATTCGATATATATTATGAACAAAAATAAGCGTCCACCGAAATTTGAAACACATTCACACAGCTTCAATACATCAATATCCTTTTATTTCTGACCATTGAAGTGATAAACTGAAAATGACAGAAATTCGAAATTAACACAGTATACAAATCTAATAAGGACATACAAATCATTGACCTTTTGTTATATTTTGCCGTTTTTAACGTGAAGTGTGATATTAGCTTTGCAATAGCCTCTACTTAAAATGCCATATACTTTATGAATGAAACAAGAAAAATTCACTCGATGTAATAAGTTTTTGTGATTTCACATACTGATCAAATTAATGCTTGTCACGACAAAAAATCGTCTAGTAACGTGTACAAAAAATGTCATGAGTGTTCTTTCATACTATTGTACACAGAAAAACTTCCTTAAGTTTAAACGTATTTGATTCACAACTTGAAAAATGGTAAATAACTTCTCACACTGTAATCAAGAGATAACAGATATGTGATCTTAAAGTTATTAGAAGTTCACTTGCTTTTAGTGCAAAGATACATTTGGTTACTTGCTATTTCCACAACGGGGGACTGAGCCCTAGATTTTGGCGATGCAAGTTCGTAAACTTACTTCTCTCCCACCACGGGAATGAAAGTTTGCTGAAAAATTACTGTTATAAGTTACATTACAAGTAAGAAGGTTATATCCAGACAGATCATTCTAACTAAGACACTAAATTACAAGTAAGAATGTCATATTCTGTAAGATTATTCTAATTAAGACATAAATTACAAGTAAAAAGGTTATATCCTGTCAAATCATTCTAAGACACTAAATTATGAGTAAGAAGGCTATATTCAGTCAGGCCGTTCTAATTAAGACATTAAATTGCAAGTAAGAAGGTTATATCCAGTCAGGCCGTTCTAACTAAGACAGTAAATTACAAGTAGGAAGATTATATTCGGTCAGATTATATTAATAAAAACACAATGTGGCTGTAGGCTATAAACATCTTTTGAACTATTTCTTTATTTATTTTGCTGCAAAACTACACAACGAATTATTAGCGCTCTGTCCACCTTGGGGAACCGAACTATGAAATTTAATACTATAACATCTCCTGCCGTTCCTCCAGTATCTGTGGCCACTGTCTGCATCTGTAAGGTTTCTCAGTGAACCTGAGAATACCATACAATTTCAACACGTAAGGGACTTTACTTTACTGAGTGTCACCAGTAGTACTGCAGACCTTTGATCTTACTTAATGGATTGCCAGAAAGTCGCCCAAATAAGAAGGATCACAATTAAATGGAAAATAACACCTTTTCCCCGTATCGATTAATGTTAAAACGAATAAATATTTTAAATAGAAACTTTAATATATTTATATAGAGGAGATAATGTCAATAAGGTTGACCTAGCGATAAACAATTATAGCATTGTTAAACTATATATCATTTTAAGTTATTTTTATTATCACCAAGGAATTTATATCAATATTTACAAAAGGTACTAAATAAACACTTATAAATTACGTCTAAACAGACCAAAGTCTGCATTATAATAATGCAATCATGGCTATTCAACAGACTGATACAATTAAGATATTTTAATTAGCAGTTGCAGGCTCTGTTATCGCTTGGTTAATTGAGTTGTGAGTGGTGGACAAAAAACGAAATTATCTACCTAAGAGTGCAGTGTTGTTCGTACCTCAACTTTGAACAGTAGGGACATTGTTGTGATATCTATAAGAGGTAGAGCACATATTTAATTTTCTCTAAGAAATATATCGAGCTGATAAAGTTCATCTATCGATATAAATTCATTCAATTTGTAATAAGTAATTGATCAACGCATTTCTTTAGAATAGTCGAAAATCGAAAGAGCTAATTTTATTGAGTTATTTAAGTAAAGAACATTATCTTTGAATTATTCATGAAATATGTTAAAAAATCTTAAAGTCTTCTAAAACAAGACTAAAATTAGTTTTATAAATAAAAATACAAGAGTCAATATAATAAAATTTTATAAAAATAGATCGGTTAAAATATCATAAAACTAAACTTTTTGTTATAAATAAAAGTACAAGAGTCGATATAATATAACAAATTTTATAAAATAGATAGGTTAAAATATCATTAAAATAAACTTTTCTATAAATAAAAATACAAGTGTCAATATAATAAAATTTTATAAAATAGGTAGGTTAATATATAATGAAACTAAACTTTTTTATAAGTAAAAATACAAGTGTCAATATAATGAAATTTTATAAAAATAGTTAGGTTAAAGTATCATGAAACTAAACTTTTTGTAAATAGAAATACAAGTATAGATGTAATATAATAAAATTATGAAAAGAGATATATTAAAACATTATGAAACTAAAAATGTTATAAAAAAACTACAAGTGTCAATATTATATATGTTTTTAAAAAAGATAGGTTAAAGTATCATGAAACTTAACTTTTTGTAAATAAATATACAAGTTTCGATTTAATAAAATTTTATGAAAATAGATAGGTTAAAGTATCATGAAACTGAACGTTTTTCCTAAAGAAAAATACAAGTGTGGATATAATAAAATTTTATAAAAATTGATAGCTTAAAATATCATATAACTAAGATTTTTCATAAATAAAAATACAAGTGTCGATATAATAAAATTTTATAAAAGTAGATAGGTGAAATATCATAAAACAAAACTTTTTATTATAAAAAATGTACAAGAGGCGATATAATATAATAAAATTTTATAAAATTGATAGGTTAAAATATGAAACTAATTTTTTTTTTATAAATAAAAGTAGAAATGTCGATATAATAAGATTTTATACAAATAGATAGGTTACAATATCATAAAACTAAACTTTTTATTATAAATAAAGGTACAAATGTCGATATAATATAGTAAAATTTTATAAAAATACATAGGCTTAAATATCACAAAATTAAACATTTTTATAAATGAATGTAGAATCGTCGATATAATATAATAAAATTTTATAAAATAGATAGGCTAAAATATCATGAAACTAAACTTTCTTATAAATAGATATCGTATAAGAAGATTTTAAAAAAATAAATAGGTTAAAATATCATGAAAGTAAACTATTTGTAAATAAAAATACAAGTGTAGATATAATAAAATTTTATAAGTATAGATAGGTAAAAATATCATGAGATTAAACTTTTTTTAGAATAAAAGTAGAATTGTGGATATAATACAATAAAATTTTATAAATATAGATAGGTTTAAGTATAATGAAACTAAACTTTTTTATGAGTAAAAATACGAGTGTCAATATAATAAAATTTTATAAAATTAGATAGATTAAAGTACCATAAAACTAAACTTTTTATTATAAATAAAAGAACAAGATTTGATAATATAATAAAATATTATAAAAGTAGGTTGAAATATCATAAAACTAAACTTTTTGTAAATAAAAATACTAGTGTCGATGTAATATAATAAGAGTTTTGAAAGAGATATGTTAAAATATCATGAAACGAAGAAATTTATAAATAAAACTGCAAATGTCAATATTATATATATATTTTTTAAACAGATAGGTTAAAGTATCATGAGAATAAAAGCACAAGATTCGATATAATATAATAAATTGTTTTAAAAATAAATAGGTTAAAATATCATGAGACTAAACTTTTTTTTAAATAAAAGTAGAATTGTCGATATTAGACCATAAAATTTTATAAATATAGGTAGGTTAAAATATCATGAAAATATACTTTTTTTTATAAATAAAAGTACAAGAGTCGACATAATATAATAAAATTTTATAAAATAGATAGCTGAAAATATCATAAAACTCAACTATTTTATAAATAAAAATACAAGTGTCGTTAAAATATAATTAGATTTTGTAAAATAGAAATGTTAAAACATCATGAAACTAAACATTTTATCAAGAAAAATACAAGTGTGAATATTATATTTTTTTAAAAATAGATAGGTTAAAGTATCATGAAACTAAACTTTTTCATAAATTAAAGTACGAGTGTCAATATAATAGAATTTTATAAAAATAGTTAGGTTAAAGTGCCATGAAACTAAACTTTTTGTGAAAAAAAATACAAGTGTGGATGTAATATAATATGATTTTTAAAAGAGATATGTTAAAACATCATGAAACTAAAGATTTTATAAATAAAAATACAAATTTCGATATAATACAATAAAATTTATAAAAATAGACAAGTTAGAGTATCATGAAACTAAACTTTTGGTAAATAAAAATACAAGTGTCAATATAATAAAATTATATAAAAATAGTTAGGTTAAAGTATTATGAAACTAAACTTTTTGTAAATAAAAATACAAGTGTATATGTAATATAATAAGACTTTTATTAGAGATATGCTAAAAGGTCAGGAAACTAAAAATGTTATAAAAAAACTAGAAGTGTCAATTTTATATATACTATTTAAAAATAAATAGCTTAAAATATCATGAAACTAAACTTTTTTATATAAATAAAAGTACGAGTGTCAATATAATAGAATTTTATAAAAATAGTTAGGTTAAAGTGCCATGAAACTAAACTTTTTTTGTAAATAAAACACAAATGTCGATATAATATAATTTTATAAAAGTAGATAGGTTGAATATTATAAAACAAAAACATTTTATTGTAAATAAAAGTACAAGAGACGATATAATATAATAAAAGTTTACAAAAATAGTTTGGTTAAAGTGTCATGAAGCAATTTTTTTATATATAAAATTCAAGTGTAGATATAATAAAATTTTATAAAAATAGATAGCTTGAAATATCTTAGAACTAAATATTTTAATGAATAAAATTATTCATAAAATATAATATAATATAATATAATATAATATAATATAATATAATATAATATAATATAATATAATATAATATAATATAATATAATATAATATAATATAATATAATATAATATAATATAATATAATATAATATAATATAATATAATATAATATTTTATGAATAATATAATATAATTTGATAAAAACACATGGGTTAAGATATCATAAAAATAAACTTTTTGATAAATAAAAATAGAAGTGTCAATATAATAAAATTTTATCAAAATAGATAGGTTAAAGTATCATAAAACTAAACTTTTTATTACAAATAAAAGTACAAGAGTCGATACAATATAATAAAATTTTATAAAATAAATATCTTATAACATCATGGAACTAAGGATTTTATAAATAAAAATACAAATGTCGATATAATACAATAAAATTTATAAAAATAGACAAGTTAAAGTATCATGAAACTAAACTTTTGATAAATAAAAATACAAGTGCCAATATAATAAAATTATATAAAAATAGTTAGGTTAAAGTATCATGAAACTAAACTTTTTGTAAATAAAAATACAAGTGTAGATGTAATATAATAAGACTTTTATTAGAGATATGTTTAAAGGTCATGAAACTAAAAATGTTATAAAAAAACTACAATTGTCAATTTTATATATACTATTAAAAAATAGATAGGTTAAAATATCATGAATAAGAATCTTATAAATAAGAATCCAAGTGCAGATATAATAAAATTTTATAAAAATAAAAAGCTTAAAGTATCATAAAACTAAACTTTTTATTATAAATAAAAGTACAAGATTTGATAATATAAAAAAATATTATAAAAGTAGATTGAAGTATCATAAAACTAAACTTTTTGTAAATAAAAATACTAGTGTCGATGTAATATAATAAGAGTTTTGAAAGAGATATGTTACAATATCATGAAACGAAAAAAATTATAAATAAAACTGCAAGTGTCAATATTATATATATATTTTTTAAACAGATAGGTTAAAGTATAATGAAACTAAACTTTTATTAGAAATAAAAATACAGAGTCGAGATAATAAAATTCTATAAAAATAGTTAGGTTAATGTATCATGAAACTGAACTTTATTTATAAATAAAAATACAAGTGTCGATATAATAAAATTTTATAAAAAAATAGCTTAAAATATCACAGAACCAAACTTTTTATTATAAATAAAAGTAGAAGAGTCCATATAATATAATATATTTTCATAAAATATGTTAAAATATCATGAAACTAATCATTTTAGAAATAAAAATACAACTGTCAATATAATAAAATTTTATAAAAATAGTTAGGTTAAAGTATCATGAAATTAAACTTTGTATAAATAAAAATACAAGTTTCGATGTAATATAATAAAATTTTCAAAAGAGATATGTTAAAACATCATGAAACTAAAAATTTTATAAAAATAACAAATGTCAAAATTATATATATTTTTAAAAATAGATATGTTAAAGTATCATGAAACTAAACGTTTTCATAAATAAAAATAGACGAATCGATATAATAAAAGTTTATAAGAATGGATAGGTTGAAATATCATGAAACTAAACATTTTTAATAAACAAAAGTACAAGTGTTGATATAATAAAATTTTATAAAAATAGATAGGTTAAAATATGATAAAATTAAACTGTTTATGGTAAATAAAAGTAGAAGAGTCGGTATGATGTGATAACATTTTATAAAATACCGTATTTTCCGCCTAATAAGCCGAATTTCTGGCCCTTAAATTTGGACCTGATTTTTGGGGGTCGGCTTATTGGCCGATCACTCCTTTCGGAAATTTCTTCTTCTTAAGAAATGTTTTTCTTTTGAAAATTACCACAGGCGGTAATTTTGTCCCATCAGCAAAGCACGTTAAGACTACAGTGAAACGTTGTTTCTGGAATTTCATTGGTTACCTAATTACAGTGAGTGGAGCCAATAACGAATGACATATTGATTCCATCTCTGTCTAAATACGACACGTTCTGCTTTACTACAGAACGCCAATGATCACACACAACATGCATGCTGACGCTGAAACGAGACTAAGAAATAATTTTGAAGAAACTTGTCACTTCTCAAAAATGGCTTCGACTTATTGGGCGGTAATAAGCAAAAACCCTCATTTTCAGAGCTGAAAATTGGCCTCGGCTTATTCGGCGATTCGGTTATTAACCGGAAAATACGGTAGGTAGGTTAAAATATAATGAAACTAAACATTTTATAAATAAAAATACAGGTTTCGATGTAATATAATAAGACTTTCAAAAGAGATATGTTAAAACATCATGAAACTAAAAAAATTATAAAAATTACAAGTGTCAATGTTATATATATATTTAAAAATAGATAGGTTAAAGTGTGATAAAACTAAACTTTTTATTATAAATAAAAGCACAAGATGCGATATAATATGATAAAATTTTATAAAAATATATAGATTTAAATATCATAAAACTGAACTTTTTGATGAATAAAAAGTACAACAGTCGATATAATATAATAAAATTTTATAAAAATAGGTTTAAGTATCATGGAACTAAACTTTCCTAAATAAAAATACAACTTTCGATGTAATATAATAAGAGTTTTAAAAGAGATATGTTAAATCATCATTAAACTAAAACTTTTATAAATAAAACTACAAGTGTCAATATTATATATATTTTTAAAATAGATAGGTTAAAGTATCATGAAACTAAACTTTTTGTAAATAAAAATACAAGTTTCGATATAATAAAATTTTATAAAAATAGATACGTTAAAGTATCATGAAACTAAACGTTTTTCCTAAAGAAAAATACAAGTGTCGATATGATAAAATTTTATAAAAATTGATAGCTTAAAATATCATATAACTAAGATTTTTCATAAATAAAAATACAAGTGTCGATATAATAAAATTTTATAAAAGTAGATAGGTGAAATATCATAAAACAAAACTTTTATTATAAAAAATGTACAAGAGGCGATATAATATAATAAAATTTTATAAAATTGATAGATTAAAATATGAAACTAAATTTTTTTTATAAATAAAAGGAAAAATGTCGATATAATAAGATTTTATACAAATAGATAGGTTACAATATCATAAAACTAATCTTTTTATTATAAATAAAGGTACAAATGTCGATATAATATAGTAAAATTTTATAAAAATACATAGGCTTAAATATCAGAAAATTAAACATTTTTATAAATGAAAGTAGAATTGTCGATATAATATAATAAAATTTTATAAAATAGGTTAAAATATCATGAAACTAAACATTTATATAAATATAAATACAAGTGTCGATACAATGAAATTTTATAAAAATAGATAGCAAAAGTATCATAAAACTCAACTTTTTTATGAATAAAAGTACAAGAGTCGATATAAAATTATAAAATTATATAAAAATAGGTTGACGTATCATGAAACTAAACTTTTTTATATATAAAAGTACAAATGTCGATATAATAAGATTCTATACAAATAGATAGGTTAAAATATCACAAAACTAAACTTTTTATTATAAATAAAAGTTCTTGTTTGTTTGTTTTGGAATTTCGCACAAAACTACTCGAGGGCTATCTGTGCTAGCCGTCCCTAATTTAGCAGTGTAAGACTAAAGAGAAGGCAGCTAGTCATCGCCACTCTCCGCAAAGTCTTGAACTACTCTTTTATCAACGAATAGTGGGAATCGTAACATTATACACCCCCACGGCTGGGAGGGCGAGCATGTTTAGCGCGACCCTCGGATTACGAGTCTCACGCTTTACGCGCTTGGCCATGTCAGGCCGTAATAATAGTTCAAATGTCGATATAAGATAGTAAAATTTTATAAAAATAGATAGGTTAAAATATCATGAGAATAAAAGCACAAGATTCGATATAATATAATAAATTGTTTTAAAAATAAATAGGTTAAAATATCATGAGACTAAACTTTTTTTTAAATAAAAGTAGAATTGTCGATATTAGACCATAAAATTTTATAAATATAGGTAGGTTAAAATATCATGAAAATATACTTTTTTTATAAATAAAAGTACAAGGGTCGATATAATATAATAAAATTTTATAAAATAGATAGCTTAAAATATCATGAAACTCAACTATTTTATAAATAAAAATACAAGTGTCGTTAAAATATAATTAGATTTTGTAAAATAGATATGTTAAAACATCATGAAACTAAACATTTTATCAAGAAAAATACAAGTGTGAATATTATATTTTTTAAAAATAGATAGGTTAAAGTATCATGAAACTAAACTTTTTCATAAATAAAAGTACGAGTGTCAATGTAATAAAATTTTATAAAAATAGTTAGGTTAAAGTGCCATGAAACTAAACTTTTTGTAAATAAAAATACAAGTGTGGATGTAATATAATAAGATTTTTAAAAGAGATATGTTAAAACATCATGAAACTAAAAATTTTATAACAAAATTACAAGTGTCAATATTATACATATATTTTTAAAGATAAATATATTAAAGTATCATGAAACTAAACTTTTTTTTATAATTAAAAGTACAAGTATCGATATAATATAATAAAATTTTATAAAAATAGATTGGTTAATATATGATGAAACTAAATTTTGGTTATAAATAGAAAACGAGATTCGATATAGAATACAAAAAATTTTATAAAAATATATAGGTTAAAATATGATGTAAGTAATTTATTTTGTAAATAAAAATACAAGAGTCGATATAATATACCAAAAGTTTATAAAAATAGATACGTTAAAATATCATGAAACAAAACTTTTTATAAGTAAAAATAGAAGTGTTGATATAAAAAAATTATAAAAATATATAAGTTAAAGTATCATAAACTAAACTTTTTTCATAAATAAAAATACAAGAGTCGATATAATATAATGAAAGTTTATAGAACTGATAGGTTAAAATATCATGAAACTAAACTTTTATAAATAAAAGTACAGATGTCAATATGATAAAATTTTATAAAAATACATAGTTTAAAATGTCATGAAAGTAAACTTTTTCATAAATAAAAATACAAGTGTCAATACAATAAAATTTTATAAAAAATAAATATGTTAAAGTGTCATGAAACCACACTTTTTATAAATAAAAATACAAGTGTCGATAAAATGAAATTTAATAAAAATTGCTAGGTTAAAGTCGATATAATAAAATTTTATAAAAATAGATAGGTTTAAATATCATAAAACTGAACTTTTTATGAATAAAAGTACAAGTGTCAATATAATAAAATTTTATAAAAAGTAAATATGTTAAAACATCATGAAACTAAAAATTTTATAAAAATAACAAGTGTCAATATTATATATATTTTTAAAAATAGATATGTTAAAGTATCATGAAACTAAACGTTTTCATAAATAAAAATAGACGAATCGATATAATAAAAATTTATAAGAATGGATAGGTTGAAATATCATGAAACTAAACATTTTTAATAAACAAAAGTACAAGTGTTGATATAATAAAATTTTATAAAAATAGATAGGTTAAAATATGATAAAATTAAACTGTTTATGATAAATAAAAGTAGAAGAGTCGGTATGATGTGATAAAATTTTATAAAATACCGTATTTTCCGCCTAATAAGTCGAATTTCTGGCCCTTAAATTTGGACCTGATTTTTGGGGGTCGGCTTATAGGCCGATCACTCCTTTCGGAAATTTCTTCTTCTTAGGAAATGTTTTTCTTTTGAAAATTACCATAGGCGGTAATTTTGTCCCATCAGCAAAGCACGTTAAGACTACAGTGAAACGTTGTTTCTGGAATTTCATTGGTTACCTAATTACAGTGAGTGGAGCCAATAACGAATGACATATTGATTCCATCTCTGTCTCAATACGACACGTTCTGCTTTACTACAGAACGCCAATGATCACACACAACATGCATGCTGACGCTGAAACGAGACTAAGAAATAATTTTGAAGAAACTTGTCACTTCTCAAAAATGGCTTCGGCTTATTGGGCGGTAATAAGCAAAAACCCTCATTTTCAGAGCTGAAAATTGGCCTCGGCTTATTCGGCGATTCGGTTATTAACCGGAAAATACGGTAGGTAGGTTAAAATATAATGAAACTAAACATTTTATAAATAAAAATACAGGTTTCGATGTAATATAATAAGACTTTCAAAAGAGATATGTTAAAACATCATGAAACTAAAAAAATTATAAAAATTACAAGTGTCAATGTTATATATATATTTAAAAATAGATAGGTTAAAGTGTGATAAAACTAAACTTTTTATTATAAATAAAAGCACAAGATGCGATATAATATGATAAAATTTTATAAAAATATATAGATTTAAATATCATAAAACTGAACTTTTTGATGAATAAAAAGTACAACAGTCGATATAATATAATAAAATTTTATAAAAATAGGTTTAAGTATCATGGAACTAAACTTTCCTAAATAAAAATACAACTTTCGATGTAATATAATAAGAGTTTTAAAAGAGATATGTTAAATCATCATTAAACTAAAACTTTTATAAATAAAACTACAAGTGTCAATATTATATATATTTTTAAAATAGATAGGTTAAAGTATCATGAAACTAAACTTTTTGTAAATAAAAATACAAGTTTCGATATAATAAAATTTTATAAAAATAGATACGTTAAAGTATCATGAAACTAAACGTTTTTCCTAAAGAAAAATACAAGTGTCGATATGATAAAATTTTATAAAAATTGATAGCTTAAAATATCATATAACTAAGATTTTTCATAAATAAAAATACAAGTGTCGATATAATAAAATTTTATAAAAGTAGATAGGTGAAATATCATAAAACAAAACTTTTATTATAAAAAATGTACAAGAGGCGATATAATATAATAAAATTTTATAAAATTGATAGATTAAAATATGAAACTAAATTTTTTTTATAAATAAAAGGAAAAATGTCGATATAATAAGATTTTATACAAATAGATAGGTTACAATATCATAAAACTAATCTTTTTATTATAAATAAAGGTACAAATGTCGATATAATATAGTAAAATTTTATAAAAATACATAGGCTTAAATATCAGAAAATTAAACATTTTTATAAATGAAAGTGGAATTGTCGATATAATATAATAAAATTTTATAAAATAGGTTAAAATATCATGAAACTAAACATTTATATAAATATAAATACAAGTGTCGATACAATGAAATTTTATAAAAATAGATAGCAAAAGTATCATAAAACTCAACTTTTTATGAATAAAAGTACAAGAGTCGATATAAAATTATAAAATTATATAAAAATAGGTTGACGTATCATGAAACTAAACTTTTTTATATATAAAAGTACAAATGTCGATATAATAAGATTCTATACAAATAGATAGGTTAAAATATCATAAAACTAAACTTTTTATTATAAATAAAAGTTCTTGTTTGTTTGTTTTGGAATTTCGCACAAAACTACTCGAGGGCTATCTGTGCTAGCCGTCCCTAATTTAGCAGTGTAAGACTAAAGAGAAGGCAGCTAGTCATCGCCACTCTCCGCAAAGTCTTGAACTACTCTTTTATCAACGAATAGTGGGAATCGTAACATTATACACCCCCACGGCTGGGAGGGCGAGCATGTTTAGCGCGACCCTCGGATTACGAGTCTCACGCTTTACGCGCTTGGCCATGTCAGGCCGTAATAATAGTTCAAATGTCGATATAAGATAGTAAAATTTTATAAAAATAGATAGGTTAAAATATCATGAGAATAAAAGCACAAGATTCGATATAATATAATAAATTGTTTTAAAAATAAATAGGTTAAAATATCATGAGACTAAACTTTTTTTTAAATAAAAGTAGAATTGTCGATATTAGACCATAAAATTTTATAAATATAGGTAGGTTAAAATATCATGAAAATATACTTTTTTTATAAATAAAAGTACAAGGGTCGATATAATATAATAAAATTTTATAAAATAGATAGCTTAAAATATCATGAAACTCAACTATTTTATAAATAAAAATACAAGTGTCGTTAAAATATAATTAGATTTTGTAAAATAGATATGTTAAAACATCATGAAACTAAACATTTTATCAAGAAAAATACAAGTGTGAATATTATATTTTTTAAAAAATAGATAGGTTAAAGTATCATGAAACTAAACTTTTTCATAAATAAAAGTACGAGTGTCAATGTAATAAAATTTTATAAAAATAGTTAGGTTAAAGTGCCATGAAACTAAACTTTTTGTAAATAAAAATACAAGTGTGGATGTAATATAATAAGATTTTTAAAAGAGATATGTTAAAACATCATGAAACTAAAAATTTTATAACAAAATTACAAGTGTCAATATTATACATATATTTTTTAAAGATAAATATATTAAAGTATCATGAAACTAAACTTTTTTTTATAATTAAAAGTACAAGTATCGATATAATATAATAAAATTTTATAAAAATAGATTGGTTAATATATGATGAAACTAAATTTTTGGTTATAAATAGAAAAACGAGATTCGATATAGAATACAAAAATTTTATAAAAATATATAGGTTAAAATATGATGTAAGTAATTTATTTTTGTAAATAAAAATACAAGAGTCGATATAATATACCAAAAGTTTATAAAAATAGATACGTTAAAATATCATGAAACAAAACTTTTTATAAGTAAAAATAGAAGTGTTGATATAAAAAAATTATAAAAATATATAAGTTAAAGTATCATAAACTAAACTTTTTTCATAAATAAAAATACAAGAGTCGATATAATATAATGAAAGTTTATAGAACTGATAGGTTAAAATATCATGAAACTAAACTTTTATAAATAAAAGTACAGATGTCAATATGATAAAATTTTATAAAAATACATAGTTTAAAATGTCATGAAAGTAAACTTTTTCATAAATAAAAATACAAGTGTCAATACAATAAAATTTTATAAAAAATAAATATGTTAAAGTGTCATGAAACCACACTTTTTATAAATAAAAATACAAGTGTCGATAAAATGAAATTTAATAAAAATTGCTAGGTTAAAGTCGATATAATAAAATTTTATAAAAATAGATAGGTTTAAATATCATAAAACTGAACTTTTTATGAATAAAAGTACAAGTGTCAATACAATAAAATTTTATAAAAAGTAAATAGGTTAAAGTATCATGAAACTAAACTTTTTTTCATAAATAAAAGCACAAGAGTCGATATAATATAATAAAATTCTATAAAAATAGGTTAAAATATCATGAAACTAAACTCTTTTTAAATAAAAATACAAGTGTCGATGTAATATAATAAGTTTTAAAAGAGATATGTTAAAACATCACGAAAGTAAAAATTTTATAAATAAAACTACAAGTGCCAATATTATATATATATTTTTAAAAATAGATAGGTTAAAGTATCTTGAAACTAACCTTTTTTTTTATAAATAAAAATACAATGTCGATATAATAATTTTTTTTAAAAATAGATAGTTTAAAATATCATGAAACTAAACTCTTTTTATAAATAAAAGTTCAAGTGTCGATATAATAAGATTTTATACAAATAGATAGTTTAAAATATCATAAAACGTAACTTTTTATTATAAATAAAAGTAGGTATTGTCGATATAATATAATAAAAGTTTATAAAATAGATTGGTTAAAGTATTATGAAACTAAAGTTTTTAATAAATAAAAATACAAGTGTCGATATAACATTTTATAAAAATTTATAAGTTAAAATATCTTGAAACTAACTTTATATAAATAAAAATACAAGTGTCGATATAATAAAATTTTATAAAATGAGATAGGTTAAAATATCGTGAAAGTAAACTTTTTATTATAAATAAAAATACAATTGTTGCTATAATATAATAAAATTGTATAAAAATAGATGGGTTAAAATATCATGAAATTATTTTTTTAAAGTTTTAACTAAATAAGTTGTACAACTAAGTCTTGATAGTCTTCAGTACATCGTATTTTATTCAGCACTTGTAATTTTAATGTAAAATTACAAGAAAAACTTTATTATAAGAGAATCAATAGAACCGTACAATTGACCTGAATAACATTTTATTGAGCAGTTCGATCAATTTATGTTGCGAACTCGATGTATAAAGGAGATGCAATCTTTCAATAAAACTGCAGTTAATTTCTCTCTTTACAAATTCTAACTATCACCGAGTGTTTCTTTCTAATCGATATTTATTTTACCCTTTAATCGTTATATGTATCATACATTCAATCAGTAAAAACCTCCCAATTTTCATCAGTTTTATATGTTTAGTTATTTTCAGTACTTTTCTAGATATATATATTAGTTTTAGAAGGTCATCCAATACCAATTTCTTACTTGTTTTATCTTCCGTTCTGCATATTATGAATTCGTAGGAAAACAGTAGTCTTAGAAGTTGGCACTCACGACAGCTAGTCTATGTGCATTATATATATTGCATCAACATTGAATGCAATTTCAACGAGATTTATTATGGGGGCAAAATAGCTAAAATTCTCCTGCAATTAGCAGAATAATTAGTAAAATATTTTTGGTATAAAATCTGGTAATATAACCATCCTTTTTCAGTCTGAAGTAGTTTAATTTGCTTTTCATATCAAATCTTAGCAAAAATAAAAACAATAACTAGAACTGTATTTGATTCAACGTAAATAAGTAATATTAACCCATTTTTCTACAAAAAAGACCTTTCAATTTCTTCCCAGGTTAATGTAGCTGTCAGATTAATGATAACAAAATATATGTCCTTATTTTTTCAGGTCTTACATAGTATATCACACTCTTCTTCAGCTCTAGCTTGATTTTATGTAAATCCTCTTCTCACTTGCGAAATACATAACACTCTTTATGTATGAAATATTGAAATATCATAGCGTTTTGACAGTCACAGACATGGTATAATACATGGAAAATAATTCGAAAGATGTCTTATCTTAGTATCATTGATAATAATGATCACTTTATTATCTCCTGTTACAAAAATATTACAAAAACTTATGAAAACACTGCTATTATAGAAAGTAATTAAACCAAGTCGTCATTTGAAAGTGAATTACATTTATTTACAACTACATGCAACACAATTGCTAAAGCATTAAACTAGAAAGTCCTATATCTTGGACTATTGTGGAACTATAGTTACGCATATTGTAAATTATTTACTGTTATACATTTATTTTAATATCTACGTTTATATCATTTTAATGGATATATTGATAAATGTTGTATTGCATAAGTCCCGCCTGTTCTCTAAATCTGTAGAAAATTCTCGAGTGTAAGAATCGACAATACGTGTTTTACGAAAACACTAGCGTAGCTTCGAATATTGTTGAATTTTCTAGAATCTCGCCTAACGACTATAAAAGGTCGCCATCGCCAGACACCAAAAGACAGTTTTAGATTATTGTTGACCTGCTATAAGCCTCGGAAGCTATGATTGTGATAAACTCTTGTTAGTCGGAAAACTACAGGTATTTGATCAGAAACGTTTATAGATTTCGAACATCACAAACCATTCAACTTCAGTGAATTAACTTCGGATATTAGTATTTGTATGACGACGTCAAACATCCTTGTCGGTAAAAAACCCAATTTGTAAGCGGTGTGAGGCCAGCCAAAAAAGAAACAACATCTAGCTTGCTCAAACAAATGTGACAATAACAACACATAATTAATTCTCTCGTCGTGAACCTGTACCTTTGATAAAATATTCAGTTCTAGATCAGATGGAAGACTCAGTATAGTTTGTAAAACTCTTGTAAATAAACCAATATTTGTAATAACCGTTATTATAAATTGTTGTGTGTATAATACAATATATTTGTGTTAAGGAAGAAAATTTTGCGTATCGATCTTGTTATTAAACATTATGAATTTGATACTTGTAATACGATTAACTTTTAAATTAAAACTAAAATTTCTGGCTATTTGAAATCGTAAGATGTAACTTAATAAATCGGCGGTACGTCCAAGATAACTTATAATTAGTAACAATATTCACAAAAGACACTCCAATACAGTAGGAAACTAACCTTGTGTGGAAATCTTAATGGTATACTAGATACATAAACGTGTGTAAAAATTGAATTAACTCTGGAAAGACGATTGATGGTGACAATGTAAGTATGCATGAATATGTTATAAAAGTCCTTGGTGTAGATAAAAGTTCAGTCCAGCAAATTACTTTCAGGGTTAATACAGACAACAATATATGAGACTTAACCCTGAACTTACTAAACTAAAAACTAATCAAGACGTGAAATGTATAGGCAATATTTATACAAAGAATGTATAATACTTAATAAATTACGATTTAAACACCTAAAGTTGGGGAAGCATTAAACCTTATTAATAGGCCTAACGTTCTCTTGTGAAATTAAATGTTGATAGAATTTGAAACGACAATTAATAATGAAAGATCTCAAGTAATAATTTACTTCAATCTAAGCAGTGTCATATTTCATGATAATTTTCGCATCATATGAAAGTTTCTTTTTATAATACTTTCAAGTTTTACGCTCAATTTTAATGCTTAGAACTAAGTATATGTAGAAAGAGTGTACTGCAAAAATAAATCCTATTTGAACTTCTTTGATGTTTTTCTCTATTATAACTTTACTGGATTAAGTCTAAAAGTATGATATATTATGTAGCATGTTTGTTTATCACATATATTTATACTTATGTAATAAAGATTATTTATATCCCCTTCGCATATTTTCATCCTACTATACACTGGCTATGTTAATAAATTACTTATAAATGATACTAAGGTCTCAGTGAATAATAAAAACGTGGAACGTTTTCATGGGGAATATTTGTTTATTTTTTAATGTATTAAACATGTACAATAGTATGAGCCATTTGAATACATTTTGGCAGAGAGTTACCAAATATTTGATATTAAGAAGCATGGTACTGATTTGGTGTAGCGACTATGCACTTGATAGAATAGCGTGCAACCCTTGTGACAATCAGTATCTATGTGAATAGAAACGTAGGGTGTGTGAGCTATGCATAAATCAACAAACAAGACTAATGAACACAATGAAACGATAAATAAATTATACCCTTTGAAATTTGAAGCACATTTCTTGTGAGGCGTTGTAGTTCCATGTATTGTTAAGTTTAATAATTGTCACATACTTGAATCCAAACGGATAATGATTGAGTATTGTAGTCTTAAAGTTTCTGCAACGTTTTTAAGTGTCACCATTAACAAAGTGGTATCTGATGTTTTAAAGACGAAGTTCATAGTTTGATAGTAAAGGTCACAGTGTGACATCATGTTTGTAACATTAAGATTTTTACGCAAAGCTACTCCGATTTGAACAGACAGACTAGTCACTATTAGCCATTATTATCTTACACACTGCTAATGTTTGACCGAAAAATGGAATTAATAGTCATTAAGACAAACAGTTCTGGAAAGCTAACCATTATGCAAGGATCACTCAATAGGTACAAGATTCAAGGGTAACCCAATGGACTTGGAGATTTAAAGAAGTAAGAGAGTGTATTAATAACATCTCTCGGCAACGTTCTCATAGTTGAACATAACCATTATGCCAGAAAGATAAATTTCAAACAGGAAAAATAACTTACTTGATGTTGTGTACATTTTATCTCGGACGATTGATAACATTATGTGAATAAATTGTTGGTTTAAAGGGAGAATTACAAGTATATATTCCAAGTATATTAGTCTTCTATTAAAAAAATAATAGCAATTACAATATTTACAAGAATGTCAGGAAACGATATATAGAGTAAAACTGAGTTAGGTGGTTAAGGCACTCGACTCGTAATCCGAAGATTGTGGGTTCGAATTCCTGTCACATCAAGCATACTTGCCCTCTCAGTCGTGGGGGCGTTATAATGTAACGGTCATTCCCACTATTCGTTGGTGAAAGAGTAACCCAAGAGTTGGCGGTGGCTGGTGATGACTAGCAGCCCTCCCTCTAGCCTTACATTGCTAAATTAGGGACGGCTAGCGAGAAAGAAAACAAATTCAATGTAAAAAAAAGAGCAGTAATATTAACTAAACAAGAACAAAAATCGAAGTTGAAAAGAAAACAGGACATTATTCCAAGAAGACAGAACTGATTAATATTTGAAGACAATCTGAATGGTGACGAGTCCTAAAGAGACACTGTAAAAAGTTGGGAGATAATTATAATCAAAGCAAATTAGCCTCATTTCCCCCAGAGCGCATATGTGCTAAGCAAGACACTGTTGATTATACCAATAGCGAATACCTGTCAGCAAAAATATTATTGTCTATCTGTAGTGTGTTATAGTAAACAGCTACCTTTGCTATAAATGAGCACAAGTGGCACGAAATGACTCAAAATAAAAGGAAAACAAAGCGAATTGAGTGTAACTACATTTCTTGACAAGGGTCTATTGTCGAAGCTTCACAAACCGTTAGCTTGGGTATGTGCGAAAAAATTAAAACTCTAGGTAAGAATAAAACGTTCACTTTACTTAACTAAAAAAACAAACAAACACTTGGTACTTGTTTGTTGATATGGACAAAGCTGCACTATTTGCTGTGGGCTAATTGGTGGGCTCAAATTCTGTATGTTATAAGCCTTTAAGCTTACCGCTGAGCCATTCTAAATAAAAGTACTTATTCACCTCACAACAAGAATTCGACTTTCACTAGAACTGTACTGAGAGATCTTAAAACTATTATTTTTTCAACACAATAGTAGTTTTAATATACAGAAATATTACAGTTTATACGAGTAAAATTTATGAAAATTTGGAGCTCTGTACTTTCAATCATTTTGGCTGAGTGTATTGTGTAAAACTAAAGAATAAAATCAGAACATTTTTCCCATGCAGTATTTCCTAGAAAATATTCAATTTTTCTAATTTTTCTCAGTAGAGTATGAATACTTTGATTACCAATTACTAACATAAACAGTCGGCCGTAGGGCGGCGTTTCTGCTAGTATTTATTATTACAGAAACTTTTAAAAATATGATTTAATAATATATCTACTTTCTATTCTTGATTTTGAAGTTTATAAGTTGATTAAGGACTCTTTCGTCTATTTTCAGATCGTGTGATAAAATACGAAGTAAAGAGAGCATTTTCTATATTATTCTAATTCCTTGAAAGACCAGAGGTGAAATATTTTTCATATTTTATTTTCGATAATGAATACTAAGTTGAGTTAGAAAAGTTTAATAAATTTATTGAAACCCAATCAAGGTCTACATATAAAATAGAAGTATCTATATATAAAAAGTATTATAACACAAAAAAGCACCTTAATGGCATAACGCACACAATACTACTTTGTAATATTTCCCAACTTTACTAATTACCTCAGATACATTTTCAAAATGGCATCAAGAATCTTTAACTGCTATCTAATTCGTAATCTTGTAAGTTTTATGGCATTCCAAAGGTTCTTTGAAGACTCTCACTTTTTATAATTTTATAATTAACACATATTATTTACTCGGAATTATATACATATTTTATAAAGGACAAAAATAAAGGTTAAGATATAATATCTTGGAATCGGCAAATTACACGTGAATTATGTGAACAAAAATTACTTTTACAAATAGTGGATAAATATTTAAAGATTAACTGTTTTACAATGCATAAACTCACAAATGTATTTACTAATGAGGATAACTCTCCCCCGGTGAGTCTGTTGTAAGTTAATGGGATTATAACGCTGAAATCGGAGCTCGATTCCAGCAGTAGACAGAGCACTGATAGCCTATAATGGTAGCTTTGGGCTGAAACAGACAACCTATAGTTTATAACTGCAAATGGAGAAGAACAGCACCTACCTAAATAAATCAGTATTACACTCATCTCCAACAAAGCGGTTTGATTTGCAGTTCATTCATTCGCTATTATTATTGAAAATAAAATAACTTAAAAACAAATTTGAAGTATTTCTTATATCATTATATTTTCTACACAATTTAAACGTATAAACACGAAGATAAACAATAACATTAGAGTTACACTGTTTATTGCATTTGCCATTTTTTCACATCTTTATCCATTGAATATTACCTTCTTAGAACCTTCAGTTTTAACATTACAAACTTAAAAGGCCTAGCATAGCCAGGTAGTTAAAGCACTCGACTCGCAATCCGAGGGTCGTGAGTTCGAATCCCTGTCACATCAAACATGTTTGCTTTTTCAACTGTGAGAGCGTTATAATATGACGGTGAAGCCCATTATTTGTTGGTAAAAGAGTAGCCCAAGAGTTGGCGGTGGGTGGTGATGACTAGCTGTCTTCCCTCTAATCTTTCACTGCTAAATTAGGGATGGCTAGCTCAGATAGGCCTCGTGTAGCTTTGCGCGAAATTCAAAAAGCAAAACGAACAAACAAGACAAACTTAAAGATGCCCAAGGGACTGTTGTTTTATAAAAGTACTCTATCATGTACATAACATTCTATTGATATGTAATTATTTGTAAAATAATATGAACATCTCCCCGAATGGGTTTGTGTGTAAAGAGTTGTTTAAGCACTGGAATTTTATATTTTATGAAATGGATATTATTTCTCCCAGCGTTTGATGCTTTGTAAAAAAAAACAAAACCTAGTATTTTCTTATAAATGGAGGTATCAACTCAAAAAGCTTATTTGCCATCTGTGGAGAAATATATTAAGAGATCACATAAGGTGGTGCGATAATGAAAGGATTGTCAAAACACTGAACCATATGTTAATGTTACTTAGTATATCTTAATCGTAGATACGACTTTTGAAGAAAGAGTAACCCTGTGCAATATGTGGTTGATGGCTTTAGTGGCAATGAGAAATTCTATAGATTATACAAATCGAGATTTGGTATTTACAATTTTCGCACTATCCTAAAGAGCACACCTTTCCTCTTAGTTCCGATACCCGATATGGGCGTAGCACATATAGCCCATTTTGTAACTTTCTATTTATCAAGAGACAAACAAATGATATAGAGCATTATTTCATTCGGTTGTATTCCTATTTTTAAATGTATGTGTGTGTGTGTATATATATAGACATAGTCTATGTTTGTATAGAAAAATGCTAGTTTTAACATAATATTGCAATCTCGAAGTTTAGAATGGAATATAGATGTATTACAAATAATCGTAGAATTTGATCTGCTTTCTTTTGTCAGTTTAATTACTAAACAGTCCCTATTTTCGTGGTAATATGTTTTTATTGATGTGCTTATTGATTTGAGACAGTTAGCGTCTCAGTAAGCTACGAGAGGTGATAGCCATCTTCTTTGTATGCATGGTTGTGTTATGTTGAACCTATATGGTTGCCATGGTAACTTATGCGTCGCATGATTTATGAAGGTTGGTGTCTACCGTCTGCTTTTCCTTCCCTCGTGCCCTCCTCTGTTAAGTTCCTGTTAAATGCCGTTTGTTTTATATGTAAGATTGTATTAAATTTCGTTGCTTCTCAACATGATAATCATGTATGCGTCAGGTTACACAGTACTTAGCTCTGACTACATGTTTGACTAAATTGACATTTATATAGATGTATTTTGAAGAAGTTTATTTGTTTCTGATACTTGAACAAAGCTGCATAAAGGTTATCTGAACTCACCGTCCCTCGTTTTACAACTGCTGGAGGAAATGTTCGTTTGCTTTTTTGAATTTCGCGCAAAGCTACTTGAGGACTATCTGCGCTAGCTGTTCCTAATTTAGTAGTGTAAGACTAGAGGGAAGGCAGCTAGTCATCACCACCCACCGCTAACTCTTGGACTACTCTTTTATCAACGAATAGTGGGATTGACCGTCGCATTATAACGCTCCCACGGCTGAAAGAGCGAACATGTTTGGTGTGACGGGGATTTGAACTCACGACCTTCGGATTACGAGTCGAATGTCTTAACCCACTTGGCCATGCGGTGCTACTAAAGGAAATCTAACTTGCTAATAAAAAGAAACTCTTCAGCTACTGTCATCCAATAGTGATATTTTTCCATCGCTTTTATAAAGCACCTACAACCTCAAGGTGTGGAGTACAATTTTTTGCAATGTGTCGCGAAACATGAACTCTAATGCTCGCAATCAGTTGCGAAAAATAGACCATATCAATCTCTCATGTATGCCTGAAATGTTCTTGTTTTTAAAATTGAACTTAAATTCAAACAAATTTATTCGTCAGAGTTGGTTGATTGGTCGGTTGTTTGGTGTTTAATGACACAATGGAACTTTATAATTATAAACGACAGATTTACCACTGAAATCTGTTGGGAAATAAAGTAAATAACTACTGATTATAAGAAAAAGTTGAAATTATTCTAAAGTATACTAATGGATAAAACTAGTATTTTTTATAACTTGAAACGTTCAATTCTGAACGCTTATTTGTCATTTGTGAAAAAATATATTAAGAGGTTCCTCGTTGAGACAGCGGTATGCTTACGGATTTACACGCTAAGATAGGGTTCGATTCTCCTCGATTGATACAGCAGATAGCCCGACGTGGTTTTGCTGTAAGAAAACCACATGTTTTAAGAGACTACATAAGGTGATGTGATGATAAAAGAATTGTCGAAGAACTGAACCATACGTTAATGCAACTTCAGTTAAGTGATTCAAATGGCTTATTTGGCTTCAAATGGACCGAATATGACATCAGTAAATTCTCCAAGGAGAAGAGTTCATGTTTCATACTTAATAACTGACAATTTCAGTCAGGAACAAATGTATTCCTGACGTTAATCTTCTGTTAAATAATGTTACTAACCACGTCATGTTGTATCTATCTTTGGATACGACTTCTGGAAAAAGAGTAATCCTGTGCAATATGTGATTGATGGCTTTAGTGGCAATGAGAAATTCTATAGATCAAACGAGTCGAGGTTTGGCACTTTAAATTTTTGCACTATCCTAAAGAGTACACTTTCACTTTTAGTTTTAAACTCTGCAATTACGATTTCTCTATGGCAGTCTTTAACCAAACCCCTTCCTCTGTACAGGTTAAAGTCAAAATTCTCTAATGAATTCCGCGACTACGTTTAACAAGAATTTTTTTATCATCCATACCATCTTCATGCATATCTTAACGAGGCTGATAAATTGTTGTTTTAAGTGTATCTAAGCACAGTAGGCATAGCAGAGTTTTGGTTTCAATAGATTGTTCATATCGGTTTCTAGAGCAGAAGTGAAGTGTCCTTCAGATGGAAGTGAAAGTTCTTTCTTCCTATCTTTTACAGGTGTTTAGGATTTAATACTTAAAGTCGGAAATTAAACAACTTTCCTTCGCCTCGCTCGTGGTATAAAATTTACAACGATATAAGAGAAAACAACACATATAGTGTGGATGGATCAAGTGCCAATAAATCGTATGTATATATATATATATATATATACACATATATGTGAATGTGTATGTATATAAACGTGTATGTAAACAAATTTAAGGTCAGGTAAAAGAGGCAGGCTGTGAACGATATCGGCTGCAGTGATGTAAACCTAATGTACAAGAACTGGATGTAGGAAGAAAACGAAACCACCCCTAGAGAAAAATCCATTTTCATTGGGCTGTCGCCTAAAAATGTTCCAGCCCTGTTTTCAAGCTATAATTTGAAGCTAAACGAAAAACAATCAGTTAAAGTGTCTGGAAAATAATTAATCTCTAACTCGAAATAATGATATCGCTAGCCTCACACTGTTCACACACTAGAGGGGGATGATATTACATGACAGAAATGAAGTTGAATGAGAAGATATATTTTTACCTTGAGGCAAATATGCAAGAGTTATACCCTGAAGACAAACAAAACCTCCATTTATTCTTACAGATAAGTTTATTAGATGTTAACATACATTTAAAAGTTTAAATCACCTGGATAACCTTTCTGTGCCATCCCAATAAGAGCAACATTTTATTAAGAAATACGCAATACCATTCAAAACAAACTGGCTTACAGAGTAGCGCTAGTAGATAATAAAAGGCTGTATCTTGACAACAAACACCTTTTCCTTTTCTTCAGACAACAACCACAACCCCATAGTAATTCCTTTAAATTCTGCATTTAATACCGATGTGTTCATGTTTTATTACAGAAAGAAAATATACTTTTATCCTGTTAGTATTATTATAATTATTATTATCACCATTATTACCCACACAATTTGTGTGTTTCTCATTATTTCCTTTTTGTTCATTTCCAAAATCAAATGTAATTCATATTTTAACATTATGTGACATCAAACACGATATTTATTACACAGGTATTCACAGCAACAAATACTATTACACATGAATGAGTAGCGTAATATCACATTTGAAAAAACACAAAACTGTTTCATTATAATATTAATAACAGGAAGATTATTCCTTTGCTAATAGTAGGCTAATACACAATATACCATTAAAGTTTAATCCAATGTTAGGCGAAAACGCCACATTTAATGGATAATGTTTTGACACTTTCTGACGTTATGTGTCGCTAGGACCTGGGACTTCTGTTGTAAAATACAGCGTACGTGTTTATTTCATAGTATAAAAACTCTGGTCTAAATAATACACGCGATATATTTTATTTTCTATGCACAGGATAAAGCATCTCAATTTATTTCAGTAGAGTTAAATTAATTGAGTGGATCGCAGCTTTATCAAGTGAATAACTCCGATATTTATTCACTAACAACACAAACTAATCCCGCTCTAGGACTAACCGTTCTGTTTGGAAAACAATAGTTTAATTTTTGAAACAAAAAACACAACTAGCATTAAAATATATTTATATTGTATTGAGGAAAAATAAATAGGGAGTAAAAAACATCAAATATACTAATGTAGCTGAAACTACTACAAATTATCACTGTAATGGACACGACATGTATATACGTACCTATCTGTGTGACCAATGTGGCGCTATCTATTGAATGTCACCACAAACAAACATTCATAAAAATTTCATACTTTGAGTATTCAAGATTCAGAAAATTAACAATTAGAAAACTAACTGTGATATGTACAATAACCATTTCTTTATAGTAGAACACAATCTTTTATAAGAATAAAAGGGTGTGTCCGTGTGTGACTGCCATAGTTTTAAGAAGAAAACATTTAGAAACCTGACATTTTGCACACATACTAAGTGGAGCATGAGGGCGTAAACCTGATATTATTAATCATTCACGTGCATGCATGCGCATGTACAAGTGCATCCTTTTATGAAGTAAGCACGCGAAAAAACACATTGAAAAGAATATGCAATTGCCATAGCTCCAAGAAGAAAGAACCTCGAAACCTGAAATTTTGCACATATACTAGATGGACCCTGAGGATGTGCAGCGGGTATTATTACTTATTCAAGTGCGTGCGCGTCTTTTCTATGAGGCAAGCTAGCAAAAAAATCATTTAGAGAAAAATATAACCACCATAGCTCTGAGACGAAAGGACCTGAAAACATGACATTTTACACCAATACTAAGCGGACACTAAGGGCATGAACCTAGGTATCACTTACATTGTCCACACGTGTGCACGCATTTGCGTGTCCATCTTTTCAATGAAACAAACTAGCGAGAAACCACCTACAAAAGAAGTGGTTTTCTATATAACAATTTCTAATATATAGAAAAGTCCGCCATGGGTATCAAAACTCGGTTTCAGACGTTGTAAGTTCGCAGACATACCACCTTTCGCCAATTCTTGGGTTACTCTTTTACCAACGAATAGTGGAGTTGACCGTTACATTTAACGCCCCCACAGCTGAAAGGATGAGATTGCTTGGTGTGACGGGACTTGAACTCACAACCATCATGTTGCGAGTCGAGAACCCTAACCACCTGGCCATGTAATTACTTGAGGAGAAAAGTCCAGTGTAAATTTAAGGATTGACAAAAGTTTGCATTAATAATGAGAGAGAAATCAAGGAAAGATTGTACAGTAGCAGTGAAAGTTGTGTGGAAAGAACGAATGAAGCTGAATGCATGACATATCCGTGTCGAAGCGAGATTTAAATAGAAAAAGATGTCTAATAAACAACCCACAGAAATGCCGATATGAGATTTCACCTGGAAATCTAACCAAAACGTAGAATTGTCTTATATATTAGAAATGGTCGCCAGAAATTAATCTGAAAGGTCACAAGTCATCTATTTATGTTATAGATGTAACGTTAACAATACCAAAAATATGGATGCAAGACAATCACAAGACAAAGTTACAGTCAGATATGGGACATCGTGTACATTCCTTTCAATGGCCACATACATGTGGAATGTCTTCATTACACATATATTGTGCTCCAGCTATGGGCGTTCACAGAAATTTCTCGAGGGAACGAAATCTAAATCAATTATATATATAAGTGTATTAAATGAATAAATAAATAATGCAAACTTTGAAAGTCAAATTAAATCAGTAATTCACCATTAATACCCCACCCCACAAGATGATTTCAGATTAGATTTTTAAGCTCACATTCTACATATACCTACATATGCTATATATTTTGTTTTAACGAATTCATTCTTAAAATGTCAGCAAATTTCTCTGAAAGTGTTTATTATTATGCTAGAGTTGTTAAAAGAAAGGGGTAAGCACAAATTACTGTTACGGTAATGATAACATCCACTTATTCTGTACCATCAAAAAAATCAGCTTCCTACGAAATCGAATGAGGCATAGCTATCACAAAATCAACAAAAAGTCCTAGATCTTACTAAAATTGTGATTGACTTCACTTATGCGAACAATCAAGGTTCCTTGGTGGTATGTAGCTCTATAACCACAGTAAGTACAGCTGACCATGATGGTAAATAATGCAATCACAATAATCTACATGTATACAGCTCGCATGCTGGTAACCAAAATTCTCAGTGTACTACAGTCGTACAAGAGATGCGAAAAATTTGTGATACATTATGCTAATGTATTTCACACATTCCTTCATCAGCTAATCAAACACACTATTAGTGAAGAATGTAACCGTACATCTAGACCTCATATTCAAGAGAAACAGAAATATGCACGACATTGAACTTTCAGTGTGTGTAAACCTATTTGAATCCGTAAAACTATACTTTTCAATAACATGAAATTAATTTACTTAATTTTTTCCAAGCTCCATGGTGACTGCATACCTGCAAGTGAGAGAATTAACAATTAGAAAATAAAATAATTGAATAATTATATCTATATATATAAAATGACAAGTACTTATACAAAGGCCTGTATATATATATCAAGTCATCCCATAAGTAATGTCCGAAAATTTAACACAGAGAGTTCATCATCATTTCTCTCTTTGTAGAAGGCTTTAATGAGTAAAACATGTAGTAGGACGTGTATAAAAATGCTCAGGCAAATAAAAGAAACTAACCCAACTCCACTTTTTCAGATCATTAATCAACTAAACCCTTATGAAGATGGATGTGTCTGAGGAGCACATTAGACATATAATACTTTATGAGTCTAAAAAAGGCAATAGTGCAGCAGAAACTACGCGAAACATTCAAGGTGTTTATGGTGCAGAGTCTCTCAATGAAAGAAAATGTCGAAGGTGGTTTGAGAAGTTCAGATCAGTTGACTACAGCTTAAGTGATGCGCCACGTTTAGGTCGTTTTATTGAGTTTAATGATAACTTGCTACTGGCTGCACTTGATGAAGATTGTGCTGTAACGGTTGAAGAACTAGCGGAGAAGCTTAATTCAACCCATTCAACAATTTACTGTTATCTATAACAGCTTGGAAATGTGTCGAAACTTGGAAAATGGGTCCCCAATATTTAACAGAAGCCAGCCTTAGAGCAAGAGTGGACATTTGAAATTCTCTGCACCTCCGTAAACTTAACTCACCTGTTTCGGTCAGGCTAGTGACTGAGATGAAAAATTGATATTTTATTAAAATGTTAAGTGCCCCAGGCAATGGCTCAGTGCAGGTAAACTGGATAAAGCACAGCCCAAAATGGACCTCCACCCTTGGAAATTCTTGTTAAGCGTTTGGTGGGATATTGTTGATGTGATCCACTTTGAGTTGCTGCCACTCAATGTAACGATTATATCAGACTTCTATTGTTAACAATTAGAGCGCTTGAAATGTTGCACTGAAACAAAGGAAGTCTGCAATCGTAAAGGTGTTGCGTTACACCAAGATAATGTCCTGCCCCATACAACAAGGATCACATTTACAGATGTTGAAGAGCTAGACTGGGAAAAACGTCCACATCCTCCTTATTCTCCAGATCTTGCCCCATCTGATTATCATCTATTTCGAAGTTTGCATAACTATCTTGATGGAAAAGAACTTGGAACACATGAAAATATCAAAACTACCCCTTCTAAACTCTTTTCCTCCAAACTCCAAGAATTTTATAGACGTGGCATTCAGAAGCTTGTGAATCGTTGGTAGGAAGTAATTAATAATAATGGAACATACATTATTGATTAAATAACGTTAATAGCGTTTGAAATCCCTTCTCTTTTTCTGAACCTAAAATCGGACATTACTTAAAGGATGACATGATATATATGCATGTATATAAGATTAATATACAACAATTAAATAAACAAAATCAAAAGGAAGAACTGCTTTAAAAACAGCGAATCCAAACCTCTTACTGGTGATATTTTCAAAGAAACAAAAATCAAAATTCCTGCACAAATCAAAATGATCCTTAGGGTATAACCTATAATATGGGATATAAAATGTATTCTAGCTTTTGGAAATGACTGCGGCAGTAGGATCCACATGTATGTGTATTTGCTTACGAAAGAATTTCTGGGATTTTACACTTTTAATGAAATAAGGTAATTCTTCTAAATAAAACTATCACCAATATGTAACTTCGTATAGAAGCAGAAGCGATTTTTTAAATATTGTTTTGGAAGTATCGTTAAGTTGAAATGTATTAACTTTAACTACCAAAGCTCAAACGTACAATGCTTAATATTTCAAAAATATTTGCAGGCTTACAATGCTAGAAACTGGATTTCGATACCCATAGTAGACAGATCACAGATCACAGTGCTTACGAAACAAAGATCACAAACAATGGAAGAGGTAGAAAAACTGTTGTTAAACCAACGAAAAACAGTTAGCTGGTGATAGCATTTCTGAGACCATCATTTGTGAGAAAGCAAAGCAGTTGCATGCTGACCTTCTGAAAACCACCCCTGGAACGAGTGCTGGTACGAGTGATGCCTTTAAGGCTAGTAAGAGGTGGTTTGGAAAATTTAGGAAGAGAAGTGGCATACATAGTATGGTGAGACATGGGGAGGATACCAGTTCTAACAAAGACGCTGCTGATAAATTTGTTAGGGAATTTAAGGACTATGTAGAAGCTGAGGGTTTTGTTCCCCAACAAGTGTTCAACTGTGATGAGACGGGCCTCTTTTGGAAGAAAATGCCAAAGAGGACCTACATCACCAAGGAGGAGAAGTCACTGCTAGGACACAAGCCAATGAAGGACAGACAATCTCTATTGTTATGTTGTAATGCAAGTGGGGAATTAAAACTTAAGCCTTTGCTTGTGTACCATTCTGAGAACCAGAGGGTTTTTAAGAAAAATAATGTCCTGAAAAGTAAACTAAATGTCATGTGGAGGGCTAATAGTAAAGCATGGGTAACCAGGCAATTTTTTATGGAGTGGGTCCATGAAGTGTTTGCCCCAAGTGTAAAGAATTACCTCACGAAAAAACAGTTGCCACTCAAGGCCCTTCTTGTGATGAACAATGCATCTGCTCACCCACCAGGCTTGGAGGACGGGTTGGTGGAGGAGTACAGTTTCATTACGGTGAAGCTCTTGCTCCCTAACACGACTCCTCTCATTCAGCCCATGGACCAGCAGGTCATATCGAACTTTAAGAAACTATACACCAAAACACTGTTTCAAAGGTGCTTTGAAGTGACCTCTGACACGCAGTTAATCCTGGAAAAATCACTTTAATATTCTCCATTGCTTGAGGATTATAGACAAAGCCTGGAAGAAATTGTGGCCAGACTCAGTAGCAGATAGAGACTTTGAAGGCTTTGAGGCTGAGCCTGTTGTCGAGGATATTGTCTCACTAGGCAAGTGTATGGGCTTGAATGTGAGTGGTGATGATATGGAGGACTTGGTGGAAGACCACCACGGAGGAACTCCAAGACTTTCAGAAGGAGCAGCAACAGAAGGCAACTAAGGAAGTGTCTTCAGATGAGGAGGAGGGAAGGGAGGATGTTCCTAGTTCACTAATCAAGGAAATGTGTGGAAAATGTGGAGAGTTACAAAGTTTTGTGAAAAAATTTCACCCTGACAAAGCTGTAGCAAACCGCAGCATAAACCTTTTCAATTATAATGTCATGTCTTACTTCAGAAACATTTTAAAATGCAGGCAGAAACAAACCTCATTAGACAAGTTTTTAGTGAGAAATAGGTCCAGCGAGTCTCAAGCAGGCTGTGGCAGTGCAAAAAGACAGAAAAGAGAAAGAACCCCAGAAGGAGAGTTACCTGACGTTTCTATGGAAGGTGACTCCCCTTCCAAACAATAATAACCCTCTCACTCTCCACGTTCCTCACCACCTTTCACTTACGCCAACATCTCTCCTCAGCACAGGTAAAGTGCAGTTAAATTTTCATTTATTGTTTTTTTATTGTGTTTATAGTTTTTGTGGTTGACTTTATGCATGTAAGTATTATTATACATATATAAATAAGCAATGTTTTTAATTAAAATGCTTCATAATGCGTAATTTTTGGAGGCCTGTGACGGATTGATTTAATTTACAGTATTTCTTATTGGAAAAATTGATTCGGTTTTCGAACAGTCTTCTGGAACGGATTAAGTACTACTGAGGTACTACTGTATTTGTTATATTACTAACCGGAGTTTTTGTTCGAGCAGTGGTAAGTACTTACACACATTAGGAACATATGGGAATCTAAAGATATATTATTTTTGACACTTAATATTGTAAGAAATCAAAGGTATGTCTACAAGTTTCAGTTACATAAGCATTTAATTTTGTTATCAGAGTTCTGACTGGTGCAGTCAGGTGGTTAGGGTGCTTAAATTGCAATCTAAAGGTCGCTTTTTAACCATTAAGATATTATAATGTGACGATCAATTTCATTATTTGTTGATGAAAGAGTAGGCCAAGAGTTGGCTTTCGCCCCAGTCTTTCACTGCTAAAGTATGGACGGCTAGCGCAGACAGCCCTTGTGTAGCTTTGCGCGAAATGCAAACCATCAGACTACTTTTTCTTGCACTTTGATTGTGCACGTTCAATCCTTGCCACGTGGGTTTGTTCATTTCTTTAGAAAGAAGCACAAAGCTACACAATGGGTTGTCTGTGCTCTGCCCACCACAAGTATCAAAATCTGGTTTTTAGCAGTGCGAGTTCGCAAGCATTCCGTTGTGCCACTGGTGGGCACCATACGGGAACAAGATATCTTTCAAGGATAAACGTTAAAAGTCATATACCAAAAGCCAGCCGTACATTGTAAACATTATCATCAGTGAAATGACACGTAATGAAAAATACGAAAAAGTGATCCTTTAAAAAGACATAACTTTAGAGGATACAAAGTATAGACATTGTATGTGATGAATACCCACACAGCGGCTTCAAATGAAATGCACTTTCATCACATGGAAACGGAGGATGGAAAGCAAACGCTGAAAACACAGTCGCTCGCAAAACGAGATCTGTTTTCATCTGAGAAGAATATGATAACAGCCTTAGGTTCCAGTTTTATTAACATACATGATTACAACATAACTAATTTCATTCCATGCAACCATAAGGAGGCGGATGGTAAGCTCATGCTTCATGCTACTAATACCGTCTAAGCTGGTCTTAAAGCGTAATGGTAAGTACAACTAACACAGATATAACTGTGATAGTCAGCTCAGTGGTGCATGAATTAGACGTGCATAAGTTCTAGATCATGTTTGGTATACGAAAGAACTTGTGATATATATATATATATATATACTCACGAAGTTGAAGGAAGTTTTTGATCCGTTAACCCATTCAGCGGTAAGAAAAACTGTTAAGTTACACCACCAGTACGTAATCATATAACCAAAACATCCGGTAAACCACATAGAATTGCTATAAAAGAAATAATTGTTGAGACGAGATGAAATGGCCTCCCCATTTCAGAAACGGTCAAGCAACATCAAAACGAGTTAACTCGTTTTCCCCAGCTAAGGGGTCAATTAATACAAAATAAAGAATTTATAAAATAAGAGAGAAATATACCTATCTGTATTGGGCGTGGTAAATAGTTTGAAGAAGACGCCCCTGGTGGCGGGTACGTCCTCATACTTTGCGACAGAAGCCAAATTCGAGATGAATAACCAGTCACATCAAGGTGTAAAGGTAAGTGTTATTTTGCTATAGGGTTGCAAGTAATACAAAAGTCAACAGTGTTGGATAATACTCAGTTCTAAAGTAAAAAATGAAAAAAACAACAAACAAACGCAGTAAACGTGGCTGTAACCTCACATAGCCGTAACTTTTCAAATATCGATCGATAATTATTTTATTGCTAGTGTCTAGAACAGTGATTTGAATTTCAAGAACCCGAAATTCACTTATTACTTTGTATTCCTGATATTCTTTAGTCATCTTTACCACTTACTCTAAATGCAAATTTAAGATATGTTTGTACATCAATCATTGTGTATTTAAAGAGTGTCGTTGGTATTTCTGTTATCAGGGTGGGTAGTTTTTTCGGCGCCCGCCCAGTGAAAGTGGTTTTCTCCGGTTTCTCCCATACCAAAATTTCTTGCCATTGTATTTACAGATCCCCGGCATCCAAGTCCTGAGAGGATCCCTTTATCTACAAGTTTTTTTCTTCTATCATTCTCTCTTTTTCTTTCTTTTTTTTACGTTAGTGTGTTTTTTTGTATTTAAATATATATATATATATATATTCACTTAGTATTTTATGTATTTTTCTTTGTTATTTCTTCTTCCTACTTCCCTCTCCCCGCTCCTTTGTTTCTTTTTCTCTCTCTTTCTCCTTAGATCAACGTTACGGGCTGCATCTTGGATTTCTTTGCTACTTCACAAATTTAATCACAAGATTGAATTCATTCTCACTGTAGCTGTCCTTATCACAAGATTGAATTCATTCTCACTGAAGCTGTCCTTATCACAAGATTGAATTCATTCTCACTGAAGCTGTCCTTATCACAGATTGAATTCATTCTCACTGAAGCTGTCCTTATCACAAGATTGAATTCATTCTCACTGAAGCTGTCCTTCTTCACAGTCTTCCTGATTTCCCAGACACAAAACAAGATATTCCCTTATCCTTCAAGACAGGCTTTACCTAGGAACGCGTGTGGGGCTGAAGAGAAACAATAGTTTCTGAGCGCCCCTGGTTTGCGGCTTGGGTATTTTCACTAGAGTTTTAAAAACCAGAACTACTACCGTGTTAATTTAGAGTTTCTGTTATCTGAATATTAGAGAAGGTAACTGTTCTGCTTTTAAATCATGGTATGTGACTAGTTTTTACCATCTAACATATTTCAAGCGTGTTGCTGTATTTGCATCTAGTTGTTGAAAGTTATCTTAACATACAAATTGTTAAGAGTAAAAATGTATTCTGAAATAATATTTTAGGCAATATGTATCTTCATGTCCCCTACACTCGTCATCAATATGTATCTTCATGTCTCGTCATCATGTATTTCATACCATGAAATAAAGAGAATGAAGTTGTCACTTTAAAACAAAATCTTTACTGCATTTACGCAATATCTGTTTTGTTATTTTTCAAGCATGCTACGAGAGGGCAATGCAATCTGTACTCTACACTGACACAGCAGTAATTGTCTTCATGCTCTCAAAAACGTTTGACTAGTTACTGTGCCACTGAAATTCGGAATAGTATTTAGTAATTAAAAAACAGATGATCTAAAATACCAAAACAAATATGAGATACGTATGTTTTTGTCATCCCTTAGATACACACTGTTTTTATGATGATTACATAACTATATCATTTCGTCAGCGATAAGTCTGGGGGAATTACATTGTTAAAATCCTGGATTTAGTTCCTCTCTTAGATTTGTTTTATTTTCAATTTTGCGGAAAGATACAAGAGAGCTATCTGCGCTAGCCTTCCCTAATTTAGCAGTGTAAGACCAGAGGGAAGGCAGCTAGTCATCACCACCCACCGCCAACTTTTGGGCTACTCTTTTACCAACGAATAATGGGATTAACCGTAACAGTATAATGCCCCCACGGCTGAAAGGGGCGAGCATGTTCGGTGCGACTGGGATTCGAACCCGCGGATTACGAGTCGAGTGCCTTAACCACCTGGCCATAAGGGGCCTAGAATATAATAATAAAATCCACAATAGACGAAAGCTAGTAGATAAAACTGAAATTTCAGTGGTGAATTTAGTGTCAAGTCTTTGTTTAATAGAAAAAATATGCAATGGGCTATTTGTGTTGTCCCTACTATGGGAATAAAACCTCAATATTTTAGTGTCATAAACTCCCAGACTTACCGCTAAACTACAGTGTTCAATGATGACATTCAAAGTATTTAAATGTTGTTATTTGACATCTTTCTACTTGAAATTTAATTATCTACATATTCTATAGTGTACTGCAGTTATATTCTGTGGTTTAGTATTTAAAGAGATTAGTAAAATAAAGACAAATAAATCAATAATTTATTATGACATATATTTATGTCTTTATGGTAATAGTACGACAACGCCATAAAATATCTTTGCAGTACAAATTGAAACTTCAGAACATAAATTAAAATATAATTATTATAGCAAGACTAATGTAAGCCCTATTTTGCCATTATATCTTTTAAATAGAAAGTAGAAAACTTATACACTGCGCCAATGTTCCAAGTAGCTCTATTTTTTATGGCACAGAAGTAGGAAACTTAGATTTTTATGAAACGTAACTCTTTGCTTTATTTTTTCTTTTTATATGATATATACACCATTTCAACTAAGATTCAGTAACCCAGCTGTACTTGTGAGCCCTGGTACTTTTCGAAAGGCTTCGTCGGCAGTGCGCAAAATAATAAGAAGATATAACTGAAGTACTATTAAACATAATACGATTTAAGATATCATCATTCTTATTGTGATGTAAAACCACAAATATTCTGCTGTTAAATGTCATGGACTACCAAGTAAGGCGTTTTCCAGTGGTCCTAATATATTTTTTCTCAAAAACAAATAGTATTACTTGTGTAAGCGATAACACTATGTAACACAAATTTTGTTCCTGGATAGTATGTATTATTTCGTAATTGCTTAGGTTGTAAAAGTACAGAAAATGGCCATTATTCCTTTCAAACCTTGCTTTTGTGACCTAGACAATGAAATTTAGAAATTAACCTATTTTCTATGTAAAAACGAACAAATTTGGACATTTTCATTTACATAAGGTCTGAATAAAACAACATATGAATCAAGATTTACATGTATTTTTATTAGAGTTGTACGAAAGTGAACAAAAATGTTTAGAAGTGAGTAGTTTTTCAATATTTGCGACTGTAATATAAATAACTTTCACGTATCGGCCCCCAAAATATAGTCTTCCATCATGTTTTCGTTATATGCTTCCAAGTCCGAAAAGCAAAGCTTGAAGAGAAAAATATGTCTTTTCTTTACTTTATGCATAAGTAATTGGGAAATAACACTTTCTGCCCAGGAACAAGAAAAGTAAACATTTTGTTACATTGTTTAATTTAAAAGAGGTGCAAGGACAACTTTACATAGAAAAGAGAGTTTTTACATAGTAGAAGTTACAATAGTAGTCATATAGACTGCATAATAATTGGTACAAAAGTCAGTATACGATTTTAATGAGAAGTACAGATATTTTTGAATAAAATATACATGATTTCACCCGGAGAGAAATACATAGATACATAAAATATACATGATTTCACCCTGATAGAAATACATAGATACATAAAATATACATGATTTCACCCTGATAGAAATACATAGATACATAAAATATACATGATTTCACCCTGATAGAAATACATAAATGGAACCTATTTTCCAGAAAAAAAACTTATAATAACCACAAGATAAAAGCAATTTAATTACTTCATTTAGTTAAGCAGTAACTTAGTTAAAACTTTGAAAACAAAGGATGTAATTTAATAATCACCAGTTATTCCGAGCCAAGAACATCATTTGGCATCAAATAAGTTTTCTTTCTGTGTAAATATTTTGTTTCATTATTCTTTATTTGACAATATTCAGAATAAACAACGACTTTTTTCTAATACAAACGGTACCAAAATAAACAAAATCAATAATTTAAACTGATGTAAACATTCACTATTCATTGCTTTAGTGCAACATACTTTTACAATAAATAAAGGGTTATGTTTCGTTACGATTTTGATAATGAATGGTTCCAATTTTCGCATTGACCATTAACTTGGATTCACATCATAGTTGTTTGGTTGTCCAAAGAAGATTCTTCACTTCATTCGTTTCTCATTGTTGCTGTATACATATAAAGGATTTGTTTGTTTGTTTTGGAATTTCGTACAAAGCTACTCGAGGGCTATCTGTGCTAGCCGTCCCTAATTTAGCAGTGTAAGACTAGAGGGAAGGCAGCTAGTCATTACCATCCACCGCCAACTCTTGGGCTACTCTTTTACCAACGAATAGTGGGATTGACCGTAACATTATAACGCCCCAACGGCTGGGAGGGCGAGCATGTTTGGCGCGATGCGGGCGCGAACCCGCGACCCTCGGATTACGAGTCGCACGCCTTACGCGCTAGGCCATGCCAGGCCTCACATATAAAGGAATCACATGATGATCTATCGAGCAGAAAGAAGTAAGGGCCTTCTCAGAGAATTCATCAATTCATTGTTGTAAGGAATACCAGAATAAGACAAAGTATTCATGTATCTATAAACTATTGTTAAAATGGGCCAAATTCAAACCAGAAAACCAAGTACACACTTTGGCACTACTCACAATTCATAGTTGGAACAATATAATGGTAGTCAAAAGTGTTTTTCAGGTTTCGAAGATAGACTCATGCATCTGAAGCAATCAATGAATAAGAGAATCAACCATTTCTGTGATCAACTGTATTTATATTATTCTATGGAGATGGATTCTGAATCGACTATTATGTGCAAAGTATTGAAGACAGCCATGAAGGATCTTTCCTTCCGAAATATTATCATGTATTAAAAACAGGTCTTCCTAAGGAGCCCTCTTCATCAGTATGACTATCAAATATTATCATGTATTAAAAACAGGTCTTCCTAAGGTGCCCTCTTCATCAGTATGACTATCAAATATTATCATGTATTAAAAACAGGTCTTCCTAAGGAGCCCTCTTCATCAGTATGACCATCAAACATTATCATGTATTAAAAACAGGTCTTCCTAAGGAGCCCTCTTCATCAGTATGACCATCAAACATTCTTCCCCTTTCTCTAGCTCATCAATGAAACTAGTGAAAAAGTACTCTTGTTTCATTTCAAGATCCTGATTCTTAGAGTTAGCTCCACAAATGAAGGAAAAGATGTTCTCGAAAGTGGCAGAAAGTGTTGATAATTAAGATTCCTTTTGGCTAATTTCCAGATTATAGTGACTGATAAAAACAAGAGAAAGTATCAGGAACTGCACTTGGAGAAAGTTCATATTTAAATTTCTCGGAGGGAAAGCCCTGCTCTCAGTGTTGCAGGCTACACTTCGACACTATTCATTATATTTTACTCGCACTTCGCATTAAAGCTGTACTTATTTTTATCAAGAAATGATTCACTCTAATAAACATAACAAATTGCTCTTCATTACAATAATCAACAAAACATTTCTTTTAAACTTGGTTTTGTTCCTTACTGACAACATAGTATTTCTTCATTCGCTTCTTTCTCGGTTTATTCGGTGGTTCTCACGTCTCCTGATCTTTTTTCCTTCTGTTAAATGCCTATCTTTTATACCTCTATTTCAGCTCCTTTTTTTAAGGGCCTTGTACCTGTTGTTCGTAATTAAGATTATAATATATTATAATCGTGCAGAGTTTCATAATCTCCGTAGTGGATATACAATAAGGGCGGCCATTCCTTCCAATAATTTGCTAACAACTTAGTGCTCTAATATCATTATTAAAAATAGACCGCTTTATCACATTTATCAACCCCAATCAACGTTCCTTACATCTAGTTTCTTAACGCTCAGATTCTGTGATATCCATTCATTTACGCCCTCTTTTTTGAAAATCCTGGATCCATCTTTGAGTTGTCTTGCATTTTTCAGCACATTTCTCACAGTAGATTTGTCAATGATCCAATAATCATTACTTTTTAAATGTCTACAACTTTATTTCATTTGGAATCTGAGCTCCAACTAGCTGCTTGTGGAAACCATTATAAATTCTATGCAACAGAACAGGATGTGATTTGAAACATCCACATTCAATGGAAACGAGTACGCCACTAACCTGGTGTAATGCAGTGTATATGTTAAAATGTCAAAAATCAGTCTAGTTTACAAACCTTCTTCCAATATATACATCATTTATTATATGTTGAGTGTCACATAATAAATAGGGCACAGATTTATTCACTCTCCTTATCTATCAAATCATTGTCATGTCATAAAAACCTTAACGAAATAATATCGGAACTTCACGTGTTACCAATAGTTACTTAGTGTAATATATGGACATTCTGTGTTGTCCGTACTTTTTCTACTAAATATGTATATTTTTTTAAAGTTTCAGTGTGTTTCAAATTTATTTTTAGTACAGTATATTGGTCAATGGAATTACTAAGTTTCTCTGTCTTGTTTATTTACGGAACAACTTCAGTAACCCATATCAATTTTGTGTTTTCCATCAGGGGAGTTCACTGTAGCATGAACTATGCTATGAATAGAAGCAGTGATCTGTTCTGGCACCACTTATTTACACGAGCGTGGCCTTAAGTTAAATGGATAGCGTGTGCGCCTGAGGAGAAACACTTTGCACATATCGAGTTTTCTTTGTCTGAAAATAATCGGTATTTTCATCATAAATTAAGTATTGTTAGTGAGATTCGCATATACAGTTGTCCTACCTGTTATTGAAATTATTTGCCTTATACATAATTCTTTGTTCAAGAGATTCTGTTATTCATATACACAGATTGTGTTTAGCACACCTTTGGCTTCAGCACAAAAATGGACAGAGAGTATAAAACTATCTTTTTACTACGCCAGGCATGGCCAGGTGACTAGGGCGCTCGACTCCTCATCTGAGGGTCGCGAGTTCGAATCCTTCTCACATTAAACATGCTCGCCTTTTCAGCTGTAAAGACATTATAATGTAACAGTCAATCCCACCATTTGTTGACAAAAGAGTACCCCAAAGCTACACGAAGGCTATCTAAACTAGCCGTCCCTAATTTAGCAGTGTAAGACAGTTAGAGAAGGCAACTTGTCATCGTCACCGATCGCCAACTCTTGGGTTACTCATTTACCAACGAATAGTGGGATTGACCGTAACCTTAGAACACCCCTACTGCTGGAAATATTAAAATATACATATATATTTAAAAATATATCTTCTGGAATATTTATAAATATACAAATATTGTTATTTATGAAAAGTATAAAATGATTACTTACAAATAGAGAATGATATTTAAATTAAAACAGTAGTGTTTATAAAATGTTTGTTTTTTGAGGGAGGGGCAGAGATGGATACAAATTTAGTTTGAGAGGCTAGACTGGGAGTATAAGGGAACACGTTTTACTAAATACAAAAGGAACAAGTGTTTTTGGCTTTAATAAGTGTCTGTTTATTCTTTTTAATCATCAAAGATTTGTTTTCTTTGAATTTCGCACAAAGCTACTCGAGGGCTATCTGTGCTAGCCGTCTCTAATTTAGCAGTGTAAGACTAGAGGGAAGGCAGCTAGTCATCATCACCCACCGCCAACTCTTGGGCTACTATTTTACCAACGAATAGTGGGATTGACCGTAACATTATAACGCTCCCACGGCTGAAAGGACGAGCATGTTTGGTGCAATAGGGATGCGAACCCGCGACCCTCAGATTACGAATCGCACGCCTTAACACGCTGAGCCATGCTAGGCCCATCATCAAAGGAGCTAAACTTGCCTCAGGAGCTTTTGTTTTGCACAACTTATTAGCGGTATGATGCTGATTCAAATTTTCATTAACTTCTGACTCTGATCTGACTGGAGATACATCATTCAACTGAACGTATATAATGTGACTACTTTACCTGTTAAGAAATTCAAAGTTTTCATTTTAGTAGGAGTCATTCACAATCAAGGAGATTAATAATCCGTGATGACGAGAAAACCCACATGTAAACAAGGGAAATTATCTTTAAAGACTTAATTCTGGTAATCACGATGGTTATGGGACTGCTGTGAGGAGAGGCGGCAGAGCTTTCCAATGAATGGTTTGACCCTTCCTTCACACACACACACACACGAAACACCCCTGGCAATTGTTTGATGCTACGCTCTCAGCTACACAATGGACTTTCTATGCTTTGCCCCCCAGTGGCTCAGCGGTATGTCTGCGGACTTACAACGCTAAAAACCGGATTTCGATACCCGTGGTGGGCAGAGCACAGTAGCCCATTGTGTAGCTTTGTGCTTAATTCAAAACAACAACAACAACAATCTATGTTTTTTTTCAATGTGGGTATTAAAACCCAAGTTTTAGTGTGATAAGTATTTTGGGGTAAGGCTTTCCTAATAGAATACATGGATTAAAGTATAGAATCTCAATACTTAAAAGGAAAATTATGTAGAAATACTTTTGTTATTTTGCACCAAAAGTATTCAACAATTTACATTTAACTATAAAAAAATCTAAGGACCCTTAGATTTAAAAAGGATTTTTTTAAACTATGAAAATGCAAAAAAATTATTATCTTTTATAAAGATAAAATGAAATAAAATGGATTATCCTTAAGCTACTTGTGATCAAATGAATTTCTAAACCATTTCATGCTATCACTTCGGATGAAATAAAACTTTTGGATGAACCATATTACATTTCTATTGTATTGTACTTATAGCTTAACTATATTTAATTGTATGTTTATTGTATCTTATTAACCAATAGGCTTTAAAAGCTTGGGCCTAGAGAACAACAATTTTAGGGGCGCATATTAGAAAAAATTGATCTAATTTATATATTTTATTATAATAAAAGAAATTTCCACCCATTTCATTGCATTTTAAAGGTCGCATCTAAAATTTTGAGCCTCGAGCGTTAGTTAAATCTAATCATCAGTAAAACAACATACTTCTTGAAGATTTACTCTGAATATATTTCATACTGTACATATTTATAAACTTTAGTTTCTCATTAAGTATAAAATCCTATTAAGTATTACTAAAATTTTATTTGAGACAAAACCAAATAAAATGTAAACGTTTTTCGAACTAGTTTGCTTGTTTTTGAATTTCGCGCAAAGCTACACGAGGGCTATCTGCGCTAGCCACCCCTAATTTAGCTGTGTAAGACTAGAGGGAGGGTAGCTAGTCATCATCACCCACCGCCAACTCTTGGGCTACTGTTTTACCAACGAATAGGGGGAATGACAGTCACATTATAACGCCCATACGGTTGAAAGGGCGAGTATGTTTGGTGTGACGGGGATTCAAACCCACGACTCTCAGATTACGAGTCGAATGCCTTAACCCACCTAGCCATGCCGGGCTCTCTCTCGAACTATAACAGTTCTACAGCTGGTTAATATTTAAGAAGTAAATCGTTCGGAAGAGCCATAAGAGTACATCAGAAAAATGTCGAACTAAGTTACCAGGCCCTCCTATCGTTTTGTATTGCCCTAATTCATAAAGAGTCACTACAATGGATGTGAGTAGTGTCAAAAACTACTATTGTCGTTCTATAACGTTCTCTCTATTTTATGCAAGCCGAATTTCAGATATTAGTACAAGTTAATTGTTTTTAGTTATATTAAAATGCTTTCGTGATATTTAAAGACTATTCGCCAATTATTAAAATATGTGATGCCTGTGGTAAGATTCTGCTCAAACTTGCAGTACCGTTTCGTTATTCCAATATTCTCTGATTAAATCTAAACTTCTTTATATCTTCAGTTGTGGCATAAGTCTTCAAATAACCGTTTTTAACATTCCTAAAACGCTTTATATTGTTCGTTTTGGTTTTTGGAATTTCGCGCAAAGCAACACGAGGACTATCTGTTCTAGCTGTCCCTAATTTAGTAGTGTAAGACTAGAGGGAAGGCAGCTAGTCATCACTATCCATCGCCAACTCTTGGGCTACTCTTTTCTCAACGAATAGTGGGATTGACCGTCGTATTATAACACCCCCACGGCTAAAAGGGCGAGCATGTTCGGTGCGAGGGGCATTGGAACCCTCGACCCTCGGATTACGAGTCGAACGCCTTAACCCACCTGGCCATGTCGGGCCACATAATTCTAAATCAATGAAAATTTTCTGTAGCAAATATATTTACTTAGAGACTTAAGACTATAAAAAGGTCTACAGAAATTTACCCGAGACATTTTAGAAGAACAAAACATTTATACAAATCTAAATACACCCTTGTGCAAATTAATTAAAACAAGACGGAAAATTACGATTTTTTTTCAGTTGTTTGCGTTTTATTTCTGAGAATCCAAAAGTTACTCACAAATTAATACATGATATGACCGCCTTTATTTTTCAGAAGATCATTAATCCGCTTTGGCATCGAGTCCACGAGTTGACTGCAATCTTTTCTTTAGTAATTCTTGGATCGCGGTACCACACCTCAATTATGGCCTCAATTAGCTTATATTTCGTAGTACAGTCTTTTCCCTGAGGTTTTTCTTCACAAATTGCCCAAAGATTTTCAATAGGATTTAAATCCAGAGAGTTTTCAGGCCAGTCCAGCATCTTTATTCGCGTGTAGTCATAAAATTCTTCACAAGTTTCGATGTGTGGCACGGACCCAGATCTTGCTGAAAAATGCCAGATTCATCTGAAAATCTCTTTTTCAATTCTGGAACGACTCTTCTCTGCAAAACATCGATGTACTGTGGTCCTCGCATCATACCTTCTACAATATGTAAGCCTCCAACGCCATAGTAGCTGAAAAAACCCCGAAACATCTTCTTTAAGGGATGTTTTACGAACTGATTGATGTGAGATTCTCACCTGGAGATCTGCGAACCTTCAGACTTATTTGACCCTGTGCGAAAAAAACGAGTCTCGTCACTAAATAACACCTTTCTCCATTGTTCTCGCGTTCAGTTCTTGTATTTCAGACCCCATTGATACCGTTCTTTCTTCACTGAGTTGGTAAGAAGTTGTTTTTTGCCTGGTCTCCTAGCCCTACTAACGTAATTTCGAATGACGTGATATTCCTCAAAATTTCGTCATATATCCCAAAAATAGATCGACCGTACTGCAAAACACAGCTTATGACGCCGTCTGTATGAAAAAAATGACTATTAAAGGAAATCAGCGGGTCCAGTGAGCCTACACCGGCCGCCATGCTGAAAATATTGTAAAATGACCATTTGTTTCAATTAATTTGCACAAGGGTGTACGTTAATTAAAACTATCTTCGATAACACAACTTATCCGGTAGGCTAATTATGTTAACTATTATATCTCTAGAAATATAGATCGAGGCCCAGCATGGCCAGGTGGGTTAAGACGTTTGACTTGTAATCTGATGGTCGTGGGTTCGGATCCCCCTCGCACCAAACATGTTCGCTCCTTTCAGCCGGTGGTGTTAAAAATGTGACGGTTAATCCCACTATTCGTTGGTAAAAGAGTAGCTCAAGAGTTGGCGGTGGGTGGTGATGACTAGCTGCCTTTCTTCTAGTCTTACACTGTTAAATTAGGGACGGCTAGCGCAGATAGCCCTAAAGTAGCTTAGCGCGAAATTAAAAAACGAACAAGAATGTATTTCACTCCAGAAAAGTTTGTTATTCTAGAGAAACTCGAGTAAGTGTGTGTAGAATTATCCATGATATATTTACTCTTTCCAGATAAATTTTGTTTATCGAGAAGTCAGTAATGCATTTAAAGTCCTCCTTATTCTAGAAGCCAGCTAGTTCTGTTTTACACAGAGTTACGTCGGAGATCCGTGTAGCATTTACCTAATAATAACCAGCAGTTTATCTTAACTGTATGCCACCAGACAGTTTTTGTATGTTTTTTTCCCCTTTTATGGCTGATGTCACCGATTTACATATTTTTCATAATTCATTTGTAAGAAGGGTTAAGAAATTGGTACAACGTAATTTATGTTTTGTAAAGTGTGTAGGATTATCATTATTATTTAAGCTGTTATTATTTTATCTTACACACGATTATGAATTTTTGAAGTAATAATACGTACCCTACGCACTTATGACTAGCAACGGTCTTTAAAACAAATGCATTAACAACGTAGAAGGAAGTCGCCACAAGCTAAACACTTGTTTTACGAATTAAGTTAAATGTATAATTGATCAACTTGTGAGTTTACATTTGTATTCATTAACTGGGACAGGCTATTTTAAAGCAGACTACAGAGCTACAAAAACAGAAATATGCACATGTGTGTAATTTAGAATCAAACATTATCAACTTTACAATGTTGTTAGACAGTAAACGACAGATGAGGTGACATCTAACTTTGATTTGTTGTGAGAGACAGCACCTTATTATTTTGTATATTTGTCCTAACACTGTTGTTAAATTGTACGCATGTTTTATAAAACTAACTATATAATTTTTACTAAATTTCACTTGAAAAATTTTATTATTTAGAAGCAAGTTATTGCCAGACTGAATGATAAATGTTACCATAGACGACGATACCTTAGAAATGAAGCAAACATATTTCATTAAGGTCTCACCAAGTGTTCTATCTTATTGGTTAATGTTCTCCCATTCATTAAGTCGTTCTTATGTTGGGCGGGAACAGGAAGAGGGGGGGGGAGATACTGAATTACTTGAACACAGTCTGTACGTTTGAAAAGTTAAGTCGTTTACTAACTTCCTGAGTTGTACCACAGTCGTCTCCACTACGCATAGTTAGAAGACCGTTCATTGCATGTTCACTTGACGTCGGAATCCGTGAAGAGTGAAGAGACGTTTGTGCTATTTTTAATTTAACGAGTGGCTGCTTCCATGTGTGTAGATAAGTCTACGTGTAATTATGCGGAGCTATGACTAGTTCAGTTAAATCTGCTTACTACCGCTCTCTCTCTCAGTAAAATAGACATTTACTAAAACTATTTTAGTAACTGCTTATTTACTTGCAATGGCCTGTTAGCTGTGCTTTCAGGTTGTCTGGATATTACCAGGGTAAGCAGTCGTGTGTTTCCGTGCGTACCAAACACAAACACTAGCCGTATTCTCATTCTTTCTGGATATAGTACGGTTTAAAATGTTGTGTGTTTCTATGTTTAGCAAACATTCAATAACTTCCCACATGAATGGAAATTCCATACTGAACGAAGAATACAAAGAGTGAGCAGCTGTCTTGTAAGCAATATAACTTAAACACTTGAAATGCCTTGGTGGCGTGCCATCTGTTGGTGCTGTAACAGGGACATGAAAAAATATCCATCTGATCCGAAAGACGAATCAACAGAACGCGAGGTATGCATTAATTTTATTTAAAAAGGAATAGCGAAGATACGATATTTATTAGAAGCTTATTTTACATTCAGAGTCGACTGACGGCACTTAGAACCTTACAAACTTCGTTTTTTAAAGGTTCACCACGTTTCATCGCTTGTTTGTAAAATGTTGTTTTTTTCCTCATTTGGTTTAAGTTTTCTCAACAAATAAAGTGATGAGTCTTAACGTACTCAATAAATTCGATTAATGATAGTGCTGTCACTTATCTGTTCTGTAGTAGCTGAAGGAATGTACTGAGATTATATTGATAAAATATAAGGGCTAATTGACCTCACGTGTTAAAGTTCCAGTTCGAGGGAAAACAAAGTGTGAAATCTGAATATTATGTGTCTGTATTGTACTAGTGGTTGATGATGTAAATATTTAACATTGCACGTGCGCTAATGACATTAACGGTCGTCATGTTATCTTTGGCATCAGTATCTTATTGTTGGTTCATTATCTAAATATTTAATAATACACATGTGTTGATAACATTATAAAACGCCATGTTATCTTTGATGTAGTTCTTGATTGTGTTCATACTAGTATGATATTGATAAACGTAACCGTTGCCATGTTGTGTTCAAAGATGGATTAGCAGAAAGGCAGATTAGGTAGTTTTCCATGAGTCCACTATATCAAGGGGTTACAGTGATCATGTTTTCTTTGTTTTTAAATCAGACTGCAATACCAAAGTATTATATATAGTGAAAGGCTGTTTTGATGGGTAAATTCTAAATGCAAATATATATATATATTGAAGTTTTTGGAGAGAGAGGGATATAGAACTAAAATTACTGTTTTCATAATCGACCGTATTGTTTACATCCAGTCATTTTGTGTTACTGGTATCAGGGTCAGATTAAGGGTTAGAGCTAAATTTTCTACCTGGCCTGTTATGATAGTGACTAAAAACTACAAGTAAAAAGAATTAAATCTCAAAGTATGTTTTACTTCTGGAGACAGTGGGAAAATAATATCCACAGTTTTGCAAGCCTCGTCTACAAATTAATGAGCAATATTAGATATTTCCTAAACTGGAAAGGGATACTGTAACACATACAAAATTTGCATTTCGACAGCAAACATAAGGACAGAATGTCGATAGGGGCGCGTTGCTAGGTCGCCATAGTGTTGAAATTATAGCTCGATACCAGACAGACGACGATAATGGATGATTTACCTGATACAGTAGAAAATGTATTTCTAAGTCGCCATGAAAGGCGGCATTCACTCATACAGTATATGTCTCATCCTGTCGATAATTAGTTATTAATTAATTAAATCGTTCCTAAAACAAAGATGGTTAACTCTGTTTCGTTAAATCATTTATTAGTTATTCGTTCTTAAAAAGACGCGCAACACTAAATAATTAGTTAATCCTGAAAAGGATAGTGAGCACTAATTCATTAGTTAATTAATTAATAATTAAATCATCCTTCCACGAAGTAGAGAATGTGTTTCTAGGAAGCCATAACTCAAACAATGCATGTTCCAATATGTCTGTAATTAATCACTAATTAATTAAATCATTCTAAAAAGTGTGTTTGAGTGTGTTTTTCTTATAGCAAAGCCACATCGGGCTATCTGCTCAGCCCACCGAGGGGAATCGAACCCCTGATTGTAGTGTTGTAAATCCGGAGACGTACCGCTATACTAACGGGGGGCTCATTCTAAAAAGGAAAATGAAGACAAATTTATTAAATTATTTATAATTAATTCGTTCTTGAAAGGACGCTCAAGACTAATTAACTTACAATTAATTCATTAAATTAATTATAGTGAATTTGTCATAAAAAACACTTGACACTAATTTATCATTTAATGAAATTGACACTAATTCATCATTTAATGAAATTGACTGTTCTAAATGAGGTAATTAAATATTTTTAGTGATATAATGAAATGTCAGAGCAATGTCAAAAACGACCACAGCTATATATGCTTTACCATGAACACAATACATGTTTGTAGGTGTAAGTCGCCCTGAAAAGGACAATATTACACAATATTTAAAACTTTGACTTTATACACCATTTTACATCATCAATAAAAGTTTTATTATGTAATAACAGTGTTACTAATTTGTGACAAAATAATTTACACGTCTTAGTAAGTGGACTTTCATGTATACTTAATTACTATTATTACAGTTGGATTTTAACACGTATACTGTGACAGTACGTCTACAAGTCATTAAGGTTTAGATGTAATTATGTTAAAGTTCATTATCTATATGATGATTGGTGTTATACAAGACAATTTAGTCAATTAGTGTGTTCTGTATGTAATTTTTATGATATTAATTATCAGTGTAATAAATCCGAATGGAAATGTTTACGCACACGAAACATTTGTGATGTCACTGCTATCAGAGAAATAAAAATTGGTCATTGTCAATAAACTCAACATTTTCGTATAACATACAACAACGTTTCGAAACACGTACAATGAAATCTCACATTCGAATAGATTCTTTTGTTCTAAGCCAACTCATACAGTCTGACCATTTGTTGTATGTTGAGCACAGTATTCTGCAACTGTACGTTAACCCCTCAAATCCCGATAATATACAGTTAGTGTTTTGTATGATTATGTAGTGAATTTACATAGGTTACTGATAATTACATTTCAAAAACGTACAGTTTAATTAAATACAAAAATTGTATTTAACTTATATGCAACAATACGTATTTAGTTTTGTGAAGTATATTTTAAGTATATTGTAACTACATAGATAGTGACAGTGTATTATAATTAACTGTTATTTTAATAAAAAATTTTCTGTAAACGATAAATATATTTAAATATGTAGATAGCAACACTGTGTTATGATAAATTTTTATTTTGATACAAATTTTCCTTAAAAATAAAATATATTATAAATGTCACATGTTTAAGTCGAATAGAACTTTCATTTTGCTCTAAGTGGACTGAAACACTCTGACAGTTTTTCCGGTATATTATATAATAATTTATGTTGGGTAACAAAATAATTATTTAAACGTTCACATATTTAAGACGAATTAGAATTTCATTTTATTCTAAACGGATTGACGTTGCTAAGCGACAACAAAAGTATAACAAATATTTTATATTAACTTGTGTGAAAATTAATTTAATCCAGACATATTTCAGAATATTATGCTGTCAGATAAAAGCTGTAAAATGGGATGAAATCGATATTTCTTTAAACACTTAAATGATTACATCTTCAATAAACGACAAATATTCGAATTTTAAAACGAAACTTTTTGTTATGAACATAACAGTTATAACGGATTTACTGACATATATTTGTTTTAATATCGATGTTCGTTTTAGTTAAATATATAATTTTAAAATGCATGTAACTTATACGGTTAAACATGTATTGCGAAATTCCCACCTATTCCATAAAATTGTAGAATATTCTCGAATATAAGACTCAACAATGTCATAAGTGTGTGAGTGAAATATTGTTGCCTACTGAACATTAGAGAACCTCACCTTATGGTTTATAAATCGACACGCCGAGAGATAGTTTTATAGTGAGTGTTTGCTACAGTTGATATACTATAAGCCTGGGAAGCTATAACTATAATTAACCCTTATTAATTGGAAAACTATAGGAGCGTTTATAGATTTCGAACATTACAAACAGTTTAACCTCAGTGAATTAGCTTCAGGCGTTAGCATTTCTGAGAAGACATCATATAAATTCAGCGGAAAAGACTCACATGTGAAGAAACTAGCTGGTTTCTCGTCAAGTGAAGCGTTCCTGTGTATCAGGAATTAATTAGAATTAATTAACTCATCGTGAACCGTCAATAAAGTATTCAGTTTCAGAGAAGATAGAAAACTTGGTGTTCTTTGTAAAACTCTTGTCTATAAAACATTATTTGTAATAAACGAAATTATAAATTGTATTGTTATTTGTATATTAAAATATATTAGTGTTTAAAAAGAAAATAGTGTGTATCAATCTTGTTGGGAAACATTACATATTTGAAACATATCAGCATTCTATTGACTTCTAACTTCAAGCTAAAATTTCCAGCTATTTGAAACCGTAATAGGTAACATTATAAGTCGGAAGCTCGTCCGAGATAAATTTTAATGCGTAAGACTGTTTATTTGGATTGTAAACATACTGAAATTATCAAACAAGACATAAAAGGTGTGTATAATAAAATTTTGCCATAACAAATTTGAAAAATACTGAAACAGGATTTCCAGATCGCACGCCCATTTTGTATAAAATAACGAAATACATGTTATTGGCGCATTCCCTGTCTATAAGTGTTTAATAGACTTGTTTTATTTACATCATCATACGAGCGAAAAATATATATTTCCTTATGGGTGACACTTTACAAGCCTTGATTTATATACTGAAGGTCAGCTTTATACTGTAAGTAATTTGCACGTCGAGTATAGTTTTCAAATGTTTTGTATAATATTTAAAATAAAGAAAATTTTGATTACTTGTGTAAAGTGAATATTAATTAGAGTTTATAATAATAAAATTATTAAAGTAACTGAAGTTATTTGTTACAAACAATGAATTGTTATCAAAACAACTTTTATCCCTTGGTTTATAGTTTTGAGAAACGATTTAATTAGTTAATGATTAATTATCGGCATGATGAGACTTGTATTTTGGCCCCTCACTAGTACAGCGGTAAGTCTACGGGTTTACAACGCTAAAATTAGGAGTTCGATTCCACTCGGTGGGCTCAACAGATAGATTGATGTGGCTTTACTATAAGGAACACAAACAAACAAACTTTTATTTTATGAGTCATGGTCGCCTGGCATGTCATTCTAGAAGTGCGTTCTCTACTTTGTGACGTAATCATGGAGTATGGTCGTCTTCTGATACCGAACTATAAATTCAACACTATGACACTGAAAACGTCTGTCTGATATCGAGCTATAATTTTTACGTGTTTTACAATTACATGTAAGGGAAACAATTTTCCTGTTCATAACCTTTCATTACTCATTAATTTACATAATTTTCGCCCAGGGTACGGGTGCTTCAGCTAGTATATATGTACCTGTTATTCATTGTTGTTGTATGCAGAAAATATGTGGAATAGAAATCACAGTTATGAGAAGCATATTATAATTACTATTCAGTTTACAATATTCACATTTCTTAACCATAATATGAATAAGGATTTATTTGGTTAAAAATCCATTTGTCAATAGTTAACCCCACGTGACCACTCTGTGTAAGTAAATTCTAGCCTAAAGCTTTTCTACATCTCTCTATGCACATTACACAGTCGGCCAATTTTATAGAATATAATTATTTACTCATATATTTCAAAAGATAGACTGTAGCTTATTAATCAGTTTATCAAACTACCTCCAATTTCCACTTTGAAATATATATAAAATAAAATGTTCTAGACTAATTTTAAAATGAGCAAAATAAAAATGTTTTAAACTTATACAGATAGAATTAATACTTTAGACATCACAGCTTTCTTTTATATCCATTTAAATAGATGTCATCACACAATTATGATTATAATAATTCTTTACACGTTTTGATAGTCAGCTTAATTGGTCAATAAATCTGATGTAAATTTCGCTGGTGAACTTTACGGTAAGCTGACATTCTGGTTAAAACTGAAGGAATACGAAGGGAGAGCATGTGTTTTTACAGGTGCGTTTTAAAAACTAGTGATGGACGAAAAACATTGGCGTATTTATTTGCTGGCATGGATTGGTTTGGTTTGTTTTGAATTTCGCGCATAGGTACACAAGGGCTATCTGCGCTAGCCGTCCCTAATTTAGCAGTATAGGACTAGAGGGCTACTCTTTTACCAACGAATAGCATGGATCAGATAAAGGTACAATGTGAAACAAAGGAAGAGGTGAAAAATAATACATAAGGCTGGTTCATTGTACAGACTGAGTAAGGTATTTTTAACTACATATTATCTTGAAGTTATCAAACTGTGAGATACAATAGAGATGTTGTGAAACAGTGGATGTGACACGGTTTGTTTTAAAACTAACAGTAGGAATTGCACTTCCTCAGTGTTACACAGAAAATTGTTTCTTAAGTTTTGTTCCATTTCTCGTATCCTCAGATATTTTCCCTCTTTCTAAGATACAGGAAATTGAACACTTGTGTCCTTGTCTCGTTTTCATCGAGTTATCGCCAAATAAGATCACATAATACTCGAACCCTCTTTAATAGCTATGATAGGTTATCTAATTTAGGAATCACTTTTATTCTGATTCCCACACTGTAACAACTATTATACTTGTATTTAGACTTTTATTGTTTTGTATCATAGCGACGCTCTCTGGTTTTATTTATAATTTAAGATGCTGAATGAATATACTAATTCACAGAACTAAACTTACCGCACAGAGAAACATGCTTATTCATGTTTTTGGCAACGTGCCATTTACGATCGTGACATCACCTCCTACTGTATTCCTAAAGATTAGACAGTTCGCTGCGTGTCAAACCCACGTGTATTCTTTAGTTAATGTCTTGTTAGGATGTTAAACAAAGTATGTTTCAGCTTGTCAGTTACCAGGCAAAAGATGTTTATTCTGAATTATTTCATTTCTTTAGATAAAGGTGTAACTGGGAAGCAGTTTTATTTGTAGCATTCAAGTTGAAAATAGTGTTTTTAAAGCTAGAGAATCAAAGTGATAAAATCAGGATATTCTACTCAGTATGGTAGGTTGGTCTTTTCTTCAGTAAATCTTTGTACATTTACTTTAGGACGTACCATACGAAAGCCGAAACGTTGGTATATAAAAATACATAGGATGAATTAACATGTGCCTGATATATATATTTATAGTCATTTGTTGTTTATTTTGATTTCGGGTATTCGCGTTAACCAATAAAAAGGACTATCAGTATGAGCTCTCCCTACAATTGAAGCTAATGAACTAAATGGAAAGTTTTTAATTAATTTAATTTTATACAGAAATATTAATCAGTAGACGCATTTTACCTTAGAGTTTAAAGTATATCTTTAGGGTATTGTGACCTTCTAAACGTTTCTGTTACTGTTAGTCGATTGTGCACGGACTGTCTGTCAGATTGTTGGAATTTGTGATAAGCGTGTAAAATGCTTGTTATCACTGATACCAATTTTTCAAGTTATAAATAATGTTTATTTTAGATATTTGCGCAAAGCTGCACAAGGATTATTTGCGCTACCCGTTCATAATTTTGAACTGATAGACAAGAAAGCACTTGGGCTACTCTAATATAATTATGGAATGAAACTACCACTCTTATAACGCACCGTCATTCCAAAGTGCGGGGCACAATTTTGCAGCAACGATAACAAAACATGAACTCTGAAATTTATAATCCATCACACTAACCACCAACCTATTCACTTTAGGAATAAAAATAGATCCTGAAAATTTAAGCTATTTACAAATGAAAACACACTCAATAAATCAGTATGAACATAAATAGTAGATTTACAAATTGTTGTTCTCCTCCTATCACAAATAGTTATATATTTCTATAAGACACAAGGAATGATTACATTTCTACGGTGTTTTTCAGTTCAGTAAAACGACACTGTAACACTAATCACTTGCTAATAACGTTGTTATATGAATAAACCATTTCCCTTAAGAACCGCTAGATAAAATAAACGTCAAAGATATATTTCAATGTGAAACAGTACAACAGTATAAAACAGACATGCTATGCTTTATGAAACTGGTTTACTTTAGTTGAAATGATGATATATATGGCAGATTTATAGTCCCTAGTTTCTATTGGATACCAATAATAAGTCACTAGTTTCTATTGGATACCAATAATAAGTCTGTAGTTTCTATTGGTTACCAATAATAAGTCTGTAGTTTCTATTGGATACCAATAATAAGTCTGTAGTTTCTATTGGATACCAGTAATAAGCCCCTAGTTTCTAATAATATATTAAAGTGTTAGCAAACTCTTTTTTGTTTTACTTCATATGCAAACTTATTGTTGAATAAGCCTGAGAGAAGTTACCAAACTTATTAGTAAATAATAACATGAACCATGAACCAAGATAACATGTTATCTTTCACAACGGATTTCAAAACAAAATACGTATTTACCTTTGATATTATACAATGGGTGTTTCACTGCAAATATTAATGCATCACATTTTGTTACCCAGTTTATAAGATGTATTGTTTTTCCTGTAACATTAATAAGTCAAGCCATTAGTCATAAAATATTGAATGTTTGTATTTAAAATCAGTTTCTAAGGTTAACTGGTCGAATCTTGAAATTAAGTTTGTTAATTTTTTTATTTTGAATAAGTATATAGTTTTAAATTACTGCCAAACAAGAGTTACACTAGTAAACATACAGTGTCAGTGTGCTTTCAAACTAGTGATACATTACTAAGTTTATCATTTTATATTACTGCCAATTTAGTGCTACATCAGTAAGTATGTAGTCTTTAGATTACATTCAGATTAGTGTTACATTAATAAGTATATGATTTTATATTACTGCCAACTTAGTGCTACATCAGTAAGTATGTAGTCTTTAGATTACATTCAGATTAGTGTTACATTAATAAGTATATGATTTTATATTACTGCCAACTTAGTGCTACATCAGTAAGTATGTAGTCTTTAGATTACATTCAGATTAGTGTTACATTAATAAGTATATGATTTTATATTACTGCCAACTTAGTGCTACATCAGTAAGTATGTAGTCTTTAGATTACATTCAGATTAGTGTTACATTAATAAGTATATGATTTTATATTACTGCCAACTTAGTGCTACATCAGTAAGTATGTAGTCTTTAGATTACATTCAGATTAGTGTTACATTAATAAGTATATGATTTTATATTACTGCCAACTTAGTGCCACGTCAGTTAGTACACAGTTTTAGAATACTTACTAGTGTTAAATCATTAACAATCACTTTTATATTCTAATTACAGTCAATCTGGTTTTGTTAAGCTTAGATAGAGCTATTCATGTATTTTACTAACAATGCTTTCATGGTTTATAAGTTAAAGTCTTATTACTGGATGTTACTGTAATATTTCATGACAAATTGTTGAATCTACGAACATGTTAAGATGTGCAAGTTTGTTGGACTTATATACCTGGAAATGATGCTACTCAAGAAATAGAAGGTGATTATGATATTATTTTAAATGGCTTATTTCATTTAATTTTGGTTTGAGTGACTAGTAACTATCTTAGAATGATATCTATTGTTATCTTTATGTATTTTACTCTTGAGCTGTTAATTACGACTACACTACAGTTTTTCAGTTTCGAACAGTATTACTTAAAAAGTAATAATGTTAATAGTTCAGAAACAAGAATGAAGACCACGTGTTTGTTAACTTTTGTCTTCACTTGCTGATTAGATTTATTTCAGTGAACACTTATGCCAGAGCATGTTTAACTAACCCACTGTGTAAAAACGTAGTGTCCTGTAAACCAAACATGATTTAAAGTTTAAATTTACAGTTCAACATTTGAAGTCAGAAAGAGAGTACCTAATCAGTGGTTAATATGTTATAAATTCTATTAGTATAAACATCCATCAAAAAGGACAGGAAACCACTGTTGAATGATTAACAAAAAATATAGAATTTAATCATAACGAATTTGTCTGTGATACACCTACTCTTCATTTATTTCACCAATCTTAAAATAATTCTTTAATCACCATATTTTAAGTAAAAGAAAAAAATCCCCAGAAAAATGAAATGTTATCGTAAACGAAAATAAGTGTACACTTAGAAATAGCAATCTTGAATTTTTTCGTAGTATTTTAGGTCTGGAACTAGAAACCATAGAGCGGATATTCTGACACAAAGTTTCAATTCTTTCGACTGTACGAAAGATAACAGATATTTGGAACCAATTAAATGTTCATTTTCTATGTTTTAATGCCAAGCACGTGATGTATGTTAAAATGCCAACTCATTGTCATAAAACTTCTGAAATAAACTATTTTGCTGATATATCACCGAAATTATAAAAAATAAAGAAAACCTTTCTAATAAATTAACGTGAATATCAAACATTCAACGTAAACACCATAGTTGTTCTAAGAACAATCATTTCATTGTGTTGTTGCTAAGCGACGATGTATATTGTTGAGCATTACAAAAAAGGAGCGTGAAAACGTTCTCGATAGAGCGACAAAGGGATAAGTCTTTTATATTTAGTGACGAATAATATATAATGTACGTGTTATTCTATGGCAGACAACAATGCTGTATGGTTGGTTGTTTTAGTGATGAATAATAGATAATGCACAGTCATGTGAAAAAGTTAGGACACCCGATGATATCCTATTTTTGGATATATAGATATTCAATCTCAATTTCAACAATACTGAGAGATTATAGTAATATAACTAAACAATTAAAACTGAAGAAAAGACTTTTCAAGATCTTCTGTAAATGTAATTCTACAAAAATGCATATTCTAACTGAGGAAAAGTTAGGACTCCCCCACATTTATTCCCACTTAAAATGGCTCAACTCACACACAGGTGTATCACACCAGGTGTACATGATTAGAAGATCGTTACTCAGCATTTTGAATGAGGCTTGCCCTATTTAAACCTCAGACATTTAATTTGGTGCGCTCCTGACTGTTGAAGTGAGAGTGAGCACCATGGTGAGAGTAAAAGAGCTGTCTGAGGCCTTCAGAAAGAAAATTGTAGCAGCTTATGAGTCTGGAAAGGGATTTTAAAAAATCCCAAAAGAGTTTAAAATCAGCCATTCCACTGTCCGGAAAATAGTCAACAAGTGGAGGGCTTTCAAAACAACTGCCAACTTGCCTAGGTCTGGTCGTCCAAGCAAGTTCACCCCAAGGCAGACCGCAAGACGCTAAAAGAGGTCTCCAAACACCCTAACATGTCATCACGGGACTTACAACAGGCTCTGGCTACTGTTGATGTGAAAGTGCATGCCTCTACAATCAGAAAGAGACTGCACAAGTTGCATGGGAGGTGTGCAAGGAGGAAACCTTTTGCTCTCTAAGAGAAACATCAAGACCAGACTGAAGTTTGCCAGAGAGAATGTAGACAAAGATTAGGACTTCTGGGATAATGTTCTTTGGACAGATGAGTCCAAAATTGAATTATTTGGACACCAGAACAGAGGACGTGTTTGTCATAAACCAAATACAGCATTCCAGGAAAATGACCTCATACCAACTGTGAAGCATGGAGGTGGAAGTGTCATGGTTTGGGATTGCTTTGCTGCAGCACGACCTGGACAGCTCACAATCATAGAATCCACCATGAATTCTACTGTGTATCAGAGGGTGCTTGAGGACCATGTGAGACCATCTGTACGAAAATTAAAGCTGAAGCGGAACTGGACCCTGCAACACGACAATGATCCAAAACATACCAGTAAATCCACCAAGGACTGGCTGAAAACTAAGAAATGGAGAGTCCTGAAATGGTCGAGCCAAAGCCCAGATCTTAATTCCATTGAGATGCTGTGGGGTGACTTGAAACGGGCTGTACATGCAAGATACCCCTCAAACATCTCACAGCTGAAAGAATTCTGCATTGAGGAGTGGGGCAAATTTCTTCAGATCGATGTCAGAGACTGGTAGATGGCTACAAGAAGCATCTCACTGCAGTTATTTCAGCCAAAGGGGGTAACACTAGCTATTAGGAGGTGGGGTGTCCTAACTTTCTCCTCAGTTAGAATATGCATTTTTATAGAATTACATTTACAGAAGATCTTGAAAAGTCTTTTTTTTCAGTTTTAATTGTTTAGTTATATTCCTATAATCTCTCAGTATTGTTGAAATTGAGATTAAATATCTATATATCCAAAAACGTAACAAAAATACACAAGCTTTCATAGGGTGTCCTAACTTTTTCACATGACTGTACGTGTCATTCTATGGCAGACAACAATGCTGTATATGATTGGTTATTTTAGTGATGAATAATAGATAATGTGTTGTCATTCTATGGCAGACAACAATACTGTATGATGATTGTTTGTTTCGAAAGAGTGAAGAAAATCGGTAGTTATCGTAACCATTCAATAACTCACTCAATAAATGTTTATAGTTTTGTAAATCTTTACACATTAAGTTTACTGACACTTAATTTAGTGGTAAAGTACTTATATTCCATCAAAATGTTTCTTAAAACCGACTTTAACCTTTTATTTAACAACCATTACAAACGCTTTGCTGTATTTATTTATTTATTATTTGTATTAAGGTGCATTATAATGAACAAACTTTAAGTTAAGTGGTCATAAAAACTTTTAAAAACAATAGCGCTACCTCTGGCAACAATATTGTAGTGTATGCTAAAAGTCATAGATTGATCGTTTAATCCTTCTTCTGTGTCAGTACAATTTTTAACCACTTCTCTCAGACAATGTAACTTATTATCAGAGATTTTCTCCTTAGCGACATTATTATGGATGACTCTTTGGGAAATATTTCGAATAATTACTACCAATAAGATATAGTCGTGTTAAAGCCTCAAATATTTCTTCTTAACAGGTGGATTTTTGCAGTAAAAAATAATATAGAAATAAAGAGAATTGCTCTAAAGGAAATAAAAAAAAACAGATAAGATTTCAGCCAAACGCCCTTCACTGGGATCAAGTCCCCTTGATTACTCTTTTACTTTGTGATTTTAATAATTTCTTTAAATTTTGGGATTCTTTCATACTGAAAGCTAAGTTACTTTTTTATCAATTTAAATGTTTGTTGTTCCTAGCTAAGTGCAAGTTTCCTTGATTAAGTAACAGCAGATGTTTTTCTTGGACAATATTCCACTCCGTAATGCGTTTATTTTTTATTTTTAGTCTAAACAAATTAAATATAGATATTTAAAATTATTGTATGGTTATTTTGTAAAAAATATTCTTGATTTCTGGATAAGTTACATATATTTTGGATTTCTAAACGCTCACTCATCATCAAATAGTAAAAGATCCTAATTCTTATATACTTGTAGTTTAAATTATTCACCACAAACTCTAAGGGGAAGGCAGTACTGTACTGAAACTAATAACAAGGGAAAGATTAATGCTTAACAGAAGTACACGTTTATTTCGAGAAGCAAGTCAGAGCGTGTTCAAGCTACTTATGCAAGTTCTCAGCGACGCCATAAAACCAGCATATGTTTCTTAGTGTTAGGGTTAAATGACCAGTTGAGAAGGGAAATACATTGTATTAAACAGATCTTTTACACATAATGCCAGATAGTACGTGCTCGTTAACTTGTACTAAAAATAAGGCTTAGATGATGATTTAGATTGATTTCATTCGTTTCATTGAAGTACTATGGACAATTTAGGCCCGGAATGGACAGGCGGTTAAGGTACTTGAGTCGTAATTTGGGGGTCGCGAGTTTGAATCCCTGTTACACCAAACATGCTTGCCCTTTCAGCTGTGGCGTGTTATAATGTGACGGTCAATCCCACTATTCGTTAATAAAAGAGTAGCCCAAGAGCTGGCGATGGGTGGTGATGACTAGCTGCCTTCCCTCTAGTCTTACACTGCTAAATTAGGGACGGCTAGCGGAGATAGCCCTCGTGTAACTTTGCGCGAAATTCAAACCAAACCAAACCAAACCAAACCAATAAACAACATAAGGAATTTTTTAAAAACATATCTGGGCTAGATATGAGTACGTGTTTTGAAAGTTTTTCGAAATACATTTACTTTTTCATTATTCAAGAAATTTAAGAGAACTCGAGAGAAAACAGAAAAACACACTTCTATTTACAGGCATATGGAAAATATTACCTTAAATACAGAAATTCTACAAAATATACTTCTAACAGTGAGATTAAAACTTCGCACAATCAAAGGATGACGAATAAAATTCAAGAGTTAAACATGAAACTTCAACCACTAGACTGACTGTCAGAAACCAAAGGATAAAGAATATAATTTTAGAGTTAAACATGAAACTTCAACCACTAGACTGACTATCATAAACCAAAAGATAAGGAATAGAACTCAAGAGTTAAACATGAAACTTCAACCACAAGACTGACTATCAGAATCCAAAGGATAAGAAACAAGATTTTAGGGGCCCAAGTTAACGGATAGATAAGCGAGTAAACCGGAAACTTTAGATTTGTTAAGCAATTAATCGTTGACTTGAAATATTGCCCAAGTTTATAACTAATGGAACTCGGAACTAAATAATTTCACTATACTGTTTTATGTTTATATTTCTGAATGTATAACTTGTTAGTATGCACATGTAAAGATTTGCAGTATTGAAGTATAATATGCAATTTTTAAGTATATTATATCTGTGAAGTTTTATTTGTAGCTGAAGGTATACTATTATTTTGTAAGATCATTCGTTTTCGAGTTAAATACGAACACAATATTCAGAAAGGAGCTTATATTGTCTAAAATATAAAATAACTTCGATAAGCGTTTCTCTAATGTAACATGCGCTAATGTGAACATCTTTTGTCAGCCCCATCTATGTGACATATTGTTTGTTATCAAAATAAAACTACAGTAATATCGGTGAAGCTGTAAAAACATGTGCTTCTAGAACTGAATCAAATGGTTTTGATATGATTTCTTACACAGTAGTGTAAGAACACATCTCTTGTTAAACAAACACAAGATAATATACTGAAAGTGTTAGGAAAATCTTGGTTAAGATGTACGAAAGATGCTGACAGTGTTAGTAAAATCTTGGTTAAGATGCACAAAACATGCTGACAGTGTTAGTAAAGTATTGTTTATGATATACGAAACATGCTGATAGTGTTAGTAAAGTATTGTTTATGATATACGAAACATGCTGATAGTGTTAGTAAAGTATTGTTTATGATATACGAAACATGCTGATAGTGTTAGTGAAATAATGATTAAGGTGCTGTAAATTTTGAGACTGTCCGAAATAACTAGATGAATAGAACATAAATAAGCAATAAATATAACTGTATTTCTGAAAACTATGGACACTTAGGGTTAAGCTCCCAAGAGAATTTAACTTTCAAATACACATTACTAGTGAGATGTAAATATACAAGTTACACAAAATATTTTAATAAAATAACATATCAGATAGTTTGCAAAATGCACTTTTTTCCTACCTTATTTTGCGAAATCCTTAATATCCAATGTATAAACAGAATTTTTTTGAACCACAACATTGCATTATGCCCCCCGCTAGTACAGCCGTATGTCTCCGGATTTACAACGCACAAATCAGGGGTTCGATTCCCCGCGGCACGCTGGGCAGATAGCCCAATGTGGCTTTGCTATAAGAAACACACCATTGTATTAAGCTTTTATCGTAACCTCTATTTCAGCACTGTGATCACTATGTTATTATTCACTGTCCTTATTAAAATTCTCTTTGAAACTTTACCGTGATTTAACATTTTGTACTTTCTTAAAGGGATTTAATTCGCCTCAGTCAGCTTTATATCACAAAAGTCTTAATGAACTACCGTGCTATAAGTAGTCAGAAATAGCACAGAAGGGAGAAATAAGCTTGTATTTATTTACGTAGTTCAACAAAGTAACATAGGGGGCTTGTAATTCATTCAACACTTGCGCTTTTGTACAATATATTCGACATTACCTTAAATGTGATCGTTGCTATGTAAGTCCAAATATAGTGTGTCTATGGGGATGTGGGAAGTTACTCCGAGAGCAGGTATTGGACTTCTTGCTAGTGAACTTATCGTTGTCCACGATAATGCTTGGTGTCATACAACTAAAACTGTAATGAACGACTTTGAACCAAATAATTCATTAAGTCGTTACCAAGAAGTCCTGGAACCTCCGCATACATCAATACATTAAAGTTGCAACGACTGAGAAATGAGGAGGCGGAGTAACACTACAACTGATTATAACTTTGTCCCACAGTTGATTGCTATTATTTCTCTCATACCAATACTAGTGGGAGAAATATAAGCATTGTTATTATCGTACTAAATGCAAATGGGGACAACTTGAGTTTTTCATCAGTAAATTGATTACTGTAAAAGGTGGGCCCAACATGACCAGGTGGAATAAGGCGTTCGACTCGTAATCTGAGGGTCGCGGGTTCGAATTCCGGTCGCAACAAACGTGCTCGCCCTTTCAGCCGTGGGGGCGTTATAATGTTATGGTCAATCCCATTATTCGTTGGTACAAGAGTAGCTCAAGAGTTGGCGGTGGGTGGTGATGACTAGCTGCCTTCCTTCTAATCTTATATTACTAAATAGGGACGTCCAACGCAGATAGCCCTCGTATAACTTTACTCGAAATTCAAAACAAACCAAACCTGTAAAAGGTACCTTGCTGTATAACTTTGGTACTTAACTGGTTCAGTTTTGATGGTTTGCCAAGGGATGTTTCATTAAATGTAAGTCAGTGAAAAAATCAAGACGTTATAAGATCATTCTTAATCAACAAACTCATTATTTAGTTTATTTTGTGAACAGTTTTTATTTTTTACAAGTTTATCTCAGATTCTGTATTATTTTCACAATTTAAGTGCTTAAAATAACCAATCTTATGGTGAAATTGATGGAGAATGTACCACTTGTATTACAGTTTTAATAAACTATTATTTACTTCTCATCATCTTGTCCGTAAAGAATAAACAATAAGAAGATGAAATTAGGCATCAAAAGAAATTTAAAATAATGGGCGGTTAATATAGTTTGTTATACGTACGGTTAATATAGTTTGTTATACTTACGGTTAATATAGTTTGTTATACGTACGGTTAATATAGTTTGTTATACGTACGGTTAATTTAGTTTGTTATACTTACGGTTAATATGGTTTGTTATACTCACGGTTAATATAGTTTGTTATACGTACGGTTAATATAGTTTGTTATACTTACGGTTAATATAGTTTGTTATACTTACGGTTAATATAGTTTGTTATACTTACGGTTAATATAGTTTGTTATACGTACGGTTAATATAGTTTTTTATACGTACGGTTAATTTAGTTTGTTATACGTACGGTAAATTTAGTTTGTTATACGTAGATGTTTCGTGTTTAAAGTGTGCATTAGCTCAGAGTTTGTTACATGCTTGTGGAAAGTAATCAAGCTAGTTCCTTGGTGCTTCCGCAAACTCGGATTAATATTTATCAAATAAAAATAAGTAATTGACTTTATGAGCAATAAAAATATTATTTCAAATTTCTAGCTATGTTGTGCCTTTTAAAGTAGCAGCTTTCTTAAGGTAAATTAAGTTATTTTGGTCAGTTACTTAGTCTTTGCGTTTCTTTAAGAGAAGCTAAACTGGGGCTCAATCATTGAGAATGGAAATCCACTTTATGAGGATTTAAGTCGTTAGCGATCCTAATATTCTGATTTTATATCAAAGTGGATCACAAAAAGGAGTTGCACCTCTTTCAAAATCCTAATTTAAGCACTATTCTTAAACAGTAAAAACCTATGAATTAAGAAATATTTTTCATATTCTACAAACGACTGAAACATATAAAAATATATTTTCTCATTACAATACCTTTTTACGGATATTACCACATTCTTCAAAGTAGAATGAAAATACAAAAAATCACTATGTGCTGCGAATTAGGTGTAACGTTTTTTGAATTTAGAATGACCATAGTAAAGCCAATGAAATATATTGAAACAAATTTGAACTAGGCCAAGACGAATACGGGAGAGTGACTTAGGTTACTATGGATTACTAGTCATATTAAAACTTTTTTCAAATATGTATCATCGATAATGAACGCTTTCCAAATTTAATAATCATATAAAAGGTATCACATGCATCTCTTAACACTTAACAGTAATACACTGTCATTTACACAAGCTGAGAGGCTTAGGACGTCAACAGTACAGTTCATGACATATCTCGACTGATGTGTTTTTATTTAGCAGGCGTACTCGCATTCAGTCAAATTCAATCAACCGAAATATAATCATCAAACATAAAATTGTTAGTATTATATCAACCGTCTTCAGCCAATGTCGCGTTTAAATAATTACAGTTATGTAGCAACACATAAGAGGTATTTGACTACAATTACAGTTATGTACCAACACACATTACAGGTATTTGCCTGCTAATTGATGTAAATTTATTATTGATATTTTTTGGTTTAAATACATATCTTTGAGACAAAACTGAAATAGAAACCCTTATAACCCGAGCACTTTCGAAAGGTGGACCCAGCTTCTTCAGGGGCACTCTGGGAATGAAGAAGAAAGGTCAACCTTTCGAAAGTGCTCAGATTATAAGGGTTTCTATTTCAGTTTTATCAAGACTTCTTGGAGCTACGTGTTTTTAGCACATCATGAATATTTTTGAGATAAGTAATTCCGAGTTTTCTAAAGTACATATCCATATCAAAATGTGATTCGGTTAAAGCAGCATGGTGTACGTTCCGTCTTCCTTCATTAACAGTTCATGACACACAGAGTTAACTGCATTTTACAAGAAAGATTTGCCCATACTGTGTATGTGTGTTCTTCTTATAGCAAAGCCACATTAGGTTATCTTTTAAGTCCATCGGGGGGAATCAAATGCCCACACTGAAACAACAATGTGTAGACTCAGATTTGAGCCGGTGCGACATGTTTAGCACTTACCTCTTTGGTTTACGACGAATTCCTAACCATTTCACAGTGCAGTGCTACCACATATGAAATTATAAACTGAGATTACCTGAAAAAAAAGCATATTCATATTGTGGGATAGTTAAACACTGTGGAGCTGAAGGATACAATAATTTGAATAAAGAGCTTTCAGCGTTCTTCATAGAAGCGAATAAACTTGGAATAATTACAGACTCTGAATTCCGGAACAGCGGTTTATTTGTAAAATGAAGGAGATTATTAAAGAAAACTCTCTGCTTCCCCCCAAGAAAAAAACGTAACAAAACATTGTTACGAAGTTGGGTGTAAATATTAGTCATACTTAAAATCAACAGCTGTTTTCATGAGAAAGAAAGCCGAAAAACTGAACTCACGGCAATTCCATTCAACCACAAGATGCAAATAATGGCTTCCCAGTGTACCTGAGACTTACTTTTGTGTTTTTAGCATGCTTATTTATGGGTTTAGAATCCGACGTTTCTTACAATGGATGGATGCAGTAAGATTATTATTATTTATGGTCTACAGTTGGCCTTACTATTCTTCGCAAAAGTTTTTTTTTTTTGCAATGGAAAATGTAGTCCTAAACAATAGTAGATTATTTTGACAATCAGAGTGAGTGTGGTGGACGTGAAAGACGATAATTCCAAGGGTAGCTTGAGCTCTGGAACATCATTATTATAATGTGCTTTTAACCCTCAGAATAAGACAGTGGATTACTTTGAAAATATCTATCACATGAAGCATTTATTAAGTAAAAAACTGAATACATTATTTTAATGGCTTAACATAATTCAATAATTCTCCAACAGGATGACGAGTCCAGCTGCAAGTCCAGCTACAAACGTCTTTACAACAAACACGGCTTCTTTTTATCCATGGATACGGAAGGAAACATATTTGGTCAAAGAGAAAAACACGAGCACGGTGAGTGTTAAAAACATTTGTGATCCTCCTTTTTTTAATTACTTTCAAATAAATAGAGAATATAACAGTGTTAAATTCACTGTACTAAATATTAGGAAAATGTTCAAGGTAAATAACTTGTGCATAAATTATTCACTCATTTTTTGGACCAGGCGTGGCCTAGTTCTAAGCATATTCCGACCTTGAATCACAAGGTTCAAAATTCGCCTCCAGTTACCGTAAAAACTCACTCCGCACTTTGGGGCGAGAGTGTTCTAGAACAGTGACAATAAAATCCTACCATTCAGTTAGACAACAATAGCTCGTGAGTTCATGGCTGCTTAGCCTTACTATGGTTTATCAATACAAAATAAGTCATGTCTACAAAGGTGGCTCTTTAAATAGTTTTGCGCGAACATTTGAAAAGAAAAGAAAGAATCGTCTAACTCTATAATATGTCATTTTTTTTCACAGATTATTACAGATTTTTCAAGTTATTGAGAAAGTCTTTCTAATTTTTGTATCATTTTTTTCTAATTAATATTTTTATTTCTATGTCTTTATTTTGTTAATAGCCGTTTTATTCTTTGATCTTTTGTCTTTTCTTTCAGTTTGCAACAAAAGTGCTGAAGTTAATGGATTTTTTAAAGTGATATATTTCTTCTAGTTTTTCTCTTCTCTAATCTTTGAATCTTGGGACTTTTTTCCTATTAAAAAGTCTTCATACGAAACGTTCACCTTATTTTAGAATCACTTTTCTTGGGTTGTTACACTTACACGGCATGGCCAGGTGGTTATAACGCTCGATTCGCAATCTGCGGGTCGCGGGTTCAAATACCCATTACCCTTACAATCGTGGGGGCGTTATAATATGACGGTCAATGCCATTATTTTTTGGTAAAAGAGTAGCCCGAGAGATGGCGATGGGTGGTATGACGAGCTGCCTTCCCTCTAGTTTTACACTACTAAATTAGGGACGGCTAGCGCAGATAGCCCTTGAGTAGCTTTGCGCGAAATTCAAAACAAACCACTTCTTTATTTTCTTATCATTTCTTCACTACATACTCACCAAACAAAGGTCCAATTTACACTACATATTTGTGTTTTTAAATTTTCTTTGCACTGGTCTCCCAGTTGCATATCGGTATGTTTGCGGACTTACATCGCTAGAAACCGGGTTTCGATACTTGTGGTGGAAAAAGGATAAATAGTTCCTTGTGTAGCTCTGTGTTTAATTACAACCAAAACTTTGCACTATTTTATAACTTTATTATTAAAAGTTCTTAATTACACATTCTTTACGTTAAATTGCACTGTCTCTTCATATGTTTCACCGTTTGTCTATTATCCTTAATTTGTTCAATTTTACATATAGCTTTGATAAAGCACAATTGCAACATAGAACAGTTAACATTTAATTGTCACTAAAATATATTTAGTGCAACAATTAATTTTCTTCTAATCTAAAAATAACAACGTAACCTCTTAAAAACTAAAAGAAGGAAAATATTGTTAGAAGTTTATTTCGATTGTTGTTAAGCTACCCAATGATTTCTACCCGCCACAGGTACCAAAACCCAAATTTTTGCGTTGTGAGATTACACACTTACCGCTGAGCCACTGGGCGGTACTGTTAGAAGAGCATTTAGTTTAATTGGTTTGGTTTATTTCGAATTTCACACAAAGCTACACGCTAATTTAGCAGTGTAAGACTAGAAGGAAGGCAGCTAGTCATCATCACCCAACTCTTGGGCTACTCTTTTACCAACGAATAGTGGGATTGACCGTCATATTATAACGCCCCCACGGCTGAGAGGGCGAGCATGTTTGGTGTGACGGGGATTCGAACCCGTGACCCTCGGATTACGAGTCGAATGTTTTAATTACCTGGTTATGTCGGGCCACATTTAGTTTAAACCACACCTGTCCGCCAACAGCAAAAGAATTGTTATGCTGTTTGTGCCTTTTATATGAAGAATGATCACAAGTTCATTTGCAATGAATGAAATAATAGTGTTGGGTGTATTTCATTTTTAAACACTACATTAATTTATCAAATCTTTTAAGGACTTACAACGCTAGAAAATGCAGGGCAGAGCATAGATAGACCACTGCGTAGCTTTGTTCTTTTTTTTTTTTTTCAAACAAACCAGAACCTTAGGAATTATTTGTCTTATTGACTGCAGAAGGTCTCCAGTAGAACAACGGCATGTCTGCGGACGTACAACGTTAGAATATGGGTTTCGATACCCGTGGTGGGCAGAGCACAGATGGCTTATTGTGTTGCTTTGTGCTTAACTTCAAAACAAACAAACAAACAAGTCGCTGCAAACCACGAGTTTCGCTCAATCCAGAGTTCTTCACTCCATCTGGGATACAATGAAAATAGCAGTGGAAGGAACACTATTTGAAATGTTACAAAGACTTTAAAAATTAAAGTTTTTAATTAAAAATTAACATTTAAAAAATTAGAATTCACAACAGATACAATGGGACACATCAGAGATCATGGTCGCCACTAAGAAATTTGTTTCTAAACAATTGTAATAAAGTTAATTACACTTGTCATAAAACATTTTAATATTAGTCTAATTAGATTATTTACACTCTTCTTATTATTCGTTGCTTTAGGATATTTCAAAAAAATAATATAATATATTATAGTGTTTTAACCACACTTTGTTTATCGTATCTATTGCCGACGACTTACAGTAACAATGGTTAATGTAACAAATGCCTTATATAAAAATGAAATAGAAACACTATAACCCGAGCACTAGCGATAGTAGAAACTTCTATCTACAGTTTAATTTCTATAGCAGTTCATGTTTCAATTTAAAACGAAACATGAAATACTCTAACTAATCACACATAATACACATTAATAACCTTCAATACCAGTGTGTTTCATGAGAAAATTAGTAGAATGGCTATAAAAGCATTTCAGGATTTTGTTAGAGTTTTATTCACATTAGATATATATAGAAATTTAAAATAATTTATTATGTGTAAAAGGTATATGTTTCTAGTTTTTAATCAAAACTATTTCAAACATTAAAAAACAACAACTCAAACAATATGTTTACTATAGGGACATCACTTTGATGACGCCACTTGAACAAATCTCTATGTATACACGAACACCCAGTCTACTCAGTTTTTCTGACTGTAATTTAGTTGAATCGGTAAAAAGAAAAATAGCGTTAAAGGTGTTTTTTTTTTTTTTTCTTTTCCTTCGACATAAAATAGTTTGTGGCTTATGTGATGTGTTGTTTGGTAAATCATATACTAAGGTTTGTATTTACCAATAAAAAACTAAAACTGACTGTTTTGTTTGTTAATCAAGTTTTAAGGTGAAAAGTTCCCCGCTAGTACAACGGTATGTTTACGGATTTACAACGCAAAATCAGGGGTTCGATTCCCCTCTGTGGGCTCAGCAGATAACCCGTTGTGACTTTGCTATAAGAAAACACATAATGTTTAATACGGTGAAAAACTATTATGTTATCAGCAGTCAGTGACTGTTATGAAAGAATTTTGCTGGCTGGTAACTGTTGCCATCTCAGTAAAACTACAGAGTAGTATTAATAATAATTTCCGATCAGAGTAACTACAAACATAGAACAAAATTAAAAACAACATAGTAACGAGTATAGCTAGTAAAATATTGTTCTTACTTATAAATACTATAATATATTATTTCATGATTTTATGTCGTTTTTATTTGTACTACATTAATATTTTTCCCCTATGGTAGCTAATTTTCATATCTTTTTGATGTCTGACGGGGAAGGGGTAAAGTTAAAAGCCGTAAGTGCAGATAAATACGTTGCCATGAACGACCAAGGAAACTTATATGGACAGGTACGTACTAATAACTGTTCATCATGGAAATTGACATTGATCATTTGGTAGTTCTAGTGTATAACATTTGTTACCTGTAAACGATTTCACATTAAATTTTACGTTTATAATATTAAATCATCGTGTAGCACTACAAAAGTTGTATAAAGAACCTTTTTTCATTTATAAAAAAATAACAACAAAAAACAATTCAAAACAAAATTGAACATCACTTAATATTGATAATTAAATAATAATTATCTGGTGTTAAATTATAGTATTTCTTCTCATCTATATTCCTTTACGTAGGATGATCCCAACTCCGATGAGACACTTTTTATTGAAAACATTGAAAATTACTATTTACAGTACCAGTCCAAAAAATACCAAGACTGGTTCATCGGGATAAAAAAGACTGGAAAGCCGAAAAAAGGAACCAAAACTAAATCTAGACAAAGAGCCGTTATGTGGTTAAAAACCGACTGCAGTTGAAGTTCTTGTAACATTCTAAATCTGGTCCACAAATAAGAATATTGTTATATCTAACAAGTAGAGTAATTTTTAAGCAAAGCTGTTATCTCGTTGTAGCTGAAATGTTTTGAATTTTCTTTTTTATATATTTGTTATAAACGTACATTGTTTTTCAAACTCTCTACTGTAGATTTTTGAGCATGTGTTTGGTACGCTGCCAAATCCTACCTTTTAAACCATATGCATGAGAAGAGAGCGAGACGAGCTATTTTTCTAAATAGAATAGGTTAGCCAAATAAATAGATTAGTTCATGTTTGTCTAAAGTCTGTGAAACTAGATAAAACAGGAATAGACTTCGGACAGGAAAAAAGATTTGGTCGCACAACGGAAATTTACGATTTATTAAGATATTTAATGTGTTGTCCAAAATAATAACAGACTTGAAACGTAATAGTTATATGACTATAAAGCAATGTTTCATGTTCTCGTTTTGTGTTTGTCATAAATATACATTGTTGACCATAAACTCTTTATTGTAGAGAATGTTTACTAGGGCAGTGGACGGCTTACTATTAGGCATAAATACATAAAAATAAAATCATTATATTACTTTAGTTATATGAAGTAATGAAATAACTCTATATATTTTTTATGAATTTCCAAAATTGTACAAAAACGCTGTATTATAGAAATTTTAACATGCGTTTAATTTGGCTCCATTACATGAACAAAGTCAGATTTCGTGAAATGCTTAAATGATATAAAATATATACTTAAAACGTTTACATTATAGTGATTCCACTTAAGTATGTTAGATCGTTTCCTAAAATGGAACATTTTTAATAAAGGTAAATTATTTTATTCATCAGAAACCACAGACACTTGAAAAAGATGGTTATAGTCCAGGGACCTACTTGAGTTGTCCACAGGGTTTAGTTGAAACATTTATTTACTTGTTGTGAATTACAAAGTATTGTTACTTTTCTTACTTTAATATATTCTGTGCGAATATATATTTTTATAACTGTATGGACCAGTAGTTTTCTAAAAATCCTTTTGAATATTTAAGAATGTTTTTGTTTTCTTATAATGAAGTGTGTGATTTAAATAATATTTAATATTTTGGTATAATTTCACATATTAACACTGATGAAAAAACGTTTAAATGTAATTTTAAAAAAACAAAATAATTTATAATTGTATAATATCAATGAATGTAACAGTATTGACGCCAAAACTTTAACTAACAAAGAAATCATGGTGTGTAACAATAATAATGTTAACTTTATCTAACAAAGAAATTATGGTGTGTAACAATAATAATGTTAACTTTATCTAACAAAGAAATCATGGTGTGTAACAATAATAATGTTAACTTTAGCTAACAAAGAAATCATGCTGTGTAATAATAATAATGTTAACTTTAGCTAACAAAGAAATCATGGTGTGTAATAATAATAATGTTAACTTTAGATAACAAAGAAATCATGGTGTGTAATAATAATAATAATGTTACCTTTATCTAACAAAGAAATCATGGTGTGTAACAATAATAATGTTAATTTTATCTAACAAAGAAATCGTGGTGTGTAACAATAATAATGTTAACTTTATCTAACAAAGAAATCATGGTGTGTAACAATAATATGTTAACTTTATCTAACAAAGAAATCATGGTGTGTAACAATAATAATGTTAACTTTAGCTAACAAAGAAATCATGGTGTGTAACAATAATAATGTTAACTTTATCCAACAAAGAAATCATGGTGTGTAACAATAATAATGTTAACTTTATCTAACAAAGAAATCATGGTGTGTAACAATAATAATGTTAACTTTAGCTAACAAAGAAATCATGGTGTGTAATAATAATAATGTTAACTTTAGCTAACAAAGAAATCATGGTGTGTAATAATAATAATGTTAACTTTAGATAACAAAGAAATCAGAGTGTATGACGATAATAATGTTAACTTTATCTAACAAAGAAATCATGGTGTGTAACAATAATAATGTTAACTTTAGCTAACAAAGAAATCATGGTGTATAATAATAATAATGTTAACTTCAGATAACAAAGAAATCAGAGTGTATGACGATAATAATCTTAACTTTATCTAACAAAAAATGAGGGTATATAACAATAATAATGCTAAATATATCTGAGCTTTACGATCTCTTTTATATATTTAGTAAGTAACGATCTTTAAATTAAGATAGTGTTTTACTTGCATTATTATTACAATATAAAGGATATTAAAACACTAGTTTTGCTTGTTATAATATCAGCTTCGTATTTAGTGCAAAAGGCAATTGATTGAGGTCTGTTATTGTGTATTTCGAAAAATATCTTAATGCTTTTAGTTACCATTGTTCAAGTAATTATCATTTGTTTATTCTACACTAGAAAACAAAGTTAGGTTAGTCTTGCAACAGTAAAAATCAGTGCTACAAATTGTGTTACCAATATGTATTCTGACAGTTTCGAAACACTGCCAAATCGTACTGCAACCATTACATTTATTTGCATTTTCGAGTGTTTTTCATCAACAGAAGGAGCAATCAAGAAGAACTCTAACGTACGGAAAACGTAGATTAATATTCTATTTAGTACCCCGTGTCATGTGGGTTAGTATTCTGTTTAGTACCCCTTGTTACATGGATTAGTATTCTGTTTAGTACCCCTTGCTACATGGATTAGTATTCTGTTTAGTACCTCTTGCTACATGGATTAGTATTCTGTTTAGTACCCCTTGTTACATGGATTAGTATTCTGTTTAGTACCTTTTGTCACATGGATTAGTATTATGTTTAGTGTGTGTGTATTTTATTATAACAAAGCCACATCGGGCTATTTGCTGAGCCCACCGAGGAGAATCGAACCCCTGATTTTGGCGTTGTAAATTCGTAGACAGACCGCTGTACTAGCGGGGGGTGGGCAAGTATTATGTTTAGTACCCCTTGTCATGGGGATTAGTATTCTGTTTAGTATATCCTTGTTATGCAGATTAGTATTCTGTTTAGTACCTCCTTATCATATGGTTTAGTATCCTGTTTGGCACCCCATGTCATATGAGTTACTATTCTATTTTGTACCCCTTGGCATGTGGATTAGTATTCTGCTTGGGATTCCTTGTTAAGTGGATTAGTATTCTGTTTAATACCCCCTTTGTCATGTAGAGTAGTATTCTGTTTAGTACCTCCTCATCATGTGGTTTAGTATTCTATTTGGCATCCCTTGTAATGTGGGTTAGTATTATATTTAGTACCCCATGTCATGTGGATTATTATTATGTTTAGTACCCCTTGTCATGTGGTTTAGTATTCTGTTTGGTACCCCTTGTCATGTGGGTTGGTATTCTGTTTAGTGCGTTTTGTCATTTCTTAAGAAAATAACCTCCTATTATGGTACTTGTAGCTAAAAAAAAGAAAGAAATTTGAGCCAGTTCATTGAAGTTGTTGAGGTACATTTGCATAAAATGTCATCTAAGTGTATATACTGTGCTGTTAACAGTGTTGAGAAGATGTAATCGAATCTAACAGTTAAAACAGATAACTAAGAAAAGCTTTGTTGTTTGTTGATAAGCACAAAGCTACACAATGGCGGGTATTGAAAACGTTGTAAACCCTCAGGCCTGTCGCTGAGATATCTGGAAAACATAAGCACGATTTCTGGAATAACAAAAGTGTTCCGTCTTCTCTTTTGTTTTGACCTATTCTGTAGCTTTTTTTAAAAAAAACAGGAAACAAGTAATATTGACATAAGTGTCAAAAATTATATTGTGTAATCTAATAACCGCTTAGCACAGATTAATAATCCTGTAGATTGTAAAATTGACCCAAGTGATTATGTGAGGACCAGAGTAAATCTTACCCGTTGAAAGCCAGTTTCATAATCCTAAAGATAGTAGATGTCAACCTATATTCTGGTTAGTCGCAGTTTTCGTTCCTATGAAAAATACCCCCATTTCTTAAGCTATCTTTTAACCTCTGACATTATTTTTCTTTTTGTTGTATTATTCAATATCGCTTATAGGATCGAATTCTACCTCAAACTGTACAATTTATAATCTAGAATAGTTACAATTCGGGCTAAGCGACTGTGGTCTTCCAGAAAGCTTAGTTATAAATGTATTTCTAGCTTAAAGCTTCCATTAACTGTGTTATATCCAATCTGAGAGGATAATAAAATATATGTCGGAATATTATGTGTTCATTTATTTTTATTTTAAGATATACACGGTCTACAATAAAAGACATCATACTAACGGGTATTCATATTAAGTTTATAACATCCAATGGCACAAGAACTAGAGGTATGAGGGTAACATATCCTCCGGCTTTAAGTACGGGTTGTTGCATATCATCTGACGTTCTTGGAAGAAAAGTGGATTTGAACTGTTTACGTCTTACTTCACGTATTTATCAGTAGTTCACATAAAGACATTTCAATGCGAATTTATTTTATTTTATGCGTATATATATATGTTACTCTTGTAGTGCTGTGGTCTACTGTAAGAAAACATTTTTCTAAGTTAAAAAAAGTCTGAAGTTATTGGATTTGGTTTGCCATCTTTTACGTTTTATGCCTAGTGGTAAACATTATAGTAAATATTGTGATTTAAGCATTTTTATTTCAATAGACAAACAAATGCTAATGTTTGCTTTGTTTTATAATATCAACCAAATGCGCAGTTTCTACAATGAACAGGAATTATGCTTTTATTTAGTGGTTTTCAGCGCTCTTATACAAAAGTTGTTAAAGTGTTAAAGGCAACAATATATATCTCATGAAGAATTACAAAAATAAGACAATATATGATAATTATGTACTCACAAAACCCTGTTTAGAAATAATACTTACACAATGTTATGTTAGATCATATTTTTTTTTTTTTTTTTTTTTAATTTCGCGCAAAGCTACACGAGGGCTACCTACGCTAGCTGTCCCTAATTTTGCAGTGTAAGACGAGAGCGAAGGCAGCTAGTTATCACCACCCACCGCCAACTCTTGGGCTACTCTTTTACCAACGAATAGTGGAATTGACTGTAACGTTACAACGCACCCCACGGCTGAAAGGGCGAGCATGTTTGGTGTGATGGGGATTCGAACCCGCCCTCGGATTACGAGTCGAACGCCTTAACCCACCTGGCCTCGCAATATCTGAGTAGCCGTCCCTAATTTTGAAGAGATAATCTACAAGGAAGGATAGCTAGTTAATAGCGCCTCTCACCAAGTTTAGGCTATCTCGTCTGAGCGAATAGTGTAATTTAACTATTAGTTTTATAGCGCGCCCATGTTTTCACAATTTAAGCTGCATTTTGTAACAATGGGATGCAAACCATGAACCGTCCAATACACTACATACTAGGTTACGAGCAGTCCTAGATCGTCGCAGAGATGGGGTTATTAACCTCAGGCCACTTTCACTGAAAATGCATAAATAATTACGTAAAAAGCTAATAGGCTGAAGATTTGTATGTTTTGAATTTTACGCAAAGCTACACGAGAGACATCTACACTAGCCATCCCTAAGTTAGCAGTATAATACTGAAAGCAAGGCAGCTAGTCATCACCACCCACCACCAAATTTTGAGATACTCTTGTAGCAAATAATAGTGAGGTTGACCGTAATATTATAACGCCCGCATGTCTTAAAGGGCGAGCATGTATAGTGTGACAGAGATTCGAACCCGCGAATACCTTACCCACCTGGCCATGCCGGGCCTTCCTTCAAGGAAGATTTCCGAAACATTTGGTGTTAAACTGGGGCTGAATTTACAATATCGTTTAACAGCAAATAATTCGAATCATAACGAATGTTCTTTTTTAGCAACTGTTACATTTCCATTCCTAGATTTCTAAATAAATAATTTGATAAAGCTACAATTTCAAATGCAATATTAAAGGGATATTAATGTCACTGAGGCACTAGGAAATTAAACATGATTAAATGAGCGATAAGAAATGCTAAGAAGAAACATCAGTATTATAATATTAATGTTAAAATAATTTGCTTTATGTGTAGAATTTCACAGAAACAAAAGTGAAATTCACAAAAATTATATAATGCATATTGTAGTCTATTCAAGCACCCTAGTGGCACAGCAGTATGTCTACGGACTAATATTGCTAAAATCGGGTTTCGATACTCATGTTGGGCAGATACTCTTTTGTGTAGCTTTGTGCTTAATAACAAACAACAACAAAAAATATTCATACATTTTAAAAGCATCTGTACCTTTACTTAAGTTATATTCAGCATGAAAAATGTGCTTGTGGTATGACAATAAAGATCTTGTCTAAAGACATTATAAGAAACAATAAACAGACGTAAGAATACATAACAAGAGAACACATGAGCCATACAGATGGAAAAACCGACTAAATATAATAACCAATAGCAAATTTTATGATATAACACACTTCTTCAGGGATATAAGAAAGTAAGAATGAGAGCTCATAACAAAAACCCGCTAGTTTTACGTCCTTAAAATTGTGTGAGGTGATGAAGATGGGCGTAAAAAATAAGAATGGATAACAAAGACATAAACGTAGATGAAACTGAATCTCGTACTTGAAAATATTTTAATGTTATAAAATGTATATAACTGAAATATATACGTTGTTATAAAATAAATGTTTATACATACAACTGTATGTCTGCGGACTCGCACCGGTAGAAACTGGATTTCCCTACCCGTGGTGGGCAGAGCATAGATAACCCATTGTGTTGCTTTCTCCTTAAGTTTGAACAAACGACACAATTTTATTTACATACATATAACAGGGACCGAAAATCCCATCATTCAGTCAATGTTGATCAGGTAGGAGACCCGAGGGCTGGTTAAAGTTTTAAACATTCTTCCTATTAGACTGCGTTACGGGCCCGGCATGGCTAGGTGAGTTAAAGCGTTCGACTTGTAATCTGAGGGTCGTGGGTTCGAATCCCGGTCGCATCAAACATTTCAGTCGTGGGGACGTTATGATCAATCCCACTATTCGTTGATAAAAGAGTTGGCGGTGATGGCTAGATACCTTCCCTCTTGTCTTTACAAAATAAGGGACGGCTAGCCCTCTAGTAACTTTGCGCGAAATTCAAAACAAACAAACAAAACTTTGTTATGAAACGTGCGTTCTTATACTCCCCCCCCAACCAAAATGTGGTCTTATTTATTTCAATACCCTGAATGGAGCCTCGAACCTGGCCTATTTTTAGACATTGTGAAAAATTTCTATGACGTCTGAAATGAAAAAAAAAAAAAAAAAGGTTTCTGCAACATGTAAATGGTTGGACAGATTCAAAGGAAATGTGACGAAAACTAACATCTCAATGGAGAAACACCTGAACTTTTTCTCAGTATTGAAACAGTAATATAAATTGTTATTCTGGATTAATATAAAAATTACGTACGTTTCAAATAACGCTGTAATGAAAAAATACTGTTTTCAATTAAAGATTTCTGTTTGATGTTAAAATGTATATATGTATTTACAATACAATTACAATTTGGATTTACAATATTAAAATCAGGGGTTTGAGTCCTTCGGTGGACACATGAGATAGCCTGTTGTGACTTTGCTATAAGAAAATACATGTGCACACAGTCATTAAAAAATTCACTTATACGCTCAGAGTCAGATTAAGCGTTACGTCAAACATGCACATGTGTGAGGCCCATGACGGCAGCAGAATGAATGTGGTTGTTCCTTAAACAAACTGAGGTATATATGAGGTCCATTAATATGTTCCAAATTTCTCTTAAGTTACTACAGCTAAAAATTTTCTATTTAAGTATATTATATTTTAAATTAAATGACACAAAATATCAATATATAAAAACCAGATTAATGTTTAGATAAGTTAGTATTGTAAGCTAGTGTGTTTGTAATATTGCTTTAACTATTGCAGCTCATTGAATTTATAGTTATTCCAAAATATTAAATATTTCTTAGATAAATTGCAGTTAGGGTAGTCTAGAAAAATCAAGTGCATTAGTAAGTAGTTAAGGCTCCATTCTGTACCCGCACGCTAATTGGCTGACTCAGGAAAGGAGAAGAGAAAAGATGTGAAATGATGTTATCAAAGATGATGGCGTAATAGTTTTAAAATTTGCCACCACATGGCATGTTTTTGGAACGTGTTGCTAAGACACCATGATAGGCGGTCATTACATCATTAATTGTAACCAGAGAGTCGAAACTATATTTCAATAGCAGACAGTTATAACAATCTACAGGCCAATATGACATACTGACTAATATGGCACGTTTCTCAGCATGAACATAATTAATCAGTTTAAATAATTAATTCAATAATTAACTAGATTGTATAATTAAATTGTGCTAAAAGAATGCTGAACACTAAATTATCAATTAATTTTACTTATCATTTGTATGTCCTAAAAGGACAATATAATGAAATATTTAAAACGTGTTGTTTAAATATCAATCAAGTGTTTAATGATTTCCAGTACTAGTTTATCAATTAATTGCACTTCTTGTTCTAAAACGACTATATCTTAATTAAAACTTACTCAGTCAAGTGATCAAAGATTTTCAGTAACGTATATATAATAAAGAAATCCAGACACAACAATTCTGTTTCTAATAGTTTATTTACTTTTTCAATACTGCAATCTGATCGATAGTCGTGTACATTAAGGACGTATTTACATGCAAATGTCAATTAATTACCATTATTTTAATGAGTCTTTGTTTTAATAAATCTGTTATTTTGCTAAACTATCCTAACGTTCCACGAAAGACTGAACATACTGCTAGGCCGCCATGATATGAGGCCATAGACCCATCAATAAATGTTTCAACATGGCCATATTTAATCAGTTTAAATTCTATAAAAAGGGTGATATCATGCGTTAATTAAATCTTATATTAATACTGATGAGACTTTAGACAATATTGTACATTGTCAATGGAACGTTTATTATGAAATAATACTTTCACTAGTTTGAATTTTATACTTGACAAAATATTTTATATTACACATTACTTTAACTCGTATTTTACAAAGGTAGACTACCACTTATGAACAATATCAAAAATGTTATTTAATACTATCATTCATTTAAATGGGATCACAGCTTACATTTTACTACATATGAGTAGTAACTATTATAGAATAACAACACTTACCATAATTCTTTGAGGACTACATTAGTGATGAAACCTCTTTAAAATGCAATCTACAATATATCTGGCTCTTTCTTATTGATGTTACTGACAGTATATAATCACAAAACACACATACAATCTTCTATTGTAAGTTCACAAAACTAATGAACTCGAGCCCCCATAATCTCAAACTGATTTCAAACCTTGATACTGTTTAACGTTATTTCACGCATACAATCTGGAAACAGACATTTAAGAATTACGAAGGTCGCACATACAAACATTGTTGGCTCATATGGAGATGTGAGATATTTCAGTTTAATTAGCCAATGACATTTTTTCATTAGTCACATTGAAAAAAACATTACACATTCTTTTATACGTCTTTCAAAACTTTATATATATTTAAATTTAGTTGTTTTAAAAATACACAAATGAACATCACCGATATTATAATGGATTACGAGTATATCACAGTATTCTTTGATTGTATAAAACTCACATTTCGTCATAGTCCAATATACTATGATGTTAGTATAATTAACATGTATCATATCATAGTTTATAATTTACTGAGTTAGCTTTCATACAAATTATGTTATTCCTACACAATATTTAAGATTTTCTGAACAATACTGTACAATTCTTTTACTTTACAATATTCGGTTAAATGTTCGGTTTAATTATCTCAAAGGCCCGGCATGGCCAAGCGTGTTAAGGCATGCGACTCGTAATCTGAGGGTCGCGGGTTCGCATCCCCGTCGCGCCAAACATGCTCGCCCTTTCAGCCGTGGGGGTGTTATAATGTGACGGTCAATCCCACTATTCGTTGGTAAAAGAGTAGCCCAAGAGTTGGGTGGTGATGACTAGCTGCCTTCCGTCTAGTCTTACACTGCTAAATTAGGGACGGCTAGCACAGATAGCCCTTGAGTAGCTTTGTGCGAAATTAAAAAAAAAGCTAAAAGAAACATATTTTTTCCAGGTAGTTTAGAATGGTGATTATAGTTTTTGTTTGTATTTGTGTCCTCATAATTATTAAATTAATAAAAACTATGGTTTTCTTTATTGTAGTCACATTTTCAAGATGTAGTATCAAATTTCATAACTATATATAACTAGAATATCTCTTAATAACATGAACCTTCTTGTAAATCGTTATAACAATAAATTTCTACTTTCTTAAAAGTGTACTTTGTCATAATCAAATTGAAATTTCCACGTGGTGGCGTACCTGCTATAAACAATCTGTGTGAGGGTGATTTTAAATCTTGTATTTAATTTACAGTATTCAGTGTTAATGAAACGCGTAGAATAGATTAAAGTAAGTATATTACTGTTGATATTTAAATACTTTTCAAATTGTTAACTTTTTTATGTACTTTCTGCATGGTGAAGTAACTATGAATGTATTTAGAATAAGCTGAGCATTCACGCAGTTTCACTCCTGTGATGGTATTAGTACATAGGTTGTAATATAAAACAAAAGTTATGATTGAAACTTCAGAGAAAAACTTTGATCATATAATTTGAAAGTTAAAAATTAAATACATGCATACTCAAGCACACGAGCAACTAAAGTACCGAGGTAAAATAATCAGTCAAAAAAATGAAATCTTAAGGGTTAAGCCTAATTTGACATTACCACTAAAGTAAATTTTAGTTGCTAGTATTAGTATTACATTTTCATAATACAGCACAGTACTACTACTACTTTTAACGTTAGTACTCTACTCATTCGATACATTTTAAACCTTTTTCATAAACTGTAACTTATTTGTTACTAACTAAGTTAAGCCCAAATAATGTCATGTATTTGCATTAAAAAAAAAATATTTGTTTGACTAAAAGTGAAAACTGTTATTAATATTGTAAATTTTGTACAAAACAAAGTGCTCACAAGAAAAGAAAAATATCTAGTGTTATATTTTCATCCTCCACAATTCTAACTATGAGGATTTTAGTTTTATAAACTTCTTGGAAATCACCTGATTAAAGTTTATGTTGGCAGTTGCATAGATTCATAGTTGAAAAATTGAGTAATATAATCATAATACAGTATGTAGTCATTTAATGTGTGCAAAAAGTATCATATTTCTGCAAATAACCAGTTGCTTATTTTAGTAGATTTTGTTGTTTAGGTATGTCAAAAATAAAAAAAACAAACCCAGAAGTCTGTTTTGGCCTAATGCATTGCCTTACCAAAGGGATTTAGGGATCATATCTTAATAAGATGTAGTACCTAATATTTCAAAATTAAACTTTTAATTATTTTCACAATATAAAATAGGTACTTACAGTTTTGATATAACTAATTGTTTAGATGAGCATATTTATTTAAGATTATTCATTTTAATTATGGGTTTTAAATGCACATCAAATTATCCTCCATGAGATAAGTATAAATTTTCAATTTAAGATGCTCTTTTCGTGAAACTTGCCTGATTAAAAAAGATTTTGAAACAGTTCAGAGATGCTTTTTGAATATTTGTTTTTAAACTTAAAATATTAGTAAAAGTAATTTAGATATTACAAGTCATATACAGAATCTATTGAACCATTACAAGTCAACTATATATCATCTGCATGTCACAAAAATTTCTTTTTTTTTGCCATTTTGAATAACACTTTTTATTCATTTTATTATTTCAAACTAAAATACCAAAAACTTAGCGTGTGTACAAAATATATGTCAGGAAGAGACTGAGACTGGAAAGTCTTCATGTATGCAACCCTTGTATAAATTGAACTTCAGGCTTATTAAAGCAAACTAAACCAGTGTAAAAAAATTATTTTCAAATTTAAACAGTGTGAATACTAAACTTGAAAATCTGGATAATTGTAACAAATTCTTTATTTCATTCCATAAGTAACTGTAAATCTGCATATTTTATTGGACTAAATGGTTCACACTATCATAGATTTGAAATAACTTTTATATGATCCATGCTATGACCAACTTATGCAAAATGTAAATGTTTATAGCAACTTGCATAAGGGCCAGTGACTGAGAGCAAGTCATTGTTGCCTCCATCATATGCTTCTTTTGAAAAACCAGTAATTATACTGGTCATGGTACTTTTCAATAGTATATCTATCCATAGAATATGTTTTTAATTTTCTTTGAAAATAAATTATCTTCAGACATTTTGGAAGGTTATTGAACATTGTATAAAATTAATTGCCACAAGTGAAATTTTTTATGGTAATCATTGTGAGTATTAATTAAAAGTACTTTATGTAGTTACTTAAAAATTATATATAATTATTAGAGACCAGTAGTGTCTGAGTAATTTGTTAATACCATACAAATTCTTGACCTACCCATGCATATTATTTTATTTATTCAAATTCTTTGTGATTTCTTGAAGTTTCTTGATGTCTACCTTTTAAAAATTAATGTAAAAAAGTTGTGTTATAGTTGAATAATGATATTTATAAGTTTCAACTCAATTGCTAAATATAACAGCTGTTCTTGACTCACATGATTAGCAAATATCTGGTCATCCATGTGAAACAACTACCAAAATATTATTCATAAGGTATGCCTAAGAATTTTGCTGATAGATGACTTCCCTCAACAAATTAAACAAATAGTTTTACCAGAGAAAACTTTGTGAATTGCAGGAAGTAACTGGCCTTTGTAAAGCTGGGGCCATCATTTCCAGGTGTACCTACATTACTATTATTAACACACCATAACTCTTAGGAAAGAAAAGTTTCCTGAGCTTTGTCTTGTTGTACTTCTCACATTGTAGAAATTTATCTTACATCAGTTCAGTGTATTTAAAAAAGTAATAAAACGAGTAAATTGAAAGAACAATTTTAATGTACTGTGACGTTCTCCATTTTGGTAATATTATTGTTATTCAGTAGAGGTGCTACTATAAACATTAGGGAGCCTTACTTACAAAGCTGCAAAAGATCTCTGTCATTACCTAATTCATGATGACAAGAAACCCACTTGGAGGAAAAATGTATTTTCAAGATGGCTGGTATAGGAGTTAAAACTTAAATTTAAATAAAGTACAGAACAATGTTTTGATCTGCTTAGCTCATCTTCAGAAGGTTTAGAATTCATGACCTCATGGTTAGTGCTTCGATAATTACTGTTTGTGACCCTACCCCATTACACACCTTGCTACAAAAATAGCAATATACATGTTGGAGTTGTGAGTAAACTTTAAGAGTGATGATCAAATTTCACATTCAGTCAACAAGAATTGATGGTAGGTATTATTGACTGGCAGCCTTCTCTTTAGTTTATTGGTTCAAAATTAGGAAGAATTGTGTATAGGTAGCCTTTATGTAGCATTGTGTTAAATTCTTTTATTTTATAAATAGAAATTTTTAAAGTTGTTGAAAATTTTGTCCCGATAAATCATATTCAAAATATGAACATTTACTGACATTGTTGAAATAAGGACTAGTTGAAGAATGTATTATACAAATGCTTACATACAAGATTATTATGTAACTCAAGAACATTGCTAGCTTTTACAAAACAATGTTTTAATAATGTATTTATGGGAGATTAAAAAATTGATTAAATCTTGAGTTTAAAAATCTTCAAATAATAAAAAATATTTTAAATTTTACTTGATCTTAACATTTTGTATTATCACTGAATCACCTGATATTACTTACTTTTAACAAGTTCTTATTAAACATAATAAACTATCTTCAAGCATTCTGGATGTTTACAACTTGAATGCCAGGATTGTAATGTGGACTGTTGAATTGTTCTTATCTAAATTCCTATCAGTTGTTTAGTTTATGAAATACAGTTATACAGTCCTGTATTTGTTTCATGCTCTAGATTCAGCAAAAAAAACAAAGGAATCCACTTTCAAGGAATGTTGAAAATATCTCTCAAGTATAAATACCCTTTTATGTCAAGAATTAGGAATGAATTTTTCTCAGTTATTTAAACAAACCAATGGCCAATGTGAATTCTCACCAGATGGTAGGCTCTTGGTAAGTTTTTATCAAAACAGTTTAATGACATTATGTGCTTTTACTTTATATTAATTGGTGAATTTAGAAACATTGTTTTACTTTAAATGTATATAAATGTTTACATAGAAGAAAATGTTGGATGGTTAACTAAGTAATGAAAATATATACATACACAATAGTGATTGTATTATGAATGTTGTGCAACTGCTTTTCTGTACCAGTAAAATTGTGTTCATTTAAAGGTGGGAGATAGGAATTGCCTTTTTCTTTCAATACACAGATATCTAAAAAAAAAAAAAAGTGTTTAAAATAAGTTTTATCTAATTTCATACAGGCTTACACCAATAGTCAGCGGCTTTTCATTCGTGATGTTCAGTCTCTTCAAGTTGTATGCCAGTTTACCTGTATTGATGCCATAGAAAAAATTGAGGTAAGCCAACAGAGCTTGCAATTGCATTCAGGCAGAACAAAAACTTAGTATAGCCATAAAAGAAATAATAGGACTATGTAAGCACATCTTTTTCATCAACCAAGGATAATGAAAATTTCACTAGACAGACAAAGTGAACACTGAAAATTAGACTTTTCATTCCATGTACATGTATTATATAGTTCAAACTAGCCATATAAAAACAAAACAGGCATTGATATTGTTTACCAAGTCTTTAAGTGTTTGCCAGCATCTAGGTTCTTATGTGCCAGATAATCACATCTAAAAAAGTGTGAACTGTTGTATTGTAAGATTGACATGAAATAATATTTTAAAACTTGAATTTGCTTTTGAACATAATAAAAAATATTTCTGTTTTGAATAAATTTTTAGTTAAATAGAGAATAATTTGTTAATGTAAATGTTAACAAAATTGAAAAATTTGAGATAAAAGAACAATGGTTTGCTTTGGCTAGCTAGAAAATTAAATTTATATTGAACTTGTCATCAACTTCATAAAAGCTGGTTTCTTCTTTTTTTTTTTTTTTAAAGAAATTATAGATATGGGAAAACATGTAATGTTAGAAAAAATGAAATGATATTAGGTAGGTGAAAGACAATCAAAGTCAGGAACTTAGTACACCATGTAAAGAAATCTGTAGTTACTTACTGAAATATATGTTTAAGCATTGCAGGTCATTTGCTTGAACAGTTTTAAGTCTGACACAAATATAGATTTAGGCAAAGTAGAAGCCATTTTCAGTCAAGGCAATTTTATTTTTCAAATAGGGTGGTTGGCTGATAGAATCAGTTGCCTTCTGATGTTGTGGAGGTAGTAAACTTGAATAAGTTTAAAAGAAAGCTTGGCAGTTATATGAATGACAAGGGATGGCTCTAAATTTTATTTTTTTGTATACTGTTGAGATTGTGGGACAGCTAAGATGTACCAATGGGTCCCTTGTTGTTCCAAAACATTGCTATGTTACAATTTACCTAACTTGTGTATATTATGTGCCTTTACTTAGCAATGAACAATTGTTGAAATTGTTGCACTCACCTAGTCTGAAAGCAACTACAGAAAACATAAAGCAGTCTTTATGTTTTTGCAAAATTGAACACATTTAATTTTTATTTATAACACATGTTAAAACAAAAAATTACTAAATAAAGTAAAAAGAAATCCAAATGACATACGACTTCAACCACCTAGGATGGTAAGTCTTGCATCCCTTCAAAGTAAGCCAGTATTCAGTAACTCTACTTGGGTCATACTCTTCAAACTCAGGACTCCCAATCTTAAAATCCTTTAGATTGTGCAAGATGCCATTCCTAAATTGGATTCATAAGGGACTTTTGATGTCATTCCTGGATAAAAACATGTTCTTTTGATGAAATTGACACTAGTAACTTTGTTTAGGACTTTTATTAAATATTCAAATTTGATATGAAGTGGAAATATTTTCTAATTTTCTTCTACTTCATTTTACCTGTTTCGAGTGATAACTTACCATTATTATTGTTCTTTTTATTTTTGGTTTTCACCAAAGCTTATGTTTCCACTTCAGAAATATTATCGTTTATTTCCAGCACAGTTACCTAGGTTTCAGGTGGCAGTACTTGACCTAGAAACTGTCAACTTAAGTATAGTGCGAGATTGCTCATTATATGAGTTGACCTTTATCAGACCTTGAGTCTGGTAGCCCACTCATGTGGGCCCACTGAAATTAGATATACAAGTTTTTATACTGTTATAACTTTTTGAATATTTTGATATTGGTGCTAATATTTGTAGTTATTTGGTTTCAATAACATATATTTACTAAGATTTGTATCTTACATCTTGTAAGGTTCAGGTTTTTTAACTAATGTTTAGTGATATCCTTTTGTACTACAATATTACTTTAGGCTTAACATTTGTCCTTGTAATCTTAGGATTACCTGTTAGTCATTCTAGTGGTAAAATGTAAATTAGGTTAAATATATTGTTTCTTCAACAAATACCATCTACTAAATTTTATTATTGATATACATTAATTAATTTTATAATATAATGGCTTTTTTATTTCCATAACACTGCATAACAATTTTTTTGAAAAGTTTTTGCTGATTGTGACAGATACCTGGTGGGTATGCACAAATATAGTTTTTGTTTTGCTTCACCACATAGGAATTCTGAGAAATATACAGTTAACTGTTTACTGGCAATAACGTATTTAATTGCGTTTATGTTTCTAATACGTTATTAAGTTCAACATAAGTAAAAGTGTTTTGCTCCTGATTTTTTGTTTGTATTCAATGTCCAGTGCATCACGTTGCAGTGTCCAACAGTAGTCAGCAAGCATTGACGGATTCCAGTTGCCCTGATATCGTTTTTTCATTGTAGCAATATCCTGGTGAAACTGAAGATTTCGATGAAATGGTACGTGATGGGCAAATTTGGATGTGATTTTCATGATCAGCAGCCAAAAATCTATAAGGAACACCCAATAGTGTTCAAGAAGCAAAAAACTTTGTTGTGCAGTGTAATTAATGATATTTTATACTTGTTACAATTAATTTTGTTTTTGGAGACCCATGGGTCTGGAGTCTTTCCCATCTTCACCCACTATTACTCACCTTTCTCCTTAAATTTTGAACTTGTTCAGGATGACATCTGTTTTGACTATGTTCTTCCAACTGGTTCTATATTGACCTTCCCAGGCCTTTGCTGTGGTTTCAGCTAAGCCTATCTCAACCTGTTTTTTTTTTTTTTTTGTTTCACTGTAATTTTTTTCCCATTTGTTCCAGACATTTTGGTTCATGCTGGGCCTTTATGTCTTTTTTTTTTGAGATATGGTACTGGTGTGCCTAACTCTAAACAGGCTTTGGTTCATTTCGCCTTAGCTCACAATCAGGCAGATTGTATTTTGCTTTCTTGCTTTTCAACACTTGAAATCTCTGCTGCCTGTATGAGGGCTAGAATCTGTTAATTCAGTCCATTTCTCCCTAGCAATGCTTTCCAGCTTTTTTTTTCCTTTATCACCTTTCTTACTGCTTATTGGCTGCCATACATCTCTGCTTTTTGAGTTGTTCAGTCTATTACTTGGGATTTTCACAGGATATTTTCCTCCTCCTTGCTTCCATATTGCCAAAGACAGCAGTTTCCATAAAAATGTCACTCCTTTGCTTTTGGAATTGTCTGGGAGTGAGAAAATGTTTTGCACTAAGTTTCTTTCCCTTCCACTTCTAATTAGGACTTGTGAACAGTTTTTTATTCCACTTATCCATGTTTGTGGAGGAATGTTACTCCTGTAACTTCAGCATCACATGAGGTATCTGTATTGCTACAATTAATATTTCTGTTTTGGCTGCTTGTTTATCTTTTTGACCATTGTATTCTTTATTCATGTTCCAATGTCTGGGACATTCCTGTCATTTACCTGTCCTAACCATTTGAGCTTGTTTCAGGTCTTTGTCTTTGTTTCTCATCAATTTGCCTTGGCTATAAGTGTATCCAAACAGGATTGGAAACTGTTTGTATCTTTTCTTCTCATTTATCATCTTCCCCAGGTGAGTTTGTTCATCCTTGCTACTCTGTGTCATGTTCTTTCTGATTGCTTCTTTCTCACTGACACAGATCTGGTTTCTCTTATCTACTTCCACTCAATCTGTCTTTTTTTGTTCTTGAACTGTTTTTTCTTCCTTTCAATTTTATGGCTTTTGGGGAAGGTTTTTTATTTTTTCAGTTCCTTTCCTTTCTCACCATTAATCCTAGTCAGATCTGGTTGGACTTACTGTTATAAGTCCGGGTTGCTTCATTGCCTTCAAAGCTTCTTTTGTTTGATTACTTTTCCTACTCTTTTGTTCCTTGGCACCACTCCCTCTGTTTTTGACTTTCTTTCCATCCTATCCTTTGGATTCAACTTTTGAATTGGTTGGCTTTTTTTTTTTCCTTGCCTCCTTTTCTCCATAATTAATTCCTGGTGTCCTCACTCTGATTAAGTACTTTCCATTTTACCTGCATCTCATCCTTGTCATATATTGGAGGTACTACTTCCATTGAGCACTGGGACTACACCTCATGTTTATCTTCAATTATTTCCTTTGGGTAGCTATTTTTTCTAGTTGGAGTACATTCTTCCATTTGTGGCCATCCTTCACTCTTTGGTGAGACTGTGATTGGGTGAGATACCTTTTTGTATTTTACATCTTATTTTTCAGAGGCATGCCCCCTTTTTTCTTTATGGAGCCCACTTGTGGTGAGAACTGCCAATCCACGTATAATTAAACTGGTCAAATCCACACTGTAAGGTCATGATGATTTAATAATTATAATTTTCATGGCTATTAAATACACATTGTAGAGATGTGTTGTTCTGCAAGATCACCGTGTAATTGTTTTTCTAATATGTTCCTTATGGAACATACTCACTCATAGACTTCATGGGTAAAGCAAACGGGAATAGCTGCTAATCCCTGCCATGTGTTTGATTGAATAAATTAGGTATGGTCTGCTTTTCAAAATAGGATTTTTGTGATCACTTCTTGCACTGTCTCTGGTGTTAATGCTCCTCTAGACTCTCCACTGCATTTCTTCATCCCTTTTTCTTCCAGTGGAGTATCAAAGTCCTTACCATTTTGAAGGCACTGGGGTGGTGGATTGTAGAGGAATCATTCTGAATTTGATAATTATATATGATAAAATTAATTAAACCATAGGGTGGTGGTGTATGACCCATTGCAACTTAGCCACTCCACACCTGTAGGTACATTCTTTTACTCTCACTTGCATTGATGTACTCTGTGGGATTGAGATTCCAGTATTGTGTAGTGTGGATCCCTATACAGCAGTTATCTCCCTTTTAAATATGCTTCTCCCAATTCCTGCTCTTTTTCCACACTGGATGAACAATATACCTGGTACAGAGGTGGTGTAGTCTACCATGTATGATCCTCTACTGCAAGGATCTACTATTTTAGGGTGTCCTTTAAATGGTTTTGAGGTATACTTCTTTCTTTCCCTTACATCGACCCTTCAACCTATTCAATGTGCGATCTTACATACCTATGTGAGCAGAGGGAATACATCATATCAGATATTATAATTTTATATTCTGAAAATGAATTTCTGATAGGTACTTATTTCCCTTCACACTTCTCACCTTTCTTTCCCACTGGGAAGCAGTGCTTCAATTTTCTGTCAAAACTTGAAGTGATAGTTTGGTAGAATTGAATCAAGGGAATAACATTCATTAGAAGGGTGTGTTGCACTCCTATTGGTGGAGGATTATCACTTGATGATTTGCATGTGAGAAGCAGTTGAACCACATTGGTCTTGTGGTATGTGGGAGCTTAAATCTTGTGGCATGCAAACATATTTTACATAAAGAGGATAGCACTGAATGAAAATAACTATTTGTGTGAGAATAGGCAAGTACTTATTTGAAATACATTATCAGTATAGGAAAATTATAACTTTGCTTCAGATTCATTAGACATTTTTTCACATCTTTTCTCCTTTTTTTAAGCTATTCCAGTAAAATTTTAAAATCAATTTCAATGTTTCTTCAAACTGGATAATGTAAGGTAATAATTTCACTGTATCTAGAATTCCAGTTGAAGGTTGTGAGCTACAGTGGGAGAGAAGCAGAATGGGGATTCCTTATTTTTCCTGTAGTGTTGCAACACTACCTTTGGAAACCATCATAACAACTGCACCATCAAAAGTGACTAATATTAATGTTGGACTTGGTTTTTTGGAAGAGCTCAAATCTACTGTATCCAAATTTATCTTTTCATTCCATTAGTAATACCATTTAAGATATCTAATATATGTGTATGTTCTAGTTGACATTGCATAGAGCTTTCCTCCTTTGATAACCCATACTAGCACAGTTTTGTGTTTGACAATGTTATTATCTTTACTTCCATTAGAAGAACCTTGATCTGATCTGCTAAATGTATTTTTGAAGTCATGTCTAAGGACTTCTGCTTCACACCTAATGAATTTAGGGGCTTTCCTATCATTGGTGTAATTGTCTTCTACATCCATACCAGCCTTTTCCATTACTCTGGCAAAGGTATTCTATGCTTGATAGAGGTTTGTCTTCTTTAGCAATTAACTATAAATTGTTAAATAACACTATTAATCTTGTTATCTGTTTTCTCAACATCTTTCAGTTTATGCATTGCCTACACAACAAAGGGCAGTCTCCAAGACTTAGTTGTGGGAATGGGATAACTTACTGTCTCCACAGCAGCGCTGTCTCATTTTGTACTCTCCCGTGTGTGTCATGACACAAACGCCCTGTGTGTTTTTCTTTTTTCATATGCCCTGACTGGCTCATTAAAACACTAATCATATCCAATTAAGAAAGCATTCCTGCATGGTTCAGAGTGACTAGCTGCTATTGTAGGATATTTGAGGCAAATTTCACAATACATTTTGGAGACCAGTTCTCCCTGAAACTAACTTTCCTTTAGAAGTTACCATGGCCAAGTGTACTTCCAATGGCACTAATATAGTTTTTCTTTTATTTCTATCATATTTTACATTTTGTGTGTCAGAGAGCTGACTGTGACTATAGTTTTTCTTTTATTTCTATCATATTTTACATTTTGTGTGTCAGAGAGCTGACTGTGACTATAGTTATTCTTTTATTTCTATCATATTTTACATTTTGTGTGTCAGAGAGCTGACTGTGACTATAGTTATTCTTTTATTTCTATCATATTTTACATTTTGTGTGTCAGAGAGCTGACTGTGACTATAGTTATTCTTTTATTTCTATCATATTTTACATTTTGTGTGTCAGAGAGCTGACTGTGACTATAGTTATTCTTTTATTTCTATCATATTTTACATTTTGTGTGTCAGAGAGCTGACTGTGACTATAGTTTTTCTTTTATTTCTATCATATTTTACATTTTGTGTGTCAGAGAGCTGACTGTGACTATAGTTATTCTTTTATTTCTATCATATTTTACATTTTGTGTGTCAGAGAGCTGACTGTGACTATAGTTATTCTTTTATTTCTATCATATTTTACATTTTGTGTGTCAGAGAGCTGACTGTGACTATAGTTTTTCTTTTATTTCTATCATATTTTACATTTTGTGTGTCAGAGAGCTGACTGTGACTATAGTTTTTCTTTTATTTCTATCATATTTTACATTTTGTGTGTCAGAGAGCTGACTGTGACTATAGTTTTTCTTTCATTTCTATCATATTTTACATTTTGTGTGTCAGAGAGCTGACTGTGACTATAGTTTTTCTTTTATTTCTATCATATTTTACATTTTGTGTGTCAGAGAGCTGACTGTGACTATAGTTTTTCTTTTTTCTATTTCTATCATATTTTACATTTTGTGTGTCAGAGAGCTGACTGTGACTATAGTTTTTCTTTTATTTCTATCATATTTTACATTTTGTGTGTCAGAGAGCTGACTGTGACTATAGTTTTTCTTTTATTTCTATCATATTTTACATTTTGTGTGTCAGAGAGCTGACTGTGACTATAGTTTTTCTTTTATTTCTATCATATTTTACATTTTGTGTGTCAGAGAGCTGACTGTGACTATAGTTTTTCTTTTATTTCTATCATATTTTACATTTTGTGTGTCAGAGAGCTGACTGTGACTATAGTTTTTCTTTTATTTCTATCATATTTTACATTTTGTGTGTCAGAGAGCTGACTGTGACTATAGTTTTTCTTTTATTTCTATCATATTTTACATTTTGTGTGTCAGAGAGCTGATTTCTATCATTTTGTGTGTCAGAGAGCTGACTGTGACTATAGTTATTCTTTTATTTCTATCATATTTTACATTTTGTGTGTCAGAGAGCTGACTGTGACTATAGTTATTCTTTTATTTCTATCATATTTTACATTTTGTGTGTCAGAGAGCTGACTGTGACTATAGTTATTCTTTTATTTCTATCATATTTTACATTTTGTGTGTCAGAGAGCTGACTGTGACTATAGTTTTTCTTTTATTTCTATCATATTTTACATTTTGTGTGTCAGAGAGCTGACTGTGACTATAGTTTTTCTTTTATTTCTATCATATTTTACATTTTGTGTGTCAGAGAGCTGACTGTGACTATAGTTTTTCTTTTATTTCTATCATATTTTACATTTTGTGTGTCAGAGAGCTGACTGTGACTATAGTTTTTCTTTTATTTCTATCATATTTTACATTTTGTGTGTCAGAGAGCTGACTGTGACTATAGTTTTTCTTTTATTTCTATCATATTTTACATTTTGTGTGTCAGAGAGCTGACTGTGACTATAGTTTTTTTTATTTCTATTTCTATCATATTTTACATTTTGTGTGTCAGAGAGCTGACTGTGACTATAGTTTTTCTTTTATTTCTATCATATTTTACATTTTGTGTGTCAGAGAGCTGACTGTGACTATAGTTTTTCTTTTATTTCTATCATATTTTACATTTTGTGTGTCAGAGAGCTGACTTTTACTATCATTTTTACATTTTGTGTGTGTCAGAGAGCTGACTGTGACTATAGTTTTTCTTTTATTTCTATCATATTTTACATTTTGTGTGTCAGAGAGCTGACTGTGACTATAGTTTTTCTTTTATTTCTATCATATTTTACATTTTGTGTGTCAGAGAGCTGACTGTGACTATAGTTATTCTTTGTGACTATTTCTATCATATTTTACATTTTGTGTGTCAGAGAGCTGACTGTGACTATAGTTTTTCTTTTATTTCTATCATATTTTACATTTTGTGTGTCAGAGAGCTGACTGTGACTATAGTTTTTCTTTTATTTCTATCATATTTTACATTTTGTGTGTCAGAGAGCTGACTGTGACTATAGTTTTTCTTTCATTTCTATCATATTTTACATTTTGTGTGTCAGAGAGCTGACTGTGACTATAGTTTTTCTTTTATTTCTATCATATTTTACATTTTGTGTGTCAGAGAGCTGACTGTGACTATAGTTTTTCTTTCTATTTCTATCATATTTTGTGTCAGAGAGCTGACTGTTATGTTTTTCTTTCATTTCTATCATATTTTACATTTTGTGTGTCAGAGAGCTGACTGTGACTATAGTTTTTCTTTCATTTCTATCATATTTTACATTTTGTGTGTCAGAGAGCTGACTGTGACTATAGTTTTTCTTTTATTTCTATCATATTTTACATTTTGTGTGTCAGAGAGCTGACTGTGACTATAGTTAGTAGCAATATAGTTACTGCTGATAAGTGGTTTACAGGGCTCTTTTTTCTTTTTTTGCTCTTTTATCCTAACTTTTTTGGTTAACTTAAATTTTAATGTTCTGAGACATGATTTACCCTTTCTATTTAAGACTGAACTTTAATGTTTTAGATTCCACTTCTGTATTGTGCTTCATTGGTTTTTTTTGTGGGATTTTTTATTTGCATGTTCTGATAGGTTTAAGACAGTAATACAGCAGTGAAAAGAACTTTGAATGGATTTTAAAGTGTCTTGTGTATAGTGTAATGTAAGTGAGCATTCTTTTAAATGCATATCAGCATATCAGAAGAAAAAATGTATTTACACTGTTGTGCAACTTGGATGAAAGTTGTTATATATGAACTAAATGTTAAAAGTATATATTTTTATCAATATCAGTTTGAAACAGAATTGCATTGTGTATTTTACTTTAGTTTTGCTCACCATATTTTTTGTTATTTCTCTCATATTCCTTGTGGAATTGATATAACTTGATGTGCTGGAATATATGTAGATGTTACATTATCAATATAGTATTTACCAATTTATTTACTCTATAGACAATACATGTAATTTATTTGTTACCATTTAAACTGTTTAGGTAGAACATTTAATTAAAAAAAATTGATATGAACTATTTTAAGGTTAATGTTAATACTGCTTTATTTTATAGTATGACTTACCAAATATGAGGTATTGTAGTGCAAACATTTTGTGACACTAACAATAACAAATTACCATTTAATTTTTATTTTTATTAACTTAAACAAAACATTCTCTGTAACCTGTCAAATCCAAACAACCTTTTTGTTACACATATGCAAATAGATATATATCTGATCAGCAAATAGAAAACACAGGAACAGTACACAGTAGTGAGCTTCTGAGTTTCCTTTAAGTTGTTGCTACAACATAATTTGTGTTTTAATGCTTGTGCAGTATTTGTTGTAGTGCAGCAATATTGTTTTGGTTATATAGCAGAATGATTGACAGAGTAATATCAATACTTAATATCAAGACAAAAAATAAAATTCTAATAAGAAAACTACTTGTTTGACAGAAAGAAAATTTGTTGTCCATGATCCATATCCTTTTGTTCTGGGCATAGGGTGATACGAATTGGAAATTCTGACTACTTGTCTTTATGGACAGAATGAAACAGAAAACTTCTTGCCTCTACAAGTATTTTTGTTCTGAGTATGGGGTGATTTGAATTGGAAACTCCAGTTACTTATCTGACAGTGAGTCAGCAAACTCATCTCTGATGCAAATGTTTTTGTTCTGGATATGGAGTGATATGACATAAAAATTCCTGTGAACAAAATAAGATTCAAGAAGATTCTAATTATAGAAATTTCCATGTGTATTATTTATAAATATCACAAATCTGTTTCTTAAAAGAACAGAATAAAAAAAAATTGTAAAATTAAAGCAAATGCTAACCATTAGGTTTCGTTATAAAGTCTTTGACTTAAGTAATAAAGTAAAACACTGTAGAGGAAGCAGGGAAACAAAGAATAGATTAGGCTTCTATGCTATTCATAGATTTTCTTTCCTTCACGGAAGTTACACATTTTAGTGAGGAAAAGAAAAAGTTACAAGCAATGTGCTGGATAGCCCATTAAAAACTATGTATAATTAATTGTGACAGTATGGTTAGATATTCAAATGCCTAAGGTATTTTAGGTTATTAATTATTAGTAAAAGAATTATCAAATCCAGAAAGATATATGTTGCTGTTTTTTTAGTATTGGGTGGTTATCAAATTTGTTATGAAATTCATATTGCAATTATTCTTTTTATATAGTGGGCTTCAGATTCAACATACATTCTTTGTGGTTTGTTTAAACGAAGAGTTGTTCAGGTATGGAAAAATATAGATTTTCTCTTTTACCTGTAATCTCAGTTTGCATTTATAAATATATTTATTTATTATATTAGATAATTTTTCAGTTCAGTCAATTACTCATGACAGTTACTTGTGTTTCTTTTATTTTCAGAATATTTGTTTTTACTTTATTGTTAATTTATTGTAGAAGGAATCTACCTTCCCAATTTTTAGATATCCTTTTTGTGTTCTTGTGAATTGTAGATTTTTTTCTTATATATTGAAGCATTTTCTTCTTTTTTGTCTTTTATCATTCTATTGTTTTCTACCAGTTTATCAGATAAATTATACTGATGTCCACTTGTAGACAGTGCTTTTCCTCGTAAAATATACTTAATGGTAGTACGACTGGAAGCATTGTATAACCTTCCTGATTGCAGGAAGTATTAATATATAGTTAGGCTTACAATTTTAAATGAAATGTAAGAAGTTTCTATTTATTTCATTGTACTTAATTCTGTCATCTTGTTATACTGTTTGTTCAAAGACACCAATCTTATTTAAGTTGAAGTGACTTTAATGTTTTATCACTAAAATAAATTTTACTTTAGCTATAGTTCTTAATGTGCTGAAAAGAACATGCTCCAAGCTCTAGTGTGTGCAATTTTTTCATTACATTGGGTTTGAACTCATAGTTCACTTCAGGCTTCCTGAAAAGTGGTTTCTGAAAACATAAACCTCTCAACCACTGCACCTCTCCTGTAATTGGAAGGTTAATTATACTGTGCAATATGAACCTGAAATGAGAAAGGCACTGATGTGTTCCCTTTTTCTCTTATAATCTAATTAGAAAATTTAATGTTTTTAGTGAGTTTCTCACTAAAACAGTACTAAATTTCAGTCCTTTTTTTGAAATTAATTAACTGTGTTTTGTTTGTGAAATATTATTCTTTTCATGATTTAATTCATGTCATCTCTACATATTGCTTAGAATTTTCTTTAGTTAGAAACCATACAGTGATATAAAGCTGCTAAGAAATATTTGTCATGTGACTGATAACAACAAGTAATTGTACAATTATGATTGTATGTTGGCTTTTAACTAAGTATATTGCTTATCAGTGTTTAAGGTATTTGTAATGTTATATAGTTAGAAGCATTAAATTCCTGCACATGATATAATTTCAGAGTAATATTTATTAATTCATTTCCAGCTGTCATGTAATATGTATTTGTATTCATTATAAAAAATATATAATAAATAACAGGTTTGGTCTGTAGAAGAAACAACTTGGACATGCAAGATTGATGAAGGATCTCTAGGGCTGATAGATGTTTCATGGAGTCCTGATGGGAGACATATACTGACTACAGCAAAATTTCATGTAGGTGCTGATTACATCATCATGTGCTGAGTTCTGAAAATATTAATACATTATGGGATTATGCTGAGTTCAGAAACCAGAGTCAGCCTTCTGTGATTACGTCTAAATCAGTGGTTCTCAATCTATGATCAATGAAAAGGTTGTGGAATTATTAAAAGAAAGTGCCAGTATAGAGTACAGATCCAGTTGTGGTCTGTTGAAGGATTCCAGGTGGCCCACAAAATGTATGAGAACTACTGTTATAAACAACTGCAGTTTTGTTAGTTTTCTAAAATTTTGATTCAAGAACATTTTATTTTTTCAGTAAATTAACTTATGTTCTTGTTAATTGTTTTGTTTCATCTGTAGTATTGTTTGGATGCTTTTTAAGTACTTTTAAAAATATTGTGCTCATATTCTGCTCTCTATTATGTATACACCAGAATAAAATTCATACATCTCAGCCATTACATAGACGGAGAATACTGAATAATGACATTGAGTTTGTCATACTATGCTCATGGGTTTAAATTCATGAAAACATTTCTAAAATCTATTCTGATATCTATTTTTGTTTGTATTTTTTATAAATTTCTTCATTATCTAGCAAAAAGAGAAAATATTTCACAATTCATTTGATATACATACAAAATTTTAAAAATTAAACATGAACTGATTGATAAATTTGTCTCCTTTAAATCATTACAGCATAATAAATCATTAATCCTTTGAAGTTTTACAGTATAGTAAGTCATTATACTCTTTGAGACTTTACTGTATATTAAGTTACTGTGTTTGAATTTTTACAATGTACCAAATTATTGTGTTTTTTAAATGGTTAATATGTACTAAATTATTGAGTATCCTTTGAATCATGGCTTGGTATAGCCAGATTGTTAGGGTACTTTACTCGTAACCTGAGGGTTGCAGGTTTGAATCACCATCACACCAAACATGTTCACCCTTTCAATCATGGGGACATTAAGATATGACAGTCAATCCCACTGTTTGCTGGTAAAAGAGTAACCCAAGAGTTGGTGGTGAATGGTGATTACTGTCTTCCCTCTAGTCTTACACTACTAAATTAGAGATGGCTAATGCAGATAGCTCTCATGTAGCTTTGTGCAAAATGCAAAAACAAACAAACATTCTTTGAATGTTCGAAATGTGTTAAATTGTAACAATATATTAAATCATTGTGTTTTTTGAATCATTACAATGTATGAAATCATTATGTTCTTTGAATTTTTACAGCATTCTAACTCATTAAGTGTTATATTACTCTCTACAGTGTACATAAGCATTATATTAGTAGTATTTTAGACTTAGTGTGTATTTAACAAAAAATAATACACACAAATAAATGTGTACATACATAAATATGTATACCAACAGATTTTTATCCACAGATGTACAAACTGTAGTACTTCAGCTATTAAGACGTGATATCCAGTTTTAATGTGGAATACATCTTAACAAATTACTCCCAATGTTCAGTGTTAAATTCTGTTTGTTTAACTTGTATATTAAACCTTGTAACACTTTAATAAGTCATACATTAATAAATTATTAAAGAATTAAACTATATAATGGTAAAAATATTTTATGTTGCTTTAATAAAAATGTGACACTTCATTCTGCAGTTTCTTAAAGAAAATGATTCAGCTCTGTGTTTTCAAATAACACACAAGTAGAAACAATAAATGTTTTCTTTATTACTTATTTCTTTGGTTAGCTGAGAATCACCATCTGGTCCCTTGTCAACAAGTCTGTCTCCTACATAAAGTACCCTAAAGCTATCAAAACTGGACTTGCTTTCAGAAATGATGGGAAATATTTAGCTCTTGCAGAGAGACGGGACTGTAAGGATTATATCAGTATATTTGTATGTTCCACATGGCAACATATTAAGGTGTGTATTGTGACTGTTTGGGCTCTTTTGACATCAATTCTTAAAATTTTGCTATAATGTAAACTTTATCCCAAAATATATTGTGATAGGAATTTAGGGAAATTTTAAAACTTTGTTTTACTAGAGAAAGAGAATTTTTTTGTTCTTTCTTGTTGTATTTATAGAAAATATTTATTTTTTAATGCTATCACATAACTTTAAAGGAATGCCAGAGACTTTTGTTTAAAATTATTGTTCCAGTAGTAAGTATCTTTGAAAACTCTCAACTGATTTTGTATTATGAGCAGTATCCAAATATTGATATATCATTATTAAAAATTTCTAGTATAAATTCAGAAGAATGTATACATTTGACAGTTTAGTACACTTACTTACTTTGTGAAAAAGCATACCAGTGAAGCTTGAATTTAGTTGCCAGTTTAGAATGCTTTATGTTATAAATGGCTGATTTGTTAATCGTAAAATATTGTCATCGCTAGCAAATACATTGAAGTGAATGATAAGCATCCCATTATTATTATTTAAAAATAAAGTAAGTTTACAGTTTTTTAATTACAGTTAAGTTTTTCTTTTAATTTTAACATTGCCATAGTCAAATTTCGATATATTACATTACCTTCTTTCACATACATAGTTTTTCTCATTCAGTGCTGCCCAGTGTATGTAAAAAGTATTTTTTTGCATGCCGCAAGTATTGATCTTCCATGTACTTTACCATCAAATAGTTCAACTGCATCTGGTATGTAAATTTTGATTCCACAAACCTTTAATATAGGAGTAAGACACTCTTTCTTGATGCATGCGACTCTTTCTATTCTATTCCACTGAACTATCATTTCTTTATTTGGCAGTAATTCCGTGTAGATGTTTTTTTCTATTGTGCTTTTCAATTATGTGTTTTCATTCAACTTAGTGCACTTTTTAAAAGTCATTCCAAAGTGGATTTGTTTTTTTGTTTTTTTTACAAAGTTTATGAATTTTCTGATAACTTATTTATCCCAATTTTCAAATTTTTTTCTTTCACCAAATTGTTGTATATAATTATTCATTATTACACAGTGAATTCAAAGTACAAAGTACCACTTTGGAGATACAGTAGTCCCTCTTAGGTACAACCAGTCTATGTACCATGGTATGATAAAATGTATCATCTAAAAGTAAGTCTTAATTCAAAGGATCAATAACCAGATATTGAATGAGTGGGCTCAAGCTGTGCCATTTGCTGTCCTCAGGAGTTGAACATACTGGTTTATAAGCTGTATCGATAATCATATAGGGTTGCAAGTTAGTACACTATAATAATAATAATAATAATAATAATAATGGATAACAGGGCAATACAGATAACTTGAAATTATTATGCTTGTGTTTTAAGTAAAATCATCTATTCATCAATCACATTTATTCCATAAACATTTGCATATCACATTTTTATTACATACAATTGAACAAATTGATACAAAATTTATTAAAAAATCTTCCATCTTTGTTTTACACATTTAACAGAGTTGCTTTGAATGTTTATGAGTCTAGCAGTTACTATATCAGGAAGCATTTTGTTGTTAGTTTTCAGCCCCCAATATTAGTATCAACTTATAATGTGCAACAAATATCCAGAATTCTACATCAGAGGAGCTGGAAGAAAATTGGAAATCAGATTCACTGATAAACAAAACATCCCAACATTTTCACAATTTCCACATTATGTTTCTGCATCAACACTTAGAGCTTTTTTCACAGTGATTTTCTCATGTTAGTTTGAAACATTCAAAGCTTTACCAGGTGACATGAGGCATTTTATTAGCCATTCTTACCACACAGATAGTTGAGTCTGTCACTCAATAAACCTCAAGTTAATAATCTTTATACTCTGTTGGTAAGTACCAATAAGTTACTTAACATCTACACCACTAGTTTAAAATATGCTACATTCACTAAAAGAATAAACCTTAATTTTGTGAGTGGGGTAAAGACAGATGACATTGTCTTATCTTTTATACCTGAAATTTTAAACTGAAATATCTATGTGTATATACCAAAGAGTTTGACTTGAATACCCTGGGTTAACAAGATATATACTAAGCTGTGAATCAGTCTCCAGGTGTATGACCTCTTTATTCTATACTAAATACATTGTATTCATGTTGGTTCTAAATTAGTTGATATGAAGAAAAATTGTTATAGAGAGGTTTTATTTGACTTTCTGCCCCCAAATTGGTGTCATATGTTGCATATGTCAGGAAGTTGTTCACAGGAGTTTGGATCAGTGTAAATTTGTTCCATGCACAGAAAAAAAGTGTTGTATTTAAGAGGAAGTAAGTCATTATTTAGAGGGATTGTATCCACCAGGGACCATTGTAATATCCTCTACTAGCATACCCACACAGGCTACAGGTGAGGGTAACTTGTCTGTGGACTTATTAACTCTCATTTGCTGTATGGTTGATCAGTATGAATCAATCTCCTCCTCCTCATGTTGTTTTATTCCTTCTGAATATGCTAAACCTGTTTTGATTGACAGGGATTTTGACATTCTTTTTACCCCACCTTATATTGCCATGTCTTTCTATGTCCATACTGCAGAATCAGCTAGGCCTAATATGACTTCTTTGGACATGGTTTCTCAGGTATGTTCTGTTTTATCTACTTGTTCAATTTCATATGATTCCCTTCTTTTCATATTACATAATACCCCCTACTCTCAGTATTTGGTTCTCCAGTGTTATTAGGGTTTATGGAGAATGTTTTGTTTCTGAGATGGTTAATGGTGCTAGCATGCCTTGCCCTCCATGATCTTTGGATCAGTTTGCTTTGGCATTGCATTGGGAGAGCTTCTCCATGATCACCTCCAAGGTGACACATTTGTCTGTTTTTGGCTCTTTCCTTATGCACTTGGTTTCTCTGTTGTTGGAATGTCCTGTGGAGAGATGATGTTTTGTACCAGGTTTATTCACCAGCAATTTGTCTCTGAGACTTATGTATGGTCCATTCTGTACAGCAGTATGATTTTGGTAATATTCCTGAGACTTTAGAATCTCATTTAGAATCAGTGTGATAACAAATGTCATTTTATTTTTGGTTGACTATTTGTCTCATTTAAAGCTTAGAACAGCCTCTATTACTGTTTCCATCCTGTCCTGCTTCTTTCTTCCCACCTCCAGAAGTTCTTCCACTTATGGTATTATTCAACATGGATGGACACACTGCCAACAGTACTTGTGTATCAGTGGGTTCTGATACAGTGGGGGCTTGTTTGACAGTTTTGGTTCCTCTTTGTTGACTTTTCACCACAGATTTGTGGGATATTTAAATATTATCTGAGGGACTTATCATCCACTTCCTCACTCCTTCTCTATTGTCTCAGGTACCTACATCTTTTCCACTGCCTCAGAATCCTACCACCAGTTAATGTCTGTCCAAGGCAGTACAAGGTGTACTCTCCCAGGAAACCACTAAACCTACCACTTATCCTTCTCCATATTTTTATTCCAGACTTTTTCTTATACCCAAGTAAACTGAGTGACTAGTAGCCTTGGAAAGAGTTGTCCTATTTCAATCAATTTTTGGTTTTACTCAATTTACCATGGAGTCTTTTCTCGCCCTTAGGTGGGCTTTTCCTTCAGGTACATGGATGATCAAGGTAGACATTGCAACTGCCTACCTGCATGTTCTGGTATCTCATCTGTTAAGGTGCTATCTTCAGTTTGTGCCTTTTGTGCTTGCTTCAGGCTTGTATGTCTTTTGTTGGATGTTCAAAGCTTCAGCCTGACATTTGCATGTTCAGGGATTATGTTTATATCATTACATGGAGAAACTGGCTTCTGTAACCTTGTTCCATATGGAAGTCTGCCATTACACTCATCTACTGCTCCTGGAGGCAGCTTGTATGGGATGGTTAATCAATTTGGAGAAGTCATTCCATACACCTATCCAATATCTTGTCCACTTGGGTGTCTTTTTCCACACTTATCGCAGTTGAATTCAACCTTTTTTTAACTCCTCTTTGACTTTATTCAATGGAGCTTTTAATTCTCCATGCCCTTTCTCCTCCCTCTCTTACAGTTTGCAAGGTTCTATCACTTTTAGGAATGTGGCTTTTTATGGAAGTTCTTACCCCTTTGGGTTGAGCATATGAGGGCTATTAAATGAGCTCTGCATGACCAATGGAATCTTGCATGAGATCCATAAGCACCTCTGATTTGCCTTCTTCCTTTTCTCATTTCCTGTTGGCAGGTGTTCTGTTTCCTCCTCCTTGTCTAGATTTGCATATCTTTATGGATGCTTCCCTTGGGGCTGGGGGGTTGTGTTGATCAGCAGGAAACTTCAGGTTGATGGTTTTAGCTGAAATATTATTGTACCATATAAACTTCCTGGAACTTCTGGCCATATATAGTGCTTTGTATTATTTTCTTCATTTGTTTATTTTGTCTGTTTGTTTAGATGGTTTATGTAGAATTTATCACAAAGCTACACAATGGGCTATCTGTGCTTTGCCCACCATGGATATCAAAACCTGGTTTTTAGTGGTGTAAGTTCACAGACATATCATCTTACCAGAAATTGTCTGGTAATTATAATTTCTGACAGTTCTACAGTAGTGGTTTATATCAATCACCAACATGGAAACTGTTCTCATTTCCTTTGGTCAAACCTTGGGTCTCCTTCTTTGGATCATTTTCTTCATTTTACCAGAAATTGTCTGGCAATGATCATTTCTGACAGTTCTACAGTGGTGGCTTATATCAGTCACAAACATGAAAACCGTTCTAATTTCCTTTGTGGTCAAACCTTGGATCTTGTTCTTTTTGCCCACATGCTTGACTCTAGTCTTTTTGCATACCATGCTCTGGTATTCAGGTGCATTTGTTCTTGTTGTATATCAACTTTTCCATTCTGACAAAGTTTATTGGATGAAGTGCTCTTTTAATCCTTTTATTTTCCAATGGTTATGTCTCCAGTGAGGTACTCCTCACCTGGATGCATTTGAAATATCCCTCAGTACTAAGTTACTTATGTTTTAGTCTCTGATTCATTGTTCAGTTACTTTGGTTATTTATGCACTCAGTCTAGATTGGACCAACAAATGTTTGTATGTTTATCATGTCTGTTTTCAGTCAGTGTGATTTTGATTATCCAAGCCACTCTGTGTCAAATTCTTCTGATTGCTCCTTACTGGCTGGCACAACCATGGTTTCTGCTGCTTCTGCAGCTACAGTCTGTCTCTCCATTACTTCTTCCTCTTACTCTGTCCCTTATGCATCAGCCTTGGCCACTAATATTTCATACAACACTTCATATCCTCCTTTATCATGTCTAGTTTACATCTAGTCCTTGGTGAGGAGATCCAGTTTGTTATATCTGATCACTTCATTTTATCTTGTTCCAGGGATGTTCATCAGTGTAAATGGAATGTTTTTTGTCATTGTTCTTTGGGTCAAGGGATTTCTCTCACTTTACTCATTGTCCTTATCTTATGGTATTCCTCACATAACTGTTTGATCATGGTTATTTTGTCTTTTTGTTTAATTTTTCATTTACCCAGTATGACTTATTTCCTTCTCTTATTGGCCTATGGATGTCATCGGTCAGATTTATTTGATATCAAAATATTTTAATCATTACACATACATTTTCCTTTATCTGGATTGATCTTTTTTTCTCCAAACTTCAGCAGCTTGTGAGGATAACTCCTCCTCACTGATTTTTCTTCCTTTTCCCACTCTGTATTCTTGGTCAGATCTGGATAGGTTACTATGTCCCATACATGCTTTTTATGTTGCCTGCATGGGTTCCTTCCATGATGTCGTTTCTTGCTTGTTTATTCCTTGACAGATATCTTCTATTCATGATTTTTCTTCTCCCAACCTAAACAGTTTGGTTTGGCTTTTAATTCAGTTGGCTTATTCTTCCTTATTTTCTTTTCCTGTAATTTCATCATACCAGGCACTTTTAGTATGTTTTACTCTATGTTTACTGTATATTTGTAATTTCTTTGACCATAAAATATACACTGCTGAGATGGGGTGTTCCACAAGATTACTTATTTTTCATCATGATATAATTGTTTCATTACTGTGCCCTTTCTAGATTATACTTACTTGACTGAATAAATTAGATGTGGTCTCCTTTTCACAATAACAATTTATTGGTCACTGTCTCAGATACTGACATTCATCCAGACTTTCCACCATATTTTCTCCTTTTTCTTCCAGTGGAGTATGGGAGTCTTTACACTTCCATGTTCTAAGCTACTAGGGTGGTGGACCATGGAGGCATCCTGCTGAATGCAATATTGATATATGATATAAATAACGTTAAAACCACTTGGAGTAGGATAGTGTTATTCTGCTGGTGTAAATGATGTGATGTTCTCCAATTTGATGCTCCATCTTTGTATTGGATTATTTGATGGGATACTGTAGATTTGGAATGAGACATTGTAATTGCAGTTCACTGCTTTGCCCTATCCCCACATGGATGTTGTTTCCCAGTGGCTTGATTTTGGATTTATAGATGAATCAACCAGCATAAATCCTCACATCTATATTATAGATGTCTCTGTTTCTCACTTGGTTATACTCTTGTTCCCTCCATTTGTGTTAAGGGTGACAATGATAAAACTTGGAGATTAATATGTTTCTTCTTCCTCTTATGCTATTTCTCGATGATTTTCATATACAAAGGATATTGCTGTGCTGTGTGTATGTGTGTGTGATTCCTGTCAGATGATTTTGAGTGGGTTAGTTTCCATTACAGACATATCTTTGTTATGTTGACCATCCAGATTTCAGACAAACAATTTATCACATTGCTATCATATGTCCTGCTCACAGATTGGGGCATACAAGATCCCCTCCATTCTGCTGAACTTGAAGTGAAGATGGTATGATCCTCTCTCCTTCCTCCATCAACTGGCTGGGATTTAGATTGTAGTTGACTTACTGAGGATATGATCCTCATCCTATTCTTGTGTGGATTTCTGTTCCTGGTATCTGAGAATTTATGTAGTTGCCTTACCATTCTACACTTACTGGCACATCCTTTTACTCTCACCCACATTAATGTACTTTAAGTGATTGAGATTGCATTATTATTGAAGATTGGATGTCTATTTAACCTTTGTTCTCTTCTATTTGGATCTGCTCTTTCCATTTTTTGTCTGTGTCTGCAACACCTATTTCCATATTGGGTAAAATGTATACCTATACAGAAGTGGTGGTGTTTCTTACATATGATCCTCTAATGAAAGGATCTACTCTTTCAGGGTATTCTTTAAATGCTTTCAAGGGCTGCTTTTTTTTTCCTTTGCACTGGTTCCTCTGCCTATTCAGTGTGTTATCTATTTATTTATGTGAGAAGGAGGTAATGTGCTGTATCAGAAGTTAAAGTTTTCCTATACTGAATATATATTTCCAACATTCCATACTCTCAGTGTATATAATTTTTCTCCATGCACACTTCCTAGCCTTCCTTCCCACTGAAAACCAGTGTTTTCATTTTCTTCCAAACTCAAAATGATGGTTTGGCTGAATAGAATAGAGGAAGTTACATGCATCAAGTGAATGAGTTACACTTTTATTGGTGGAGAGTTGTCATGTGATGATTTACATACGAAATTCAGTTAAATCATTAGATGGTATGTATGTGGGAGCTCAAGGCTTGTGACATGGAAAAAAAGTTTCTTCATATAGAGGGCAGCACCAAACAAAAATAGCTATTTATATGATAGGAGGTACATACCCTTTGGAAATATATTTTCAGTATAGGAAAATTATAACTTTGAGTGTTCTGTGTACCAAAGATCCTTTCCTAAACTATTAATAATGTTTCTTACACTTGCATGTAGCATAATGAATATAGCATTGTGTCCATTTATACATTCTTGCATATCAGAGGCAAGTCTTCCTATTTTACTTGAAGTATAGTAGTTCTTTTATCTAGAGCTTTTCTTATTACTTTGTTTAGCAACTTAAATTGTAGCCTGTAACTTAAAAATTGCAATATTAACTTATTATTTTTATAAATATGATTTTGTTTTTGGTTAGGTTATAAACAAATCATATTAAAACTTCATACTATGTATGAAAGTTTTGTAGAATTTTTTTGGATAACTATACATTTGAAGAACCTTTAATGATGTCGAGAAAACCCACTTGTAGAGAAATATATATGCAGAAACGGCTCGTTTGGGTTGAGAAAACATTTTACGTGAACCTGACGATGACCGAAGAAGAGCGAAACGTTGTTTGCTCTTCTACGTAAAATATTTTCTCAACCCAAACGAGTCGTTTTTGCATATATATTTGAAGAACTTTGTTAGATTTCATTGTTATTGTTTTTATCTTTTATTATATATATATTTCAGTGTGTGTGTTTAATTTTTTGTCCAAGATACTAATTTTATTATGAAAGAATTGAAGTTCCAAATGGTATTTCTAACTTTTCATTTTATAATTTAATGTGAATACAAATTGTGCCTTTTTTCCTAAGTTGTTTAGTAGTGGTATTTATAAACAAGTAAAAATTGTTTATTTTATAAAACATAATCTACTTTTTGTTTCATCCAAATATAAATTTTATTGAGATTCTATCTTTCTAGCATTATGAAACTGACACCAGAGATTTAGCAGGCCTAGCCTGGTCTCCTGATGACAGAGTGTTATGTGTGTGGGAATCTTTGACTGAAGATGTAAGAATGTTGTTATTAATCTCTTTTTTTTTTATGAAGGATACATTAAGATTAGTTGTTTTTATTTTTTAAATTACAAATTATGTGTTTGTAGACAGATTACGAGTATAGTAAACCTGTTTTTCATAGTGAATGATCGCTTCCAGATAAGCAGAAGATGAGCTAAAACTGTAGAATCATGTTTAAGCCTCACTCAGATAATTGCAAACCATATATATGTGTGTATTGATTCGATAATGTTTTATTGTTTACTGTCTTTTAATCTGTTGAAAAATATACTTGCTTAGTAGCATGGTATCAAGAATATAACCAAACACTAATAATTTAATTTTAGAAAGTAAATACTTAAATTTTTTAGGATGATATAATTTAACTTATCTGTATTTGTGAAACAAAATTGCACTGAGGATTACTATTAGTTTGTTCTGTTCTTTAGGACACTTCATTACAGAACTGTTGTGGTTGATGACATTACTGTCAGTAGAATGAAAATCCATTGTTTTACAAATTTTACCACTAAATATCTAGTTAAAAACAATCCACATATAAGTGGACACTATACATTGTTCAACTATACTTTTAATACTTGAATAAGTTGTAAGTGTGTTACTTGGATATACAGGGTGTTCAGAAAGTCACTGTGCACTTATATATGTATATGATTACAAAACTGCACAGTGACTTTCCAAACACCCTGTATTAGCAGATTAAAATATTTCATGATTAAATTTTCATTGTAAAATAACATTTTTTATACATGTACCTTTTTTTAGGATTTACTAAACTTTTATGAGCACACATAGAAAACAGTCCTGTATATCATTTAACAGTTGTTTTGCTAGAGTTGGTATAATGAATATAGAAAAATATTAACATTCTTGTTGTTAACTGTTTTTTCTTATTTTAATATTTTCCTTAAACCTGAATGTACCATGAAGAAACTATAAATGATGTATGCATGCCTCTTTTGTTGTTGCCTTTTTTTTCTTCTTAGTATAAAGTTGTGTTCTACTCAGTCGATGGTAGATGTCTTGGTTCATACTTAGGGTACCAGATGGCACTGGGTATCAAGTCAGTCACCTGGTCTCCAACCTCACAGTTTTTAGCTGTAGGGAGCTATGATCAAAAGGTTAGTTCTAGTCAGAAGCAAGATATTTTGGTTCTCTCTGATGACTATTGAAAAACACAATTCCTTTGATAATAGCATATTATTTATACTATTTCAGGTCTTTTTCTTCTTGATTTTTCTTATGACATGATTCTTTACTATTAGAAACTAACAAATTGACAAGGAAGAATGCTGTTTTAGTACTGATTACTCCAAAAATATCTCACTAGATAAAATTTACCTTTCATATACATTAATTACGTATAATTTTTATTGCAAGTAGTCCATACACAATCATAATTAGAACATTGCTTTCATTATGTACTCTCTCATTTTACAGGTTCGATTATTGAACTCAATCACATGGAAAACCATAATAGCCTATGACCATTCTTCAAGTGTAACAGGTTTAGAGCTGGTAAGAGATGAGGACAATGTTTGATAATTAATGAATATACCTTTAAACTATTCTGAAGGAAGCTTGTTTTAATTTTAACAACTATCCTACTAAATGTCATGTTTTTCACAGTTAATCTTTTCCACACTGCTAATGAGTGTTGTATTTCTCACTCACTTTAAAGTGCTGCAGGAACTTGTTTATGATGTATTTTGTGGAAGTATAAATAGTCTGTTAAGTGCTTTATAAGTATGTTTAATGCATCAGTTCCTGATATGACCAATAAAATCATAAATACTAGGTGCTTCAGCTTCTTCACAATCAATGTTTATTAAAGTAACAGTACATTCTAAACCATTCTGAGTATTAAATAACCTAAAATTTACAAAGCCAAAAATTGTGACTTATTTGTCACAATCCTTCATTCATAAACCAGTCCTGAGAAATATCAACTTTTACTCCCAAAGTATATAGCTTATATAAACCTAAAATTATAACAATCTTAGAGATCTATTAGCTTCCAGAAATTTATAAAATATAAAATATGAGCTTATAACTTGTTTGTTATTTTTTATTTTGAAGTTAAATATATACTCAGTATCCCATAAGGTATTTTTCTAGAATATCCAGATCATTTCATAAATTTGTTTCTAATTTAATTAACCAAGAGAAAGAGAGGTTTTTTACAGCATGAATTAAGGCAAACTATGTTAATTAATTTATTTATTAAATAAAGTATATTCAACTTAGGAAGATTTCAATAATAATTTAAAGCTGAGTAATTACGAATAAGAGGCTGTGGAACAAAACATAAACAGTATTCATTTTCTCATTACTTTGAAACATGTCTTTAATTTCTAGATGTTCTGAATGAATGATTTAATATCAAAATATGTAACAACATAAAAAAAGAGTATCTTTCTAATGTAGATATCTTAAAAGTTAACTTAAGACCAAGTACCAGGTATATCATTTTACACCTTTGTCAAGTCATTATCTCAACAGGTATTGGTTAATGACCTGGCATGGTATGAATAATATAATTAATTTGTGTGAACTTTTGTTTGTTTATATTTGTAGTATTAAAATACTAATTCTGCACTCGTCTGTACAAATTCATTAGAAGAAATGTGTAGAAAATAAAGTTAATTAATACTTTATCTTCTATAAAAGACATAAATAAAATGCTTTATTTGTTCATATATTGGTGTTATATTGTATGTTAAAACATGTTAAGAAATTTACTAATTAAATATTGCACATTTTGTCAAACTCGTTTTTTATTTTATATTTCAGAAAATTTTAAAGCTGAAATTGTTTAATAACATTCATTATTTACTATGAAGAAGAAAACTAGCTATAGAGGACAGTATTTCCTCTTTACAGTAATGATAACACATACTCTTAGAGATGAAAGTTTTAGATGCTTTATAATATAATAGTTACAGTATTATTTTTCTGCTTCAAGGTGGTATATAGAGAAGTGGAGAAGAAAAAAGCAAAATTAAAAACAAATGATGTTCTTGCTGGTAGCACATCTCCACATTTCTTGCAGACAAAATGTAAGTTTGACATAATCTGCAGTTGCTTGAAACATAATGTTTTTTTTTACACATGATGAATGTAATTGTATGAGGGGATAGCTGTATAAAACTGTTTGTTTTTCCTCTCAAGACTTAAGCTTATTGTTTCTTGCATTGTTTAGTTTGGAAATGAATCTTATTTTTTACACTGTTTGCTATAGGAATCCTTCCTGGATATTTCTTATTATAAACACACAATTAGGTATATTAATTTAGATTTATTTATTTAGATTGAGGTCATAAAGATTTGTATGTTTATTTTTAAGTTCTAGACTTAAGTCAGCAATTTTCAGTGTTGCAAATTTTTTTAAAAATGCATTGAGTAGTAATGTTATAATTTGTTTTTATCAATATGATGTTTATACTCTTTCATTTCTGTATTAAAGTGAAATGTAATATGGAGAAAAGTTTTAATCAAGTTTCGTGCTCCAACACGCATTTAATCAGTGATTTTCTCAATGATAATTTCTAACAGCTTGTACTTAATATCTGTTTATTATTACTATTTGTTTTGTGTGTCTAATTGTGAAATGTATTATTAATTAATTCTACTCTCTATGTATATACTTGTATATATTTAAAGGAAATATCACTTGTTATGCTTGTAGAATAACAATTTAACGTTAATAATGTCCAAGCTTGTAATATGTGCACTACATGTAAAAGTGATAAGTTATTTAGAAAGGCATGTAACTATTACAAATAACATAACTGGAATGCAAATATTCTGTGTATATGAATTTAAGCTTCTTCCAACTGTTATTTTTTATATAAAAACATGATATATTTTGCTTATATAATTTTATTTTAAATTATCATGTATTAGATGAAGTTTTAGAAGATCGTCCTGTTGCAATAGCATCCAATCCTTTAGATCCTAACAAACCAAATCCCAGGCATGGAATAGGGACTCTTTCTTTCAGTTCAGATTCATGCTTCTTGGCCTCCATCAGTGGTAGAGTAAACCTATTTAACTCAGTAAAATATAGTTGAAATGGATAATAGTGTATGTGTGTATGTATAACTTGAGTCAACCAGGAAATATATGTATTGTTTCATATATGTAAAATCAGTTTGGAGTTTCTTTAATCCATTTTAATTAAGTAATTCCCCCACCCCTAAGAAAGCTCTATAGTGTTCTATTAAATTAAAACAATCAAATATAGATATATTTGATGAGTAGACATGTAAGACTGAATTTTTATATATTTTTGCAGACAACATGCCTACAACAATTTGGATTTGGGATGTAAAGAATCTAGTCATGTCCGACATCCTTATTCAGGCACACCCTGTGAAATGTAAGTTTGTATGTTTTGTTTTAAAATTTAAAAATATTATAATATATTCTATTTCTCTGAAAATACAAAACACACTTCATAGTTTTGATATGTTTTTAAAATGTAGTGTCATATACTTACAAATATAAGTATATATATTTTATTTTGATTTTAGGGTGTTTTATGTGTACATAAAAGTATGAGTGGTATAATTTTTTGTTTTCATGCAAGTAATGTAATAATTCAGTTGAATTTAAGTAAATTAGTTCCAAGATATTTGTGAAAATTTTACCATTAATCCACAGTTTTGCAATGAGTCTGTTGTAAATTATTTGTATCGATGAATTGAATTGAAATAGTGTTGATTGATAGGCCCAAACTTTTGATTAAGAAATGAAACTGACAATGTAGTAATGCTGTTTTTAAGTTGTACTACTATGGAGTGTTGAATAACATCATTATTTACTTCTTGTATTAACATGAATGTCTTGTTATTGATGTATCATGTAATCTTTGTTCAAAATCAGTGATTTTTTATTATTTATAGATGGTCCTGTTGAAATTTTGTACTGTTAATTAATTTTTGAAAATTTACTGTGGATATTATGTTTACTACAAATTAACATTTAAATAAAGTACACATTTCATAACTTTTTTATTATATATAAAATCATCAAAATTACATTTACACTGTATGAAGCTGTGTAGTTCAATGTAATATGTGCTTACAGAAACTGGTGTATTCTACTATTTTGAACTAAAACTAGTACAAACACACACTGCAGTGTTTTCTTTAAATTAATATATATGTTTTGAAGTAAAGTGCAATACTAAACTCCCTGAAGTTTTTCTTTAAATTAGTATACTACTATTTTGAACTAAAACACTAATATTACACTCACTGTAGTGTTTTTTTAATTGGTATATTTTTCTATTTTGTACTAAAACACTTATATTATACTCATTGCAGATTTTTTTGTTTTTCTGATTTAGTAGAATCTTTACCAACATCTAAGTTTTTGTTTTGTTTCCTAGCTATAGCTTGGGATCCAATTCAAGCTAGATTAGCTATATGCTGTTCAAACAATTACGTGTACTTTTGGTCTTCTTCTGGATGTCTCTGTGTGGAAATACCTTGTGAAGGTAAAGTTATTTTTGTATGTTATGTCATATAAGTCATTATAGTATGGAAACATGCTGCTAATAAATTCACAAGTCCAGTTTAGTGTAATATAAACTTGTATTTCAAAGAACCAGGCATATAGAGAACTTCTTACTTTACTACTGTGGACCTATACTGTGCCCACTATTCATTATTACTTGTCAATAATGCTGTCAGCTTTGTCATTGTTAGTGAGACCTTATGGTAGTTATTCTGAAATAATATCATTTTTTGAAGTTTAGTCAAGCAGTTTGGAGGTTACTTTTGGCTGTGACAGCAAGGCCACTGTTATAAACAAGAAGTTGGATTAAATGGGTTAACAATTCTTAAATCAGTTCTGAAAGGTTATGCTAGTTTGATTCTTAAGTCTGACCATGTATTATTGGAGACAAACTATTTGTTTTTATTTTACATATTAAAAAAAGAAATTATTCAAGAAACATTTAATCAAATATCAATAATATTAAAGCATTGTTAAAATGCTTAAAAATAGATAAATCTAGTAAAGATTGAAAGAGTATTAACAAAATGTTTTTATTTTTTGGCATATCACACTTATATCTCTTAAGGTTTTGACTTAAACTGTTCATTTTTAATACTCTTACTGTATACTTATTACAAATATTATAAATCTCATAAAAAAAACAAAATGCAGTATGTTACTTTGGAGATATAAGTAATCAGTTTGGTTAAGGTAATACTTAAGTATCAATAGCTTTTAATATTACAAAGTTATTGATATTCCTGATATGTAAGAAACTTTGTAACAGCATTAAACCAAACCAGTATCTGGTCATCTTTAGTTAACCTGAAGATGACCTAAGAAGATCAAAACATTGTTCTATACTTTATTTTAAATAAATTTTTAAAACCCATTCCAGCAATCTCTAGAATACATTTTTACTTGAAGTGGGTTTTCTCGTCATCATCAAATTAGTATCTTTTATTCTTTGATTAAAAAGTGCTTTTCACATTTCTGTGATAATTTATTCAATAATCCATTTCTAATGTGAATAAAACTTGACAAAGAACTACAGTATTTGATGGTGTATTTATCACATTTATAAATTTGACAGGTTTATCTCTACGTGTATGCTGCTTCTAAGATCTTGGTGACTTGTATTAATAATTTAAGTTTTTCTACCTTAGACTTCACTTTTGTTTATAAGTTGGGTTTCATATATAAAGTAATTGTGTTACAGCTTCTTACTTGGGTGTGTGTTTATATATATGTATATGTGTGCTTTTAAGATTATCTTAATGAATTGAGTACTATAATGCAAATTTTACATACCACATTAAGAAGGTTTATGCATAACTCAAGTAATTGTAATGAGTTAAAAGTTCTAATACATGTGCTGTTTTTAGGTGTATTTTGTTAAATTGAGTCTAACGTATACAGGTTTCATCTTCTAACTATAGCTATGCTCCACACTTTGATACATCTTTAATGGGAAAGTTATTCCTTTTCTTTCTTCTCTCTTTTTAACATGAATCCCCCTCTGTGGTGAGTGGTAACTAACTAGGTATTCCTTAACTTAAAATCTGCACTGTAAGCCATGTTGACTTGTGCTTTTTTAATCATGGCTCTGCACGATCACTATAGAAATGGGTTGTTCATCAATATAGGAAAGGTACCTACCTCACAATAGTTCCTTCATAAATATGCCCATTCTGGACTGTACCACCTGTGGACTGCATGGGTAAAGCAGAGGAAGATAACTGCTCATCACTGTTATGCCTTGAGTGAATAAATTGACATATCTGCTGTTCAAGATAGTGTATCAAGATCACCTATTGGACTGTCTCTGGTGATGACATTCCTCTAGATTCTCCAACACATAATTAACTCCTTCATCAAATGAAGTACAAGAGTCCTTGTGACTTACCAGTTCCAGGTTGCTGAGGTGGTAGACCATAAAGGCATCCTTCTGAATGTGATAATTATATATGATACAATTAGTAAAACTGTTCAGTTAAGGATAAAGCAATGTGGCCTCCACAGGAGTTGATCTGTTCTCTTGCTGGTGGGCATGACCTCCATGATACTTATTTACACTGTTACAGAAGTTGATTCAGTTTGTTCCTAGATGACATGGCCTCCTTATATTATTTGCATATTCTACAATATTCATAACCACTAAAGTGGACTGTTATCTTAGAAGCTGATAAAGCCTCCTTGTACAATTTGCACTATCATGGAGTTAATTCATCACTCAAATGGTTGATGTGGTCTCCTGTTACACATTCCATACCACCTGGAGTCGAACCATCACTTGTGCAATTTACCTCTTTTTCGGATATCTCATTCTACTCTCATGTGGATATTAGTACCCTGTAGAGGAGGATTTGGAAGTAGTTGATTTCCCAAGTATGTTTTGACGTGCTCTCACCATTCTATGCTTTGTGATATCTGTCCTTGTGCTTTATGAATTCTACACAAGGGTGAAGAGTATACCTGGCTTAGAAATGATGTAGTTCCCTCCTCGGATCTCCTACTCTCATGGTCAGAGCATTATTCAGATATCTGGGGGGGTCCTTATGTTATTCCCTTGCAGTGGTCCCTCCTCCTTGTCAATGTTAGATTTTACCTAATCTTGTGAGTAGAGAGAAGTGTTGTATCAAAAAAATTATAATTTTCTTACATTGAAAATGTATTTCTGATAGGTACTTACTTCCTCTCACACTTCCTGCCCTTCTGTCTCATTTCTCCAGTGTGCACACCTTCTGCCAAACTTTGAATTAAAAGTATGGTAGAGAAGTGTAGAGGGAGTCATGTGCATCACTTGAGCATACTATGCTACTACTAGTAAATAGATAACACACAATAATTTTCATGAGAGACACATTGAAATATACTAATTCCAACAAGGGGGAAGTGCAAGACTTGTGAAAAAAAATGTTTGCATATAGAAAGCAGCCCTGAATGAGAATAGCTTATCATGTAAGTAGAGATAAGAACCTATTAGAAATATATTTTCAGAATAGGAAAATTATAACTCTTATTTCCCATCTTGAATCTATAGGAGTTGAACCTGTTCCACCTAACATGAAATGTATTTGTTCATGTTGGTTATTTTATCAGCTGAGGACTATAGTTTTGGGCCATTCAAGTTCTTGTCAACTTAGAGTGAAAATGATGAATATTCCCCAAATGAGATTTTTAGGTCAGCTGCATTTGTGTGACAAATAGTGTAGATTTTATTTATCTACACAAACACTTGTCTTTTCCATGCTAAAATAGAATTTTGAAAGCCTAGCTATTTATTATTTAGTTATAAATATTTTATATAATGAAGAAAGTTAGCCTAAACACTTTACACACACACACACACAATATAGTTGAACTGTTTCAGCAACATGCACAATCATTGATTTAGCTTGACTGATGAGAGTGTATATAGCTCTTCAGCTAACCACAAATATCTAGTGTGAACAAATACATCTTATATATCGACTGAAACAAACTTGACTCTTAAATGACTGTTTCTCAAGTTGTACACACATACCATAAGATAGAATGAGAAACAAGATAAAGTATATTAATAAGCAGTGCTCTCTCATTTTTATTTCTCATGGACAGGATTTTATAACTGTTTGTTATAAATTTCTTCAATTTTACTGTCATCATAGTTTACATGACTTTCTAGTATTAATTTATGTTTGGAAGTATGTAATTCTAACCATATTATCATCAAGTGGTCATTGAAACAAATTTCAGTACTTGTGGTAAGGTGACAATGAGATGTCTGTTGTTGTCATGGTTAGTAGCATATGATCACTGAAGTCTAGTTATTGCTTAGATACTAACCTTTTTATTCTTATTTGTTACACAATAATTATTTTATATCCATTATTTTTCTGATAATATGATACTGTTTTCTGGGAAGTCCTGAGTAGGATTGTATATGTGATTGTAGGAGCTGGAACACTATCCTAGGCTTTTATGTTCATGGATGTCTTGAATAGGACAGTGTGGGGATGCAAGAACTGGGATTCAACTCTAGTTCTTGTTAGACAGACAATACGTTATCCACTTATCAGAACCTGGAGAGGAAACCCTGTATCGAATCCCAGTTTCTACTACCACATACAGTCCTTCTCAGGACTTTCCTTCTGATGTAAGTAAATAAGCAACTGAAATATGAGATATAAAATAATTAATAATTGAAATTAATAAATAAGAATTGTAAAAAATCATTAACTAATTACTGGAATTATGGCTTAAAACATCATTAACAACAACAGTACCTATCTGATAAAACAATGAATTATAATTATTATAAATAAGAACACAAGAATAGAATTAGCTGAATGAATGCTTAGTTTTGATCTATGTAGGTAGCTTCCTTTATTGGTAAATTAATGTTAATCAGTAACTAGACTTAGATACTTGTATGGTCTACTAATTATCTCAACGAAACAAATGAGGTGGTTACCAATGAATACTAAACCTGTGACAGAAATTAAAGGAACTCGAATATGTAGGCTGCATAATACAGTTTTCTAGACATTGAAGCATATTTTCTCATACTATTAAAAACTAACAGTCGTATAACATCAAAGTTGTTCTTTTCATATAGTCAACTAAATAAATGGATTGTACTGAATGTACTTAGTTCCCCCAAGGGCCAACAATAACATGTTATTTGTGATCAATAATTTAATTGCCTTTGACATGTCTTTTTTTTTTTCTACATGTATCTGGAACATTAATGTAGTGATAACAAAATATTTTTTTGCATGATATAGTTTGGATTGTGTTTATTTTAGGTGTATAATTTGATTGCTTTAGTAGTTTTATTTATTTTGCACTTATTGTTCCACATGATTTTGTAGTGTATTTTGACTTGCATAGTGATTTAATATTGTGACTTCAAATGTCTTCAGTTTGCATAAACTATACCAAAAGTCATTATCATTCAATGTATGCCACAAATGCTATATATTCCAGTTTAATGACACTACCCTATTGTTGAGCTTTATAGGAAATTTCCAGCCAAAACACATGCAGATATTTAATGAATGCCTTGATGATGTAGCTGCTATTAGTATCTGTAGTAACTTTAACTTCACTGTATAGAAATTTGTTAATAGATATTTCCAGTTTAGGTAACTGATAGTTCAGTTGTTTCAGAAGTATATTATTGAGAAAACAAATTACTGTTAAGTAGTAAGTTGTAATTGGTATTTTACAACTTTGAAGTATTGCTTATGTAGAATAGCAATACATGAAGTAATTGTTAATATTACAGAAAATTTCTCCTGATTTCTCCAAGCCCGTTTCCTTGGCTGTGGTTTCGCTAGATAGTAGATAGGGACAGTGGGAAATGAAATCTGTACTCCTGATTTCTCCAAGCCCGTTCCATTGGCTGTGGTTTCGCTAGATAGTAGATAGGGACAGTGGGAATCTCATTAATCCATTCATGCACGTCACTAATTAGATGACGAGGCATTTGGTTACCTTAAGAGAGTCATAGTTAAGGTAACTATAATAACCAGCAATTTTTTTAACTGCTGGTTTCACTGTGATTTAGAAATGTGATACTTCTTTTGCAAAGTAATGTAAGTAATTGAATATTGCACTGAAAGTACTGGATTTTGTATTTTAGTAAAGTTATCAAATTTGTTCTGTGTGCATTCTGTTAATAAGTTTTACTCGGGAATGTGATGTGAGCTTATTACATAAGAGGTTCCAAGAACTTTGTGCTTAAGCTGCATTGTGAGATGTTATGTCAAGAAATGTCAAATACTATTGTTTGACTTCTGTAACCATGGTAATGTCACACTCTTGCCCAAGGCTTTACAAGGAGCATAGTTAATGAATCTCAAGTGAAGTTGGAGAGCTGTATTTTACTTAACTAATGTAGTTGTATATATCTTACTACATAAGTATCATGGAAATGCTGTTTTGCATTCTGTAACTTATTGCATGTGATTTCTTAAAGTTTATTCAAATTTCTGTACAATAATATCCCTACAAGTTAGTCTGCAGTACTTGTAATTGAGTTAAGTTTTTAATTAGTTCTAACTTTCACTTGTAGATTTACAAGGTAAGTTTAAAAAATGTGATTTGAAAGTTTAGTGAGTTGCATGATATGTTTGATGGTCAGAAGCTTGTAAAATAAATTGTCATATTTCAACATGTGTATTGTAATAGATAATGATGTAACACACATTTTGTGTGTGTGTGTATATATATATGTTTCCAATGTGAAAACATTTTTTCCTTGTGATGTTATGGTAAATGTAGGATTAAAACTGAATTCCATAGAACAGAACTTCATATTTGTAACTGTTTATAAACAAGTTGCAAGAAAAGTTGATAATGTTAATATTGAATGTTCAAATTGTGCCCACACATTTCCATCTATCTTAAGAATGAAATGTACTAAAAGAAGAGCCATTATCCAGTAAAGAAACATTTTTTTCTATGTTTTGATAAACATTTACTTTTTCAGCTTGTAGGTAAGCATTGAAGTTTTTCACACATCTTGAATACTGTCTATTATAGTATGGAATAATGGTCTGTTTATCTATCCATGTAGGTCCCTTCCATGCCAGTTCAGTAAAATGGCATTCCAGTGGAGAAATTTTGATGTTGATGAGCAAGGATAGTATGTGTGTCTGTTACCTTTCTTCCTGATGAGTTATTTTTGTTTTTATGGGGTTATAAAAGCAACAGAAATATTAGAATAGCTTGTGGTAATACAGTATTTTCTTTATTTAACTAATAATCTATATCATTGCATTTCTTACGAAGTCAAAGATAATTCTAGATATTCCACTCCAGTGAGATTGCGATCAAATCTTGAAGTTACAGTAAGCGTAAGCTTTCATATAAGAATTGAAAAAAAAAGGTTAGGATACACTTACCAAAAGTGCTTGTCTCAGAAGAAAAGGTTTTTTTTATAATAGGATTGAAAGATTTTATTTTTATGAATTTACTGTGATTGAAAATGGGTAAATATCAATAAAAAATTTTAACTGCTGGTTTCACTGTGATTTAGAAATGTGATACTTCTTTTGCAAAGTGATGTAAGTAATTGAATATTGCACTGAAAGTACTGGATTTTGTATTTTAATGTATATCAATTAAATTTACATAAACAAGAATCAGCATGGGCCCAGAGACAAAACATCCTCCACATCCCGTTTATATTCCTTTTATAACATTTTTAAGAACTTGTTAAAAAGAAGAGCCTAAATTAGGACAACTAACTCATAAACAAGGCAAAATCATACTTCCAGCTGTTTTTAGTTCACACAGTATGAGCGTAGAAACGTTAATAAAGTAACAACAAATATGTATTCCATCTACAAAGCAATAAATATATATTAATTATTACTCAAATTATTATTTAAATCATTCTTAATATATCAAGCATCCATATTCAAAGAAAGCCCAAAACTGTGTTTTTTTATAATTAAATTAAGACATAGCCTAAAGGTATATTATGGGCTTTTACAGTATAACCAGGTTTCATTTGCCCAGGATCCTAGGAAGTCTCTTTCCAATATTGGTGGGCATACACATAAATGTATGGAAGACAGTTATAAATAACATAGATTTGATGAAACTTTGTAGAATGGAGGACTACTGCCTGTTGCATCTTCACAACAGCCAGTTGCTGTCCATTCTAAAAAGTTTCATCACGAATACTTTGCCTAAACAATCTATCAAAGAATGACATAGACTTGTTACTTTGAATATTTTTCTTTGTAGGAAGATTTAAACACCAGTCATTTTATTATTTAGTTTTTGTAATCAACTGTATTTTCTGAAGTACAGTTTACTGTATGCTGTAAAACTTGCATATTCAGGTCTTGGTTTATTTTCATTTGTAGATCTCATCTGTCTAAATTTTAAGGTTCTACTTTTTTCCAAATTTTATAATGTTGATTTTCATATGTTCAGTCACCACAGTTATGTTAACTTTTATATGTAAACAGATTTATATAAAATAAATTTTTCTTCACTTTCTGTATAGATCAGTTGGTAAGTAAGGAATAATACACTTGTTATTTAAATAGTTCAGCCATTTTCTTATAAAATAAGTAGTTATTGTAATATGATACATATTCTTTAGCTAGGGTGAGGTTAAGAAAAACCATACCTGGCTTCCATTTGTATTGGCTATCTTTTTATTTAGATTAGTGGATATTAACGAATATTACCTATTAACATGTCCTATATTAGAAGTTATACAACCATAAGATAAAGGTTCAGCTTAACAGCACCAGCTACTGTATCCTATATAAAATTATAAAACTTGGTGTATGAATTCCCAGATTATGTTTATATTAGATTTACCTAGCTGATCTGATGAGGACTGGCCTGGCATGGCCAGGTGGTTAGGGTACATGATTTGTAATATGTGGGGGCATTACAATGTGATGGTTGATACTGTTATTCATTGGTACAAGAGCAGTCTAAGTGTTGACACTGATGACTAGCTACTTCCCCTCTAGTATTTCACTGCTAAATTAGGGATGGCTAGCACAAATAGCCCTCATGTAGCTTTGTATGCAATTCAAAACAAACCAGATAAACTGATGAAGACTGCTACAGTTCAAGTATCTAGTATGGCTTTTGCTATCACTTCTGTGGTATATCTCTAAATTGTAACTTATAGAACAAAAGTTCTTAAAAAACAAATATTGATAACTTCAAACACTGCAGCTGTGAAAATGAGTAGCCCAAGAGTTGGCGGTGGGTGGTGATGATTGGCTGCCTTTCCTCTAGTCTTACACTGCTAAATTAGGGATGGCTAGCACAGATAGCCCTCGAGTAGCTTTGTGCGAAATTCCAAAAACCAAACCAAACCTTGTTTGACTTGACGAAAGTTGACATTACTCAGCACTACAATTTTTAACTGAGTATCCTGTAAACCAAATACGTTTCTTATTGAGTCGTATAAAATTGTAAAAGATAAAAGTGGGAGATATAAATATAGGAAATCAATATAATTTCCTTCAAAAAACAATGATCATGTTGATGTTTCGAGTTAAGCACTAAGCTATACAATGGGATATCTGTGTTCTGCCCACCACAGGTACTGAAACCTGGCTTCTACTGGTGGGTCTGTAAATATACTGATAATTATTGTTTTCATCCTATATGTCATTTAATTATTTTGTTACTTTTGTAATATTTATTACATTTTGTTCATTTATTTTTCTGTTACATTAACTCTTTTAGGAAATATATGATCTTAAATTCTCTCATCCTTATTCTGCTGCTTTGCTAGGTCTGGTTAGTTTATGAAGTTAGGCATGGGTGTGTGGCATTATATAAGTCAAAGTTCTACTTCATGAAATCGATATTCCATCTGTGAGACTTACATAGATTATTTTTATCTAATATACTTTTTGTTTTTAAAGCTATGTTTTACAAGCAATGGCAGAAGGTTCTAAACCAGTATCCATGTGGTATATGAATGTACCACGAATGTATATTCAGGGCTGGTGCAAACACTAGGCACAGTTCGTGGTCGTGTATGAACTATGAAACAACACAAGTTTTATGAACAATAGTAATGATGTCTGAACAGGTACTTGCCTGACGTCATATTTTTCATTTCAAATTTTACAAACACTATGTTATTCAAGCTGTTTTTATGAATGCATTTGACTCTCATTGTGTCATTGACTATTCTTCTCAAAACACAAAAAGTAAAGACTTGATTCCCAGTTTTGGCTTAGAAGTGTTACTCTATGATGCTTATTACATAGTATAGTCAAAGTATTTTTATTAAACTACTTAACTAAAGCCAGTAAAATTTGTAGGTACTTACTATTTTTATTGTTTTGATTCAAGTCAAATAAAATCAACACATTTGGATTTTGAAATTTTTGATGATTGAATATTCTTCTATACAATGGGAAGAGGGGGGCACACAGCTTTAAAATTTACCTATGGCCCCAAATACCCTTGCACTGACCCTGTTTATCTTCTTGTAGTGTTGTAATTTATTCTTTGTTGTGCAGGCGTTATATAACGCTTCGTCGAGGAAGCCATTAAACTGATTTTGTGTGAGGTTATTTTTCTTTGTTGTTATCAATGGAGAGCATTGCCTAATGCAGTTTTGTGCAAGAATCTGGAGAAAAATATGGCCTTCAGCTGTTAGTCTGAGATATACAGACCCAAATATTTTTTATATACACCACCTTTTTATCTATATTTTATTACTTTTTTAAATACATCGTAAAAGTTTGTTTCAAAGTAAGAATATAATTAGGTCGGTAATTTGATAATTATAGCTCATATTTTTCAAACTGAGAAATTATATTTTTACAAATAATTCGGTACTTTGTTGCATTAAATTGGCTTCTTTCAGAATGAAATGGTTCTATTTCAATAAAACATTTGTCAAACACATTTTTCAGTCGAATATAAAAAAACAAATTTTTCAAAAAATGATTAGAAAGTATAAGGTATACGAAAAAAAAAAAATTTTGTTTGAACACAAAACAAAACTATGATGATTCATGTAAAGAAAACTCGGATGAAGTACCCACAATTGAAACATCGTTCAAAAATTGTTTGAATATTTATGAAAACTGGAGACATTTTGGTGGTCAACTTCATTTGATTACCGTATTCAAGTCTTATAATTTTTCACAAAGTATGCATCTTATGTTTTCTCAACGTAACGCCATATTTTGCAAGAATCTGTATTTACGAAAAGGAATGCAACATGAAAAGTTAGTTTGTTTTCAAGCGACAGTCAGTAATCATGGAGGTAAGGCGTTGTCCTGGATCCGTTATTCTGATGATACTGGTGGTCTGAATCATAAAATAAGTACGTGAAGAGTATTGATATCATAACGTTTTAAAATGTCCTTCCCTACGAATAAAGTTAAAAATAACATTACCACAAGATAGTAAACTATGTGACGTTGACTTGAAGAAGTGTTAAAATATTTCCAATTTAGGGACAGCAAATATAAAAATTAAAAGTCGCTACGCAGTGCCCTCTATAATACGGAGGGTAAAAGGGAACAGTGTACGGTATATAATCTACATAGTGGAATTAAAAGGAGAAATTTTATAAATAATATATTTACGTGTTTGAATAAAACTGGCTAACCACTTATGAACTCTCTATATATATTATAACCATAAACAAAATACGCTGCATATTTAAAAAAAAAAACTGACTACAAGCTACAATGCGAGATTACAAAATGTACCCTAGGTTTCAGAGGTGACTGCGGAAGTAGGACCCACATTGCAGTGTTTGTGGCCTAAAAATTATGGTCAGAAGAACTTGGCATTACTTTATGCGGATGTATACCTTGAGCCGCATATATAAAAGCACGACAGTCATAATAAACTATCACCAAGATAAATGCACCATTTTCGCCGAATTACTCAAGAAATCCTTCACTACACCTAACCTTCCCACTTTTAACAGCACTCACCTCCTCAAAATAAATAATTTGATATCCCAACATCACGAATTATTAAATCCCAATTTCAGTTTAGATCTTCCTATCCATAACTTCTGTATCACCAAACCACTCACGTTGGCCGAACTCAAAATTTTCAGTAAACGTCTCAAAATCAATAGCGCCCCCAGAGAAGATGGCATAAATAACCGCGCCATTAAACATCTACCCTTAAACTTTCTAACTCATGTACTTTCTATTTACAATTACTTCTTTTTACATGGCTACTATCCTTATTGTTGGAAAAGAGCCACTATAACTGTCATCCCCAAGTCTTCAACTAACTTGTCTGATCCTTCTAATTACAGATATGTTAGCCTTATTAACACCCTAGGCAAATTACTAGAGAAAATCGTTACTAATAGACTTATTTTCTTCGCTGAGACTAATGATCTCCTATCAAATATTCAGAAAGCCTCCCGGCAAAAACGTCAAATTGCTGACCACCTCGTTAGACTTACCGAGTCTCTATTTCAAGCTTTTAACCGGAACCAGGTAGCCGTGGGCGTATTCCTTGACGCAGGCGAACTTTTGATTCGGTGTGGCATAACGCTCTCCTCTATAAACTATTCTCCATGAACATTCCGCATTCCTTTATCCGTTAGATAGCTAGCTTTTTAAACAACCGTTTCGTCAGAGTTACAGTTAACAATGAACTCTCTCACTCGTTCTCCTCGTTACTAGCGGGAGACCCCAAGTCTCCTTGCTCAGCCCTTTGTTATGCATTCTCTTTGTAAATGATGTTTTTCCCTGCCATTACTCACACTCGTGCCTCACAATACGCCAATGACATAGCTGTTTGGAGTACGTCTACTAACTCGGTTACAGCCGTTTATCGTGTTCAGACTATCATCAACGCCATCACGCAATGGTGTGACAAATGGCGGGTAGCACTTAATCCTCACAAGTCTCAAGCCGTTTTATTTTATAGATCCTTTAAAAAGAAAAGAATGTCCAGCTCAGGCACTAACTAGATATATTTTTCGGCATCTGGTTAGTGAAAGTGGGATTTTCTCGGGGCACTCCCGTTTTCCTCCCACAGCTAAATTACCGACTATTAGGATTTACAGATTCCTACCCTCGTGTTGTATTTTTTTTTTATATATATAGAGTCAATATTTAACCTCTCGCGAAACACCAACGGACTTTTACCACCAGTTGACTGCATAATCTCGTTAACTTTAAATTTTGTAGGTATAGCTATTAATCACCAGTCCATCTAAATCTAACTTCGCGTATAAGGCGAAGAAAAGGTCTCTTCTGAGCGCCCTCGATTACTTTGCACCTCTTCTTGAGATGCAAAGTGTTAAATTGAAATACCTGCCACGAATTTTATTTATTTAAACTATCACTTTACTGATGTCGCGTTAATTAGTGCATCTACCATATTGGGGGCAAGAATGCTAACTTCAAGAGATAAGTTTTATCTTACTCCCAAATGGTAGTACCTTATTTTCCTTATATGTTCATTTCTTATTTGATTTGATTGATTTATTTTTCATCATTTTATTTTTATCTTTTTCTTATTTTAACTTGGGAGAGCAGTCACCTTCCCAGAACTGTCTGCAGGCAGTGAAGGGTGATATAGATGTGGGACGTTGTGGGCTTGAGCACACACATCTTGCTCTCTTAATTTCTAAATTTCTAATTTTATTATGTGAGGCTAGCGAATTGGAGGTTAAGACTGATAGACGGTATATCCCCTCCCGCAATGTTGGTCCTATTTCCGCAATCACCTCGAAAACCTAGGATACATTTTATGATCCTACGTTGTAGCTTGTACCCTAGGATCTTTTTAAAAATATATAGTGTGTTTTGTTTGTGGATTAAAAATTATGGTTATAATGTAATTAATCAGAGGTTGGGATTTGCTGTTTTTAATGCAGTCCTTCCCCATGATTTTGTTTACTTATTTGATATTCATTTGGATATAATTATATATATAAACGTTTGTGAAATATGCTGTTATTAATATTTTTATCCTGTTTCTAACGTTGAAGTTATCACCACAGAAGTATTTTGGATAATAAAGGTGCAGTTGGCATTATGTTCAAAATGCTTTTTTATTTATCTGTATAAATACGAAATACTAGTGTATAACATAATGTCAACAAACATCTTAACAACCGTTTCTAAGGGCACAGAGCGTCAATATTTTTCAAGTTCTGCTTGATTGAAACTTTTATGGAGTCAAGCAAAATGGATAAGTAATACCCGTTTAAACTGCAAAAATTAGTAGTTCTGTGTTGTGTAGTTTTTAGTATAATGTCAGTTCGTCATGCTTTTTAATGTTTACGAGTTCTACTTCTGTACTTAATGTATTCAAACCGATCAATGTGGGGTATAGAATAGACTACATTATATAAATTACGTGTTGTTGTTTTTTTACTTGAAAAATAAAAGTTGCACTTCAGTAGATTCACTCTTCAATTTTTGTGTTTATCGACTGGGAATAGAAGCTACAGGTGATGATACATATAAAATATTCTGTTTACTAATAATATAAATTGAAACAAATGTTTTTTTTTCTGTTCATTTGTGTGTTTCGTCCTTGTTTTTGTTACCAAGTAGGTAGAAATAATATTTTTGATTGTTTGATTGAATTTTCCCGCATAGCTGTTCGAGGGTTATGTGTGCTAGCCGTCCATAATTTCGAAGTGACGAACTAGAGGGAAGGCAACCAGTCAACGCCATCAAGTTTGCTGCACAATATAAGTGTGGAAATTAAATTAATAGTTTATTATTGAAAGTAATCGCAAATTAGACTGCAGTGATTCTGTTTTGTTTGTTTCTGAATTTCGCGCAAAGCTACACGATGGCTATCTGCGCTAGCCGTCCCTAATTTAGGAGTGTAAGACTAGAGGGAAGGCAGCTAGTCATCACCACCCACCGCCAACTCTTGGGCTACTCTTTTACCAACGAATAGTTGGATTGACCGTCACATTATAACGCCCCTACGGCTGAAAAGGCGAGCATGTTTGGTGTGACTGGGATGCGAACCAGCGACCCTCAGATTACGAGTCGCACGCCTTAACCCACCTGGCCATGCCGGGCCTCTGCAGTGCTTCTTGTCAATTGTAATTTTGGTAGTTTCACCAAGGTGTTTTAAAGTACTACTCAGTGAGATTCGTTGTTGTTAAAAATGATGTGAAAGAACTGGAAAGGGTAAAAATAGAATATCGCGTTCACCACTGTAACTGCGTTGTTGTTAAAACTAATCGGTCAATATTCAGTTAATAACATGTGCTTGATAATTTGTAGAAAATAAAGTATTTTTTTATGTTGTATAAAGTGTTATTTATGGAGATTTATTATCAACTGCCTGTTTTACCATTTATAGCTTCGATGACGAATATACTTATAACTTTCATGCCTAAGAAACTGGTTATTTCCCTAGACATTACAGTCTTTTATAAGGGACTAGAATGACGCCATCAAACCACTGGGAGAGAAATTTAATCAAGTAGCATTGGATCTTTAAATGTCACGCACTGTCTGCTTTATTCTTACGTAATGGGCAAATTAAGGTTTTCCTTAGGACTGCACAGTTAATAACTATAAGAACACAGGTATCTAATAAAGTATGTCACACAAATTTCTTGTCTATATTATTGTGGAAATTCACTGTGCAACATACGAATCTTAGTTGATAGCTAGTCTAATTTCCGCCTGCTTTTGTGTTTCACAGTTAAACACACACACACATATATATACAGTGCTTTAGAAAAGTATTCACAAGCTATCAATAATGTCAGATTTCGATGAAATACAAATAATGTAAATAGTTTTTTGATGAACTTGTTTTTATTCCAAACTCTAATGATCAGAGTTAACACTTATGTGTAGGAGATTGAATGTCAACAAAACCTACAGAAAATATATAAATTTAAATTTGTTGATTGTATAAGTATTCAGCCATTTTAAGCCAGTACTTGATGGAATCATCTGCGAGTCTTTTTTGCATAGGTCTCTTCCATCGTTACACAATTGGATGGTGTAATTTTTTTGCCCATTCTTCCTAGTAAAATTGTTCCGGTTCTGACAAGTTCATTGGGGATCGTTGATGGACTTTTTCAAGTCTCGCCATACATTTTCCTTTGGATTAAAGTCATGACTTAGCCACTCCAGGATATTCGCTTTCTTCTTTTAAAACCATTGCAGTGTGGCTTTGGTCTTGCTTCAGGTCATTGTATTGCTGAAATGTGAATTTTCGACCTAGTTTTGGATTGTTGGCTGACTCAAGTAGGTTTTACTCTAGAATTCGCCTGTACTTTGCATCATCCATCTGTCCTCAATACTGTCTGAGATTGTTTTGTCTGACTACGAAACCTTCTGCCAATTGACTGCAGTTTACTTACATGCTTTATCGCAAACTACATACAAGATTTAAGATGATTTGCTTTCAGAAATGGCTTCATTCTTGTCACCCGCCCATAAGGCCAGTTTTGTGGAAGGGATCAAGATATTGCCGATGTATGAACACTAACTCCCACCTCTGACAAGGAACTTTGCAAATCTTTCAAAGTCACAGTTGGCTCCACAGTGGCATTCTTAACCAGTTTCTTACTTGTCTGGCTGCTTATTATGGAGGAGCTGCCTGATCTGGATAGTGATTGGAGTGACTTACAGCACTCAAAAGGATAATCAGTGACTCTAAAATGTTCTTTTAACCTTTTCCTGATCTGTGTTTCTTTATTAGTTTATCTCTGACTTCTTGGGAAAGCTCCTTGGTCTTCATAGTTAGTCTATCGTATCACTATATGAGTTGTGGCTTCAACATATGCATTTAGTCTGAAGTCAAATCAAACCACTTAACATTACATACAGAAAGAGACCATTACACTAATCTTGTGACCTTTCAAACTAATCTTTAGCATCTGAACTGATTTAGGGTTGCCGTAGAAAAGGGGTTGTACCCTTGTGCAATTGGGAATTTTCTAATTTTCTTTGAAAACCTAACTTACATCATGTCAGTCTTTCTTTAACTTTCTCAGTTTAGAGTAGATTTTGTAGATTTTAAATATAATGCCCTGTATGAAAGTTTCGTGTGTGCAAGCTCATACGGCAACAGAATGTGGAAATTATGCAGCGGGATAAACACTTTTGCAAGACACTGTATATTACACATTAAATAACTTTAATGTTATACCTTACCGTTACAACGTTATCGAAGTAGAGCCCCCGGTGGCAGGTGTGTAGGTTTACAACACTTAACATTTAATCTCGATACCTGTTATAGGCATAGCACAAATAGCCTACGGCGTAGCCTGGTGCTTAATAACAACAACCGAATTAGCGAGGTATACGCACGCCTTTTTTATACCTTTATAAAGTATTTGGTGTAGTTGTAGCAATTTGACGTAAAATCAAATCCACTGTTACTTATTTAATACATAACGCATTGATACAGTTATGTTATACTGTGTAAATAGTGTTTATAGGCACAAATAAATTAATAAAGCAAATGTTATAGATATTGTTATGGTATACTGAGAGCACTTCATTTGTACAGATAAAATACATTGAGTTAAAATATAATGTAACAGACCTGATGAATTACTCAGTAAACAGACACAATCACGTCGACTCTAGAGTGATATGTTAACTAAGTCCATGTAATTGATATATATCATAAAGTTACTAAGTTATTATCATCAAGATATAAAAGTAGTGACTACGATACTAAAACAGTTGCTGTAAACAATGGAACAACCAATATCGTTTTCTACTTGCGTAGACTGGGGAAAAAGACGTTTTCGCTCTGATACCAGTGGTTATATTTGGTCTAGCTGTTATGTTCACCAAGTACACATC